>NC_056737.1:281725204-282045204 GCF_019279795.1 Protopterus annectens
AAGGCTGTGTGGGGTTCCTGAGTTTGAGAGGGTGGTCTGTAGCATGCTACAAACTGTAAGGCAGTTTTGCCTATGGTTAGTTGCACCTGGATAGTCTCCGATGCTTCGTGCGTTGCCACTAACCTGGAGGTGTGGGTATCTTTGATGAAAATGGATACTCCCCTCCTTTGTGGTTCGGTCCAAGTTTTGGGGCCGGAAAGCATGATATGAGGTAAAACCTGATAGTGCTGGGGTACTCTCAGGAGCCTTGAACCAGGTTTCAGTCACTGCACAGACATCAATGTTCTCCATACTGAGGAGGGCTTCAAGGGCATGCATCTTGAGGTTTAGACATCTGGCATTGAGCAGCATTACCCTTCGTTTTTTTCCACTTGTGTTTTCTAGGGAAGTAGGTTTGTCATTTGAGCCTTGCCTAAAAAAGGCACTATGGGGGTGGCAACAGCCTTGGCCAATATCCGGAAGCCCAGGGGTGACAGGTGCAAGCCATCCCTTGCGAAGCAGTGTGGCTTGTCAAGCATGTCATCCCAAGCAGACAGACATTGGATCCCCTTAGAATGACACCAGTAATTAAGCCAATTGTTAAAACTGATCATTTTGTCTTTGTACTGTGGCATCATTCTTGGTGAGGGTAAGATGCTGCTCAGGGTCAGGGTCATACCGGCCTGGGCTACATAATCAGAGAGCTCCTCTATGTCTCTTTTCATGTAGTCCAGGGAGGTACGTCTCAGGTCGTTCACACCGCATGTACAATGACTGAGTCATATTTGTACTTGCTGTGGAGTGACCTGAGTGCTTGTGTTATGTGGCAGATTCTAGCTCCCGACAGGCAGCTTACTGTGACCTTTTCCTTGTTCAGTCTGGTGAGCGGGACGTCAGTGTGTCTGACTATGGAGTCACCTATTACAAGTGTGTCTGGCATGTTGTTTGGCCTTAAGGGCTGTGACTGTTTAGCACACTGACTTTGTGAACTATGTGTTGCATGTGCTATGTCTTGAGGTGGTGGTTGCTTGGGTGTCTGCTTTGGAGGCCTCTGTTGTTTTGGTAGATTTTTAATCAGCGCCCAGTATGTTTTTGTGTGTTTATGTGTTTGGTTTGCTGTTGTGATAGTTCTATGTGAGACTGGGTTTGTGGTGTGCGTGGTTACCTTCTCCTCCTGACTGGTCTTGCCAGTACTGAATTGAGAGAGCTCAGCCTCCAGTTTGGCTATATAGTTGCATCTCTTGCATATATTTGTATTTGTTGGGAGGAGGAGAGGGTTGTCTGTGTACACGAGGCAATTGTAACATTGCCTCAAGATTCCCAGATTCACCAGCTGAACAGGAGAGGACGCCAGCAACTGACCCTTCGACATGCTAGAAATAGTGAAAAAGATTGCTGTGTAACTGAGTCAGAAAGGACCTATAGGGAGATGTGTACTCAACATAATTTAGATGAATGAAGTACTTTCTTTTGTTTAAGAGTGCTTTACCTGTATAAAAATGCTTTAGGAGCAAGTGCTGAGCTTTTCAGATAGAGTATAGGCTGTTTAGATTGCAAGTAGAAACAGTTCTAAGGGAAAAAATGAATATCAGACTTGGCGGAGCCAGAAAAAGTTTAACCTTGTTTAACCAAGTTTAACCTCGTTTAACCGCGCACGACTGCACAAAGCCATGCAAAGGCGGATTTTAAGCAGTGAACTACAAAAGAGCTAGGAATGGTCCCAAACAACCAATTACTACAGCTTCTTGTGCTGAGGTCACTTCCCCCAAGGACAAGTAGGCTGCTCAAGGCTCCCCACTCCCACTGGTGAGCAAAGAAACTTCCTTCTATCCAAGTAAGGTAATGGACAACACAGGAACTACACCACAGCCCAGAATACAGCAATGCCTGTATACTGGTCTAAACTAGTCGAGAAAGGCAGGAAAACAAGGATTATTTTTTTTTTTGTAGAAATACACAGAAAATGCAGAGACAGTGATAAATTAGTTACACAGGCTAGCACACTTTAGTGGGCAGCCTCCACAGTTAAATTAAACAAACAAACAAGCAAACTTTCGATTAAATTCGACTAAATGTAACTTTAAGTGCAGATTTAAAATAAATGCAGTAATCAGAAAAACAGTTCAGGCTAGTTTAAAGTAAGCAACAGAAGCTATTTCCAGTGAAAAAAGCAAATATACTTAAACCCAGAAGGTAGTCACTTTTTGAGTTCCTTGCTGCTAGGACCACTCTGTAAACCCACGTGGAGCTTGTCTGAGCAGTATAGCCAGAAAAAAATGCCCAGAGGCGGATTTTAAGCAGTGAACTACAAAAGAGCTAGGAATGGTCCCAAACAACCAATTACTACAGCTTCTTGTGCTGAGGTCACTTCCCCCAAGGACAGGTAGGCTGCTCAAGGCTCCCCACTGCCACTGGTGAGCAAAGAAACTTCCTTCTATCCAAGTAAGGTAATGGACAACACAGGAACTACACCACAGCCCAGAATACAGCAATGCCTGTGTACTGGTCTAAACTAGTCGAGAAAGGTGGGGAAACAAGGATTATTTTTTTGTTTTTTTTTTTTTGTAGAAATACACAGAAAATGCAGAGACAGTGATAAATTAGTTACACAAGCTAGCATACTTTAGTGGGCAGCCTCCACAGTTAAATTAAACAAATAAACAAGCAAACTTTCGATTAAATTCGACTAAATGGAACTTTAAGTGCAGATTTAAAAATAAATGCAGTAATCAGAAAAAAAAAAACAGTTCAGGCTAGTTTAAAGTACCTATGTAGGTGGCCTTCTGTTGACAGCCTCACCACCAGTATGCAAAGATGTACAGACATTACACTATGGTAATTACTATGGGTGCACAAAACAATACAATGACATTCATACTGTAACTGCATCAGGCATGCTGGGATATACCCACAATGATATCATTACACTGTACTGTTGACAGCATGATACTATTACTACACTTCTATGTAGTCACCCTGTGCATCAGCACCATGTTAACCTGTTCCTGCACCGATGTTACAGAATGCAGGAGGTGGCACAGCTTCATCATATGCACAGGGTGTGTACTTGGTATGCCTGAGTCTGCCACTGATACAACCAATTGACATGTCTGTGTGTGTGTGTGTGTGTGTGTGTGTGTGTGTGTGTGTGTGTGTGTGTGTGTGTTGGTGAGGGACAGCAGTACAAGATGGGGCAATGCTGATGCAGTGTGTGCGTGTATGCATTAGCCCTAGGTGTTATCAATTCGCATGTGCGTATGCATGCACACAGTTCCACCTCATGGCTGCCATATACAGGTGTTTGTGGACAGCCACAGACTGTACCTGCCAGGTCATACAAATCACTGTCTCTGGCCATGGACACGGTACCTGTGCCTGGCAGGGGTGCTACGGACCGTATCAGGTACTAAGCCAGACTGGGTACTGTCATCAGAAGCAGGTGGTTGGTGACTGGAGACGGGTCCCTGTTGGGACTGTCCAGAGTCACGTGCACGTGGTCTCCTGGGGCCATCTGATGACAGCACAGACCCAGCATTGCTGGGGCTGCTGCTGGCACTATGGGAGAAGCCGTGGGCCTGTTGTCATCCACGATGGCTGCCAGCTGCTGCTGTTGCTGGCATACGCCCACGTAAATGCCTCAACCGTCCACCATTGCCCTGGCTCATAGACATGTAGTTGTGGAACAGATCTAATGTGTCCCCCCAACATCTGTCAATGACCTCGGTGAAATTACGGATGGCAGCCGCAACATCACGCATACTGTCACTCATAGCTGTGCGGCATTCTCTCAGCTCCCTCAGACCCTGTCTGGTGTACCATTCCATACGTGACTGCGCCTGCATTACAGCCCAAAACATAGCTGAGGTTGAAAGACCTCTGTGGGCACATCTGACAGGGGCAGTACGCCCACGGATGCTCCCACGAGAACCCCTGGACATCTGCCTGTATGGTACCATGTCAGGACCCTGGCTATGGCTGCTGTGTGGGGATGCATGTGCCACCGATACCACATTACCCTGGTCAATGCCGACTGTATCCTGTCCATCACTTAGGGACATTGGTGACAGAGGATGTATTGGCAGGATGACTGTGCGCATTGATGGGGTCGACAGCTGTGTACTGTCAATTGGCTGACCAACGACGGACCCTGGCACACCTCCCTGTGCCATTACACAGGTATCATCATTATCACTATCCACAGCAGCTGATTCAGGTTCCCTACTGCACAACACCAGAGCAGCACCAGAACCTGTGGGAGTAAGACAGGAAACACAGTTTACAATGTGTACACAATGTCACCACTGATACACACATGCACACATGCACACAGGGCACATGCACACATGCACACATGCACACAGGGCACATGCACACATGCACACATGCACACTTGCACACAGGGCACATGCACACATGCACACATGCACACATGTACACAGGGCACATGCACACATGCACGCATGTACACAGGACACATGCACACATGCACACATGCACACAGGGCACATGCACACATGCACACATGCACGCAGGGCACATGCACACATGCACACATGCGCACATGCACACATGTGCACATGCACACATGCACACATGCACACTCCTCAGTATATGAGATATCAACACACAGACACAAACACGCCTGCAATCAAACACATAGCACTACTGTTTCAGCCTATTATTACTATTAGTATCAAGAGTATTGAAGGCATTGTTATTACACACTCACCAGCATGGATAGGCTGCCTTGCTGTTACACCAGAGGGACCTGCAGAAATGAGACATTTATTGTCAGTGGCCACAACTGTGCCATTGATACTGTGAGTATGATACAGTTCAGTAGTACAACAGTTGGCTTCCACAGGTCTACTGCTGATATTGAGAATATCACTCTTGCACAATAATTACCAAGATAACAGCTACAAACTGAGGACACACCTCACACATGCATAAACTAACAGTGTACAGAACAGTCAACTATACATATGGCATGTTACCTGCATGCTCTGAGTCCTGCTGCTGGGTGGCTCCAGCCTCCATCATTACGCATGTATGCTGCTGCTGCTGCTGTTGTTGCTGTTGGGCTGGAACCACAACACTTAGGAGTAGTCCCTCCAGTCTGGTGAGGGGGGTGTATAGCCACCCCACCACCTGTGGCAAGCTGTTGCCTGTGGATATCCGACACACGCTGACAGACATTTCTAATTAAATCACTGCAGTGATGGCGTACCTGCTCATATGTCCGGTTATGTGTGCCTATGTCCTTTACCCAACGGACCAGGTCTTGCCACAGTGCAGCCCTCTCCTGCTGGTTCTGGCTGGTGCGGGAAAAGAGTATTGCAAAATCCCACACCAGGCTCTGGTGTATCTCCTCATCCTCCGCAGCAGAGTACACAGGGTTTCGCTGGTGAACCATAACCCTGAAAAGGAAAAGAAAAATATGTCAGCAATATATGTCATCAAAATATGGCACACATAATACACATAATACTCAACTGTAGTGTTATAACTTAACCCCCATATATAGCATCTGTCTGTCTATTGGGGGATACACATGTAAATGACCAGATATCAGTGGTCAGCCGACAACTGTGCAACAGTACATGACACACTCCATACAATAGACTAGTATACTCCAGCAGTCAGCACACTGGTTCAGGTCCAATGCACAACCTCACACTGGGGGCTTGTATCAAGGTACTGTATGTGGAACATTATCAACCCATGCACTGCATGCAATGCATGTTACATATTTCACTGGTAATGCACACTACTCTTACTTGCCATAACCCTACCTACACCACAGTCACATACAGGGTAACACAGCACAACATATGGCAATGTAGTATGTTTTGATTGCAATACCTCACACATCTGTCTCTGGCCTCACACCAAGGACACACACTACCATGACAAACAGACAGTCATGGTGAGCAATCACACCAGTACATAACATGCACCCAGTCACTGGCACACTCATTCCACCTCACATATTTGGTTTGTAATGGGTTCGTGGGTGTGCATTGTGTCTTAGGTAGGTAGTATGCTATTGGCCCTCAGCCTACAGCAGCATACTGTCATGCTACCCTGCCCCTTGTGACACATGTGATGTGATTGTACCTGCTCTTGTCCAACAGTTACACAGGGTGACTCATATGGCATATTACCTATCTGCATAACATTCAGCAGGGCTATGTCTGACATCTACTCATGGGGAGCCTTGCTTCTTAATGCTGTGTGGTTTACTCCAGGGTATGTCTTATCTGTGGGCAGGGACCTGTACCTCCACCATGTGCTCTTTACTGCGGTGACAAGGATGACAGACATAGGTAATTTGGGTTGTGGATGTTGTGAGGTGTTACCATGGTAGTTGGACAACTGTCACGGGTGTGACTTCATTATGTATATCCAGCAGTGGTAATCTCTATGTAGGTAGTCTGGGTGCGTTCTGTGGTCTTGTCAGTCACTCTGCATAGGTAATGTGTTTGAGTGCATTGACACAGTTACTTACGTATGACTGTGCCCTTCTCCATATCTGTAGCTGTCATGGGAGGTACATACTGTGTAGGAAGGACATTGTGGGGTGTAGAGGGGTATAGTGACCTACATGTCCATAGCTGACACACCATGTCTGCTGACACATACCAAGTACAGGTATTACAGGAGTAGTGTGCCACTGTGTATATCAATAGGGAGCCTATTGTACACTTGTTGCCCCTGTTCCCCTCTGACACATGCAGTGGTGGGAAGGCATGCACATATGCGGTGGTTACTGGTGTCCGTGTTTTGGAATGGGGTATGGTACTCCAGTATCCACACCTTTGTCACCAGGCACCAGGTACCTGTTGCAATACATCTGCACACATGTGCCTCACTCAGTATATATATATATATATATATATATATATATATATATATATATATATATATATATATATATATATATATATATATATATATCTATGGGTCTAGTGCGACAGTTCATTTTACAGTTCATATGTATGATCGACCAGTTCATTTGATTGACAAGCATTTTAGGTGGGGAGCATCGCCCCCCACACCCCCCCCAACTATATATATCAACTCCAGGGTTGCACAACATTGGGGAAGGGGGCAAATCTGCTTGTCGACCAAATGAACTGTCAACCAAATGAGTGTTGATTATATGAACTGTCGACCATGTGAAGGGGACCCATATATATATAGCTATAGATATATAGATATAGATATGGGGAGAGAAAGGGAGAGCGAGAGAGAGAGAGAGAGAGAGACAGAGGGAGAGAGAGAGAGAGAGTGAGAGGGGGTAGGACAGAGAGAGAGAGAGAGATAGTCATATACAGACATGTCTATAGACAGTCAGATCTGTCTGTATATGTATATGTATCTACATATATCTATATATGTATGTGTGTATTACATATATCTGTACGTACATATTCTATCAATCTCGATGTCTGTGCAGTAACTGAAACCTGGTTCAAGGCTCCTGTGAGCACCCCAGCGCTACCAGGCTATACCTCATATCATGCTTTTCGGCCACAAAACTCGGGCCAAACCATAAAGGGAGGGGGAGTGTCCATATTCATCATGGACACCAACACCTCCAGGTTAGTGGCAACACATGAAGCATCAGAGACCATCCAGGTGCAACTAACCATAGGCAAAACTGCTATACAACTGGTAGCATGTTACAGACCACCCTCCCAATCTCAGGAACCCCATTCAGCCTTCCTGAAGACATTGGAGGATATGAATGTCTCACCAAGCACCATCATATTGGGAGACTTCAACTACCCTAACATAGACTGGGTGCATTATTCTAGCCCAAACACCATAGCCCAAAGGTTCCTGGAATTCATAAATTCAAATGCAATGGAACAGCTAGTCACCTCTCCCACAAGGGGAGATAATATACTAGACCTGATCATCACAAACATGGGGACAATGTGCTCCACACCGGAAGTATACCCCTCACTAGTGAGATCTGACCACAAACTAATCACCCTGGATATACATATCCCACCTCCACCCCCAACACAAAAGACTACAGTGAAAAACTTCTCAAAAGCCGACTTTACACTTCTTAAAACTGAGATGGTATCCTTTAAGCCCACTGGGCCAGTGGAAACCACATCCCACAATGCAGAATCCTGCACAAATGCTTTCTACGGACATCTCCAAGAATGCATGGATCATGTAATCTCAAATAAAACCAAGGCCCTCCCCACCAAGGGCAGGTGTCCTGTCTGGTATACCCCAGCCATAAACAAATTGTATAACAAAAGAAGGTAGCTACTGCACGACATAGCAAAATCCCATGCAGAGAAGGCATCTGTGATCAGCACTAGTAGAAAGCTACATTCTCTCATAAAAACATCCAAGTCCAACTTTGAAAGAAAAATCGCTATGGACACTAAAGATAACCACAAGGCCTTCTCCTGCTATGTTAGAAAGCTGGGCGGAAACCCTCAGATATGCTCAGAGTTAGTGCACAATGACATAACTTACACTGAACCCACAGATATTGCCAAAATTCTGGCAGACAGGTTCAGTGCAAATTTCTCCCCTCCCTCACCCCCAAAAGAGGAAATACTTATCCCAGCTGAATGTAACCTCCCTGTCATCTCAGATGTCCAGGTGAGAACTGCCCTCAGCAAAGCTATAAACACAGTATCACTGGGACCTGACGGTATCCCAGGTTGTGTGCTACGTGAACTCCAAGAGGAGCTAGACCCACACATAAAACTGCTATTTAACCGTAGCCTTACTACAGGATATGTACCTGAACACTGGCGTACAGCAACAGTAGTCCCACTCCACAAAGGAGGCACTTCTACAGACCCTGGTAACTACCGCCCCATAAGCTTATCCAGCCTGGTCTGCAAAGCTATGGAAAGAATCATTATGGAACTCATAAACAGAGACATTGGGGACTTACAGACACTTGATCCCACCCAGTTCGGCTTTGTAAAGGGCAGATCCTGCCTTTTGAACCTGGTTGACTTTTTCGAAACAGTCACTACAGCCTTTGATGAGGGCAAAGCAGTCCATACAGCCTACCTGGACTTGGCTAAAGCTTTCGACACAATACCCCCACTCCGGCATCATCGACAAGCTCAACAGCTGAAATGTAAATCAATATGTCACAATATGGGTTGCAAACTGGCTAAAGGATAGAACCTATAAATTCAAAATTGCTGGAGTCATGTCAGACTCAAAGCCAGTCACAAGTGGTGTCCCACAGGGCTCTGTCCTGGGACCCCTCATATTCGGCATTTATTTCTCAGATGTGGAAGCAAACTTGGGAGGGTTGTGGCTGACAAAGTTCGCAGATGACTGCATACTAGGTGCCATAGTCGATATACCAGCTGACACATACATCCTACAGAAAGGCCACACTGAAACGGACAACTGGTGCCGGAGTCATGGCCTTAAACTAAATGCCAAATAATGTATAGTCATCCCCTTTGGGAAAAACAAAGTACCCACAAATTATCACATAGACAGTAACCCACTGAGTATGGAAAAAGTAATCAGAGACCTGGGGACCCAAGTCGATAGTGACCTCTCATTTGACACCCACATTGCCAAAGTGGTTAGAAAGACTTTCTACCTTGCCCACCTTATCATGGAGGGATTCACATCCAGATCAAAGGAGGTCATTGTACCCCTATACTCCTCCCTTATCAGGCCCATGAATGAGTACTATGCCCCATTTGGTATGTACCTCACCCAACAATTGCAACAGCTAGGGAGACCCCAAAAGTACCTCACCAAGAGGATCAAGTGTCTCCAACATATGTCATATGCTGCCAGACTAAAGAAACTCCAGCTCTATTCAGTAGCATACCGCATAATTAGAGGTGATCTGTGCCTGACGTACAAGGCCATGTCCAGTCAGGAATTGATGGACATGCTCCACTTCATAAAATCTAAACCCATCAGAACCACGAGCGCTAAAGATTTAAACCTCAGCACAAATATGAATAGGACATGCTGGAGGGACAGATTCATAACTCAAAGGCTTCCCATACTCTGGAACTGAATCCCAGTTCATGTTAGGCAGAGCCCCTCACTGACTCTCTTCATGTGAAATCTTGACGAGTGGATGGGAGATTGTAGGTTTACCCCAGGGGTCATCACTGTGTCACTACTAGACAGAGGCACAGTAAACTAATTCTATTATGTAAGGGGGTCTTCACTGTGTCACTACTAGACAGAGGCACAGTATTCTAAATCTATTCTGTACACTTTTGTACCATTACATGGGGTGGCGAAAGCCACATCACTATGGCTAGGCTTATAAATGCCCCAGGGCAGATAGCCTAGTACTAAACTATGAAACTGTGAAACTATATATGTCTATGTATTTCTACATCCCGCTCTATCTATGTATACATATATGCATATTTTATATATATATATATATATATATATATATATATATATATATATATATATATATATATGTATATATATATATATATATATATATATATATATATATATATATATATATACACATACATATCTCGATATACATACGTATACACATGATAGATAGATATATAATCCTTTTTAGTTCCACATATGTATACACACACTAACGTACTGCTGAACATCCATTACTGTACAACCTACATTGTACATTGCACTGCAACCTACATTGATATGTGCACATAGCTACCTTCACATACATATGTATGTACAACCTTCAGTGACAGTTGCAGTATGTCCACGGCCCTATGCACATCTTCATATACATAGATACAGACCAATAACACATATGGAGGGTTCACAGTATGTAGACTATTATATTAGTACTTTACATTACCTGTGTTTGTTGCAGCTGTTTGCGTTGGCTTTCAGATAGGTGGCCTGCTGTCAACTTGTTTTGTTGTTACTTTTTTTTTTCTTTCTTTCTCTTTCTGTTTCTGTTTCTCTTTCTTTCTCTCTCTCTCTCTCTCTCTCTCTCTCTCTGTCTCTACCTCCAGAGGGTGCAATGAAAGTATTGCATGTGTGGACTTGGAGTACAGGATGCTTTTGTAGGTATCTGCACATGTCCATGTGATGGCCTCTGCACCAATTGTTAGCCAGCATTTACTAATTGCATGCAGCCTGTTGTGTAGTGATTGCAGTTCTCACTGTGATTTCAGGACAGTGCTATAAAAAGGTTTGTTAGGTAGGCGTAGCCCTTTCAGATTATCAGGGTGGGGACCATGCTTGTTTGCTGTGGACACTGTTCTGTGAGTGTAAGGGTTGGTATGTCTCTCATATTTCAGGCTGTGTTGTAGACACTGCAATGCATGTTGTACTGTAACCTGAGTATTCCTTCCTCCAGTTTCCTCTTCTCAGTGTGTATGTAAACTGACACCTACAGCTAGTAATACTGTGTATATGGGTGTGTGTGCTTTCCTTTGGGAATTGTGGTGTAACTGGTATATAGCAGTGGCTCTTGCAATCTGTTGCTATGGCTTCAATATTTGCCCTTTACATTCACTCCTTGTATGCCTGCTAGGTGTCTTTCCTGTAATGTGTTGCTATGGCTTTCCTATTTTCCATTTACATTCACAGCTTGTAATGCTTGCTATATCTGTTTGGTCAGTAATTTCCTATGTGTTTGTTGTGGTAGGGTGGTACTGCATGCAGTGTGGTCTGGCCATGGTGTGGGCCTTGACACTTAGAAGGGTATTTGATCATGCTGCTGAGCAGGCCTCAGATACTCTCAGGTGCATCTTTTATCAGCCTCATGGAATGGTACATATCAGTGGGATACACCCATGAAATATTCTGATATTCTGCAGTTGTGACTGTGGGTTATTTTGAGCATATGTATTACTACTCCATTTGTGATGAGCAAGTGGTGCATACTTTCAGTAATTCATAGTTACCATTGCATGTGTTGTAACACCTTTCTGCCTACTGTTAGTACATTTCACAGGGAGTCAGTGGGGCACAGTTGACATTTGTTTTCAAATCAGGGACATCCCTGTAACTCAGTCACAGTTGCTATGTCTGGGCTCTTAACTATTCAACTATGGCAGTGTTTATCCTGCTCTGAGTATGTGTGTGGCTTGCCAGGTGCTACTGTGACATTATTACCTACTAGCTACCAACTAGCATGGCTGTTTCTCTTCACACAGTACTATTTTACAAATCCACTAGATTTGACAGTAAATATACATGACATGCTTTGTGTACTAGACTTGCTATATTCCCTTTACATTAATTCCTACTATTTCATGATATATTTCTTTCAGCACAATGCTCTTGTATAGCAGTCATGGCTTAGTGGTAAGTCATGCAGACTAATGTTTCCACGGTCCTGGGTTTGAGACTGACAGAGGAATTTTATTTTGCTGCTGAGCAAACTACAGGTCTTGTCATTCAGAGTGACTAAGGCACTTTTAAGCAGTTGTAAGCGGGTTAGCGCTGGTTTGCGTGGATCTCACGCATGTGCACTGTCGCTTAGCTTCGCGCACACATGCTTAGCTAAGCGCACAGAATCGCACTCCCATTTACTACTGCTTAAAAGTGCTTACTCTCGCGCACACCCGTGCTAATTTCTTTTAAAGAAAAGAAAATGGGGAGATAGGAAAGTGGTGAAAAAGGGGGCACAAAGAGAGTTGGACAGTAGGAAAACAAGCTCAGGTTTTGCAGGAGGGATGTAGGAAAGGCCCATAGCTGCCCATTTCTTTATCAGCAACAGCTGTGCATATGTTTGTAATTTGGTGTGAAATTTGAAACCTTCCACCCCTGAGAGAGGGGTGAGGACAACAATATTTGTTGTACAGCCAATTGTAATTGCCAGTTTACATGTCCAGCAGACATGTGTGCAAAATGGGCAGCTATGTATGGGGTGTAATTTTTTGTGGGTACAGAGTGCCCCCCTTTTTTTTTCAGGTGAGAGTGGTATGTCAGGTACAGGAAGTAGGTATAGCTGGGGAGGTAGGTAGGGGAGGTTAACAGACAAGACAAACAAGACGCATACAGGGGTGGTGTATGACACATGTGGGGGGATACACAATTGATGAGGACGGATGTTTGGATATCTCGAGCCCATGAGCCCACAGATGGCAACAGTGGAACTGAGATCCCCACCAATGGGCAGTTGCCACTGTGCCTTCACTGCCCAGGATGGGGCTGTGCTGGGGGCTGTGTAGGATGGGCAGCAGGCATGCCCATGAGTTGTGCCACCCGTGCCTCAAGCTGACGTAGGGGCCAAAGCCCAGCATGCCTGATCTCCCTACGCACCACAGTCCGGACACTACAGAGGGTGAGTGGATGTTCTCCTCTGGCCACGCTTGCAGAGGGGGGACGAGCCCCATCCCCTGCAGCGCTTCCACCCGCAGGTGGCACAGGGGCACTGGAGGAGGGTCCGGCCTGGGCACTACTGCCAGGTGCACTCGCCAGCTGAGGTGGGAGAGGTGGGTCCGCTGGAACCTGCCTTCCCTGTCGTCCTATGTTTTGCATTATTTTATGACAGTTTGGGTTAGTAACGTACAATACCATTCACAATTAGTTGTAACAGCATGCATTAGTATTCCCATTAACCAAACACCCATAAATTCAAGCCATTGAACAGCAAGCATAACACATGCATAATTTGAACAACAGTACACAATCCAACAACATGCAAGGTTGATTGATGGCAACAGGCCATCAGGTTTGGATGTATGAACAGGGCACATGCATCAATGTACATGCAAACATGTATGAACCAACAGAACAAATGTCCAGGGGAGTTAATTGTGAATACACATACCCATTTCATGTGGAATGGATTATTTGTGGTTATAGGGTAGGGTGAAGAAATATTTCATTAACAACTTCAAATACCTATACATATGCTGTACATTTCTACTAGCTGCAGATATATACACACTACAGGTCTGACTACAGTTTCCTATGTGTAAACTTATGCATGTTGGTGATGGGAATGTTACTGCTACATTAATATACATTGCATTTTTATTCATACACATTCATATCTGGCTCTGTTCAGCTACAGCATCCTGCTACATTTGCTTTATATGGCTCTAGACAACTGTGGATGTTTGGTATTTCATACAACCATACTATCTTCATATTGCAAACATACAGCAACATATCCAAATTGTGGGACACACATTCCAGCTTCAGTACTTTATTCCACACATTTCACTGTTTGGTTGTGCCTGTCACATTCATTTCATTTGTACTGACTGCAGTATACTTTATTCAGGAGTTATTACAACTTTATTGGTGGATTCATACCTCTTTCTCACACTCTCACTTGTTTTATTTTTACAATTCAGGATGGTACTTAATTCTAGGCTTTATTGACATGTTTTACTTGGTTACAACAATCCTTTCCAACAGTCTCACTTGTGTCATGTTTCAGATTTTAAACGGGGATATATTTCACACATGTGTTTTACTCAGCTTGTGTAGCTGTAATTTACAGCCTGCTGCAGGTTATGTACTATTACATTACAGGTGGAACATCTTTATTTCAGACTTGTTTCATTTTTATTTTTGGATTACAGGCTGCATCACACTTATGTAATCACACAGTACTAGCAGAATCTCTCTTACACTGTTACTTGCATTTTTATTAATAAGTGACTACACTGCACTCTTTTGCAAGCTGTCATACTTATATTTTTTAACAGTTACAGGGAGAGAATTACTAACCTGCCTGGTGGCGCAACCTATCGGCATAGGCTCGATGATTCATGGAACGGACACCTGCAGCTGTAATATAAATGAAGTAATATTGGAATACACATCTCCTTAATATCAGCTAGGTTAATTTCTTACATAAATAATTACATGTAACGTACTCAGTAGTAGGGCATTGGGCATTTGCCGGGCCTCCTGGATCCAATGGTTCAGTTGGTCTTGCTTCCGTCTCTTCAGGTCCGCATGGTGGTGACGGACCTGTTCACCAGTCCTTGGTATTCCTGTGGCACTGGTGAGATCATGTGCCAACCGGTCCCATGCCTCAGCCTTATATGCTCCCCACAGGACCTGGCCCTGCATGAGTTGGGCCTCATGATCATGGATGAGGAGCCAAACCATATATTTGGACTCCTCAATGCCCCACCTCTGTGCCCGGAAGCAACTACCCTCTCCTACACCTGCCATCCTGACTGCAAATTGATTCCACAATCAGTGATGCTGTGTATTCCCACCTATGGGGCTTATATATGCCATTTTTCCCACACTTATCTGTGATTGGCCATTTTGGAAATGTATCAGCTTCACAAAACCTGCTTTGTCATGCTTCTTTTTCCATTCATTCCTATATATATGCTAATACTGCATTTCTAAGTGCAACTGTCATGGCTTAGTGGTTCAGTACTTTGACTATGGTGCATGGTATCCTGAGTTCGAGCCTGGCCATTGCTTTGTTTTTTTTTATGACTGTCTACACAAGCTAGGAGGTGTGTCTGTGTAAAGGCAGTTTTGATACAGCTTGCTCAACGTTGCCCACCGGTTATCTTGTTGGCACGGTGCGCAGCTCCGCGCAAATGGGTTACGCTGGTTTATGTGCCATTTGGCTGTCAGCACGCATATTACACTCAGCTCAGCTACGGGCACACAGTTTCAGCGTGTCACAGCACTGCTCAACCCTGGGCACTCATTTTACACCTGTTAAACCACTGCTCACCTATGGGCAGATATGCTCAGCTTGTTAGAGTGTAGCTCAGCTATAGGCACTTCTGACATTTTTTTTTTTTTTTATTATCTCACATTTCTTCAAAATACATGGCCCATTTCATTACATTTTACATAAAATATAATTTTATATATGTACATATATGTCAGGGAATTGTTTCGTGCTTATTTCACTAAAAATAAAAATTGATGTTGTGGGGGCTCGAACCATGACTGCCTCCTCTTCAGCCGATGTCTCTACCACTACCCTATTGCTTCTTGGCTTACTTTGCATATTTAGATCTTATATGCTTTTCCACTGACTGCTAACTGTGGCTAAGCGATGGGCACGCCCGTGCAAACGAGCGCAATTACGGCAAACATCTTTAAAACTTATAAAAAAAATAGAACATGTTCATTTTTATATTTTATGTTTATAGTCTGTGGGGGCATGTGTTGTGTTGTGTTTGTTGACATTTACGCAGACTCTCTTGTGGGGGTTTACTTTCGGGACTGTTACTCTTCAGGGGACATGTCCGTTTGCAGGACTCACCCTGAGGACACGCCCCCTACTTTCTTACATGGACCGTGTTAGCCTTGGATGTGAGTCAGCATGCCCTCATGAATATGCATGGCATGCTGACGTCACACCGTTTAACCGCAGCCTCCGTGTAAGACTTGTAACTCTTACACGGAGGCTTCGTGAATCCTGCCCATAGTCATAGCCATTTAAAACGCTTCAATTTTAGATGTAAAACTGTGTTGGTTATTAAAACTTTTGCTGAGCTCCTTTTCAAACAGGCACAGTTTATTAAAAACTTTGTTGAGCTCCTTTTCAAACATGCACAGTTTATTAATGTTGTAGACTTCAAAGAGTAATAGGGAACTTACGTGTCTGCTAAATACTTCCAGATGAAGAGAATGAATAATTTGAAGCTGATCACCCTTGTGTATAAACATGGTATTTGTTGTAGACAGACTGTGACTAAAACAAAAGTAGAACAATTTACCACATGGGTTCATATCACACAAGTCATTCTTCCTAATCACTCTTCTCCAAGTATCTGCAGCATTCCTACCGAGCATTGAGGTCTCCCAGTAGAACTACAGAATAGGTGGCACCCTACTGAACACGGCATGTATGTTGTCTGTGAATATCTGTCAACTACGTATGCACAAACAGCAGAATTTCTTTCTTTTTTTTTTTTACCATCTGTAGTCATATTGACGCAGCACTGTCATTTACTCCCACAAACTTCAGCTGAATGGGGCCCAACTGGGGGCTTGCATCTTCACACTTTCTCAGAGCCTCTTATGGAATCTACTCAAGAGGAAGCCAGTTAGCACCCCAGTAAACCTGCTTCTAGACCCAGTTTTGGCAATTTCACTCACATGCTCTGGCTTTTTCCACAGCACTGAAGTGATTTTCCATATCCCAAGAGCCAATTTTCATTTTTGGGGTCTAATCTGGCTTAATCAGTTTCATTTCTGCTAGCACTTGATTGGCATCACTCTCAACTACCACTCTTTTGTAGGTGGTAATCCACATTGTGTCTACATACAGCTGTTTTGGGCTGATCCTGACCAGGCTAGGTGAGTCACTCAAATGTCAGGCTCTTTCTAGCAAACCCTAGTCCTAGATTTAGGATCAAAGATGGGGCACAGTGTCTGTGTTTCTGTCATGCTTCTCTGATTCTATAAATGAAGCATAATGGGCAGGGGGACTCCAGATTGCTATTTGTCTGGCCCCTGTCTCAGACCTATTTGCCACAGGTGGCTTTACCAAGAGCATAAAGTTCTAGACAACATAAAGATAAGGATCTCAGTGACATACAACCCCCTTCACCACAACAAGATCATAATCCCAGGAAGGAGTCATAATTGTACTTGGTACCAGAGTTCCTTTGGTCAAATCAATGATCAACTGAAGATGTATGTTCTGGATACTTGGGTCAAAAAAAGTGCTGAGCTGTTAGTTGATCAGTGTTTGGTGGTGAGCTGATAGAATGTCAGGGGAAAACACTATTTTCCAAACTGGGAAACGCAAATGTGTAGTGAGGAGCCTTCAGAATGTGCTTCAACCTCCAGGAGAACTTTTCTCACCTGGGGAATTTGGACACATGGTGTCTAAATGGACTCCATTCAAGACCTTAAAAGTTGAGGCAGTTGCACACTTATCATGGTGGTAAACCTAGAACCTGCAGGTGGTTACCAACAATGAGTGAAGCTGTCAGGTTAAAGAAAGATGCCTTTAAAGTAATGCTAGTGGGGATCTCCACATCTGACTGATAGGTACTGACAAGCCAGAGAAGTAACATTTCTGGTAGTAATTAAAGCAAAGTCCCAGGTATGGGAGAAGTTTGGCATGATCACATAAAATTACTTTTGAATGCCCTCAACGATCTTTTGGTAAGAAATTTGGTGACTCAGGAAGGTGAGGTGAGATGTTGCACAGGCTGCTCTCAGCAAACCTAGGGAAAGGATGACATTATCTAAGGACATTACTGAGAGGTAAATGGGACATTCTGTGGAACTCCTTAATTGAGTGAATATGCCCACTCTTTGGAGGCAGTAACAGAAGATGTTGGTGGAACTGGAATGTTTTCTTTAGATGTGGTCTCTACAATGATTGAATAGTACAATTGTTACAAAATTGTTACAAAATTGTAGGAATGGATGAGAATCATCCTGAAATGCTGTAGATGCTGTCCTTTCTTGGTGTGTGATGCTTAACACACCTTTCAAATGTTAAATTGAAAGCTTGTTCAATACCTCTGGATTGTCAATATGGGGTGGTGGTCCCCATTTTCTATGAAAGCATATGCCAAGGTGCTAGAAATGAGCCATTATCCAATAGTTAAACTTCTGATTTGGAAGTATCAATACAAATTTGATCCTGGCCGTGGATTTGTGAAACATCTCTTTGTCCTTGCACAAATATTGCAGGGATCATGGACGTTTGCTGGTACTGCCCACATCTGTTTTATGACACTGAAGACATTATATGATATTATACCCTGAAATGTCTTGTGGGATGTGTGTGTACAGGGCCTCAAGCCCATTGCTGCATGCTACTTGGTCCCCATACTTGAGTACTGAGAGTTGTGTTTGCATTTGTAGCATTGTCAGTTTCACTGACAGTGGCTGTAGGACTTCACCAAGGCTATGTTTTGTCTCCCTCTCATTAGATTTTCATGAACAGAATATAACAATATAGCTGAGGTTTGGAAAGTATTCAACTTAGGGATATATGGGCTGCATATATATTGCTTGCACATCATGGCATCCTCTTAGCTTGAAGTGACTGTGATCTCTGGTATGCGCTAATGCAATTCACTCCTATTGATATAAGCAATAGGATGAAAATCATCACCTTCAAAGTAGAAATAGATTGCTTTCTGCATATGGGGGTGGGGAGTGGGGGTGCAGCTACCCAGGTGGAAGAGTCTTGGTAACATAAAGTCTGATAGATAAGCTAGGGTATAGGGAATTCTTCAGCTGAACAATGGACTAATGCAGAGGAAGCAGCATTGTTGCATAACATGGAGCTAAGCTAGCCCACATTAGTGTGCTTTTTTATAATAGGCCATGTTGCTAATTTAAAAAATATATATTGATATAACACCTTTCCAGGTAGAATCTTCATAAAAATATCTTTGCTTATATAACAATTCTTGTATTTTTTTTTCTTGATGTCTTTCATATAATTATTTTTCTTTGTTAAAGTTCTTTCTATCATTATGTTCTAAATCTTCCAATGCATCATTATATTTTCTTTTATATTTTGCTTTCTCTATTTTTCACACATCATATTGCCACTGTAAAAAGCATTTTTATATATTTCCTTAAATATCATCCACCATTTAGACCAATTTTTATAAAATGTTTGCAAAGTAATATGATCTTTCTATATTATTACTATCTTTCCTTCTTCTTTCCATGCTTTCTCTTTAATCCTTTTTATTTCTTTGTCTATTTTTATGGATTCCTTGTTTTCCTTTATCTCTAGACATATTGCAAGATGATCAGAAAATCCTGCTTCAACTACCTCCCCTTCTCCTATAACTAAACCTTCTGATACCATAAAGTAATGTATTTCGGGTCTATACATACCCTTTTGTAAGTCCATGAATTTTTGTCCCAAAGTTTTAACTTGCCGCATCCTATAACTTCTAACATTTTTCTTATATCATTTTCTTTCTTTTTATGCTTCCTTCTTAAATCACTATTAGAGTCTGCTATTATTATACTGTTGATATTTATGACTATGTAGTCTAAAATCTGATGAAATAAGCTTTCCCTTTATTTAAAATTAGTATAAGCATATAATGTTATAATTCTATATGCTTGTCATTTCTATTTTAAATCTACAATGGTTGTTATAATTCTGTATACTTGTTCTTTCCATTTTAAGTCTACAACGGTTAATCTTCCCATTTTTTCTAAACTACATTTAATATCTTTACTATATTTTTTACAGAATATGGCTATTCCAGAACATCTCTCATTTCACAAATTCCAGATTATCTTTCTTTCCCATAGTTTCTCTGTTTGTAATACATTTATATCACATGAATTACACCACTCCAAAACTCCTGTTCTTCTTACCATATTGTTAATACTATCCACATGTACAGAAAGCACTCTAAATTTTTCATTTTCCCTTTTACTTAGATTCATGGTTTCATAAGTTCATAGCTAATTACTAGGCTATCTGCCTTAATAGGCCATTCTAAGCCTACCCAATTTCCCTCCCAAAGTTGAGAATGAAAAACGGTACCATTTGTCTATGAGTCAAACACCTTAAGCATTATACCAACCCCCAATCATTAGCTGTATGTTTTCACGCATTTCCTTTCTTTTTCTCTTTTGTACTTATTCCTTTAAATTTTTGGTTTCTGTCTTTTACCCTTTTACCAATAGAATTATTTTGTTTCTTTTACTACCTCCCAATTTATGTCTTCTTCATCACTTATTTCACAATCTTCTTCTATGCCCTCTTTATTATTTTTTCTCATCTTATTTTTATTCTAGTTCTCCTACTTCTAAAATGCATTCTCTTTGTTCATTTTCTTTTTTTTCCTTTTCCTTATTTTATTTTCATTTTTGCAATGTATACATAAATTTCCAATTGTGTTACATTTATAACATTTCAAATTACATTTTTGCATCATGTCCAATTCCCCTCAAATATAGCATTTTCTTTTATCACAGTTAGTTATCAAATGTCCTTCTTTTGCACAAAAAACAATACTTTTTGGTTGTCCCCAGCATTTTACAATAACTCCTATTCCCCTTCACATTTATCATGTTTGGTATATGTATACTTTTTTCTCTTTCTATTTTTTGCACAATGTTACAAGTCCATAAACCCCATAACACAGTGGAAAGATGATACTTAGATTATAGAATGTACTGGCAAAATAATACTTTGGCTAAATGACACTGAAACACTTCTGAATGATTCATTAGCTAAATATTGTCACATAGAAGACAGGAAGAGTGAACAAGTAAAAATTATAGTTAGCATATCTCTGGATAACAAAAAAGCCTAGTTAAACTTCCGGATGATAACCTATACTGGTAACCTAATCTTGCAGCTTTCTGTTATCCCATAGCAATTACAAGTATATGTGGATGTTAGTTGTTTGACAAATTCATGGCAAAATATGTCATAACTCTGTTTGCTCCTTATTTATACCAGGAAATGTTTCCATGATGCTTGTGCAAATTTAAAAGAGTCTCTTTCCCTTAGGCCGAATCTTATTCTCATAATGGTCCTGTCTTCCCATATAATCTGATCTGAGTGAGTAGTGGCTATATGAATTTGTAACTTTCTTACCAAAGGTGGGTTCTATTTCTTATGTTTAAAATTAAATGTAATAGTAAAAAAAAAACAAGACTGCCCTAGTGGTGACCTGTTTGTACCCTGCTTTCCTCAGGAAAGACAGTTATTTTGCATTTTATTGATTTTTTAAATCAAGCTGTTCATGGCCTAAAACAGTGAATTTCAGAAGAATGTCTTCTAACCAAGAGTGATTAATATTCTTTAATAGGATTTGATCATTATAAATGACACTGCCAGGTTTATTATTTAATCCATGGTGTATTAATTTATTCTTTTTTATCAAATGTATTCTATATACCTCTATCATTTTTGTTTTTGTGTATTTGTGTACCTTGCATGCATCATTTAATTCAGAGACATAGCTTAAACAATTGGATAGTACCCTTAAATTTATTCTGGGGTTTACAGGCCTTATCCTCTTAGAAAAGGGTAACAGAGCCCAAGTGTGGTTATTGGCAAGGTGCATGTGGCCTTTGATGTCTTTGACTTGTATTTCCTGTGATCCTATGATAGTTTTTTTGATGTGACATTGCAAAACTCTGGTCTGCAATACATTTGTTAAGTCAATAAAAATGATACAACACAATGAAGCAAACAACAAAGTATTTATTCATTCATCCTGCAGTTACTCATTTTATTCAATTTGAGGTATTGGACAGCTTGATCCTATCATGAAACTCAGGGCAAGGCAGAGAAACCAGTCCTAGGTTATATGGCACACAAATTTGTGGTCTATTTGAAGGATCACCAATTCATGTACAACATGTCTTTAGAATGTGTGAGGAACCTGAAGAATCAAACATAAATCTACATGGATACAATAAAGACACGTAGATTCTACAAACAAACCACCCCACCTGACAGCTGAACTCGAGAACTAAACCTTGTGAGGAGCCAATATCAAAGGAAAGCAAAGCTTAAATCTCACAATAAGTGGGTGGTTTGCTTCACACCCATGCTAGTTTAGGCAGTTTACTTCCAGACCTTTCAGGCTACAAAGTATTTAAATCCTAGGTCTTATATAAATTTATATAACTGGCTACCCATGCCCAAAATACTACATCTCAATGAATATATGCAATCGTTTTCCACATGGGTACTCCAACTTAATATACAAGAAAAGAAGTTCACTACATAACTGTAGAAAGTGGTAACATATCTTTGTCAGCAATACATTTATAGGTTCTTAGGTTCATAGATAAGTACTAGGCTAGCTGCCCTTGCAAGTCATTTTAAGCCCTTCCAATTTCCCTCTTGGTGGTTGAACTAACCTATCCCATTTAGTGTTAGATTAGCATTACCCATCCTATGGTAAATATTTAATCCCATTTGGTGTTATATTAGCCATACCCATCGCATGGTTGTTGTTGTGTCTTTCGGCTTTTCCCAGTTAGCGGTCGCTACAGCGGAACTCCGGTCTGCTAATGATTGGCAGTAGATTTTTACGTGCTGGCTTGCCGGGCCTAACACATAACCTTCAACGAAGGAACGCCTATTTACGTATGTCGCCACACAGAAGACCCTCTCCCATGGTAAATATTTATATATTATCCCTATTGTGAATAACTGGGATCATGCCATCGATAATTTGAGAGGACCCATGCATGAGATAAAGTATTTAGGAGCTGCATCTGTCATTAGTTGGCACAGTGGTGCAGCAGTAGCATTGTCGCCTTACAGCAAGAGGTTCGTCAGTTTGATTCTCAGCTGGGGTGCTTTTTGTGCAGAGTCTGCATGTCCTCCCTGCATTCGTGTGGGTTTCTTCTGGGTGCCCTGGTTTCCTCCCATGGTACAAATATGTGTGTCTGGAGCATTTCTACCCATGTAGCTGCTGAAAATTGGCTTCATTCTGAGTCGGACTTTCCCGGAAAACAAATGTTAAATAATTTAGTGGCACAAGGTGTAGTCTTGGGGAAATTTTCTGTTCCCCATCCATACAGTCAAGTTGTTCTTGAATATAGACAGGGATGAGCTTTGCTTAATGTAGGTGGGAATTCTGTTCCAGAGTAGTATGCTCTGTGAGATTTGCCTGTCCCTTCAAGCTGTTCTTTTAATGTTGCAAAAGAAGTTTAGATTCCCTACACCAAGTATTTCTGATGACATTTGACATGCTGATAAGCACTAAATCCATCAGTATTGGGTCAATGGATGTCTTTGGCATATATCTGTCTAGGTACATGCAACAACTGTTCTTTTAGTAAGGTCTCTGTGTGGGTGTTACAGTTGTTGCCAATGTTCTCCTGAGTTTGGCAAAATATTTCTAAGTTTTATAAAGTTGTTCTGTGTTTGTAGAAGTTTTCCTATATTTCTACACATTTTTCTGTGTTTGGGAACATTTCAAAGGATTTCTGATACTGCAGGAGTTCTCTCTTTTGTTGTAAAGCAGTTGTTACTGCACTTGAGCTCAAAACCAGTTCATTTATAAGTTCATAGGTTCATAGGTTCATACTAGGCTATCTGCCCTAGGGCATTTATAAGCCTAGCCAGAGTGTGTTTGGCTTTCACCACCCATTTTAAATTAATTTTGCTATGCCTTTTTTTGAGGTTAGTATGCTGTGCCTCTGTCTAACAGTGACACAGAAGTGACAGCCGGGGTAAACCTACGATCTCCCATCCACTCATCAAGATTCTTCTTGAAGAGAGTCAATGTGGGACTCTGCCTAACCTGGACTGGGATTTTATTCCAGAGTGAAGGGAGCCTCTGGGTTATGAATCTGTCCCTCCAGCATGTCCTATTTATTTTAGTGCTGAGGTTCAAGTCTCTCGAGCGCGTAGCTTGATGGGATTTGGATTTTCTGAGGTGCAGCATGTCCATTAATTCCGGGTTGGACATGGCTTTATACGTCAGGCACAGATCGCCTCTGAGCAGGCAGTATGCCACTGAGTAGAGCTGGAGTTTCTTTAACCGGGCAGCATATGGCATCTGTTTGAGCCCTTTGATCCTCTTGGTGAGGTACTTTTGGGGTCTTTCCAGTTGCTGCAGGTGTCTGGTAAGGTACATCACAGGGCATTGTACTCAATTATGGGCCTGATGAGGGATGAGTAAAGAGGCACGATGACCTCCCTGATCTAGATGTGAATCCCTTCATGATTAGGTGGGCTATATAAAATGTTTTCTAACCACTTTGGCCATGTGGTTGTCAAATGAGAGATTGCTATCAACTTGGGTCCCCAGGTCCCTAATGACTTCTTCTGTACTTAATGGATTACCACCTATGTGGTAATTTGTGGGCACTTTGTTTTTGCCAAAGGGGATGACTATACACTTTTTGGTGTTTAGCTTGAGGTCATGGCTCTGGCACCAGTTGTCTGTTTCTATGAGGCCCTTTTGGAGGATGCTTGTGTCGGCTGGAGAGTTGATTATGGCGCCCAGTTTGCAGTCATCTGCGAACTTGGTCAGCCACAGTCCTTCCGTGTTGGCCTGTACCGCCGAGAAATATATACCGAACAAGAGAGGTCCCAGGACTGAGCCTTGTGGGACACCACTTGTAACTGGTTTGGAGTCTGACATGGCTCCAGCAATTCTAACCATGTGGGTTCTGTCCTTGAGCCAGTTTGCAACCCATCTAGTGACATAGGGGTTTATATTTAAGCTTAATTTACATTAAGAAGGATTTATTCTGCACTCTGGTGGGAGAAGAGGGCTTATTCAACCCATCAGAGTTGGAAACTGAGGGTGGAAGGCTTATTTTGTGTTCATCTAATTGGTCTCCTGGCTTAACTGTGTAAAAGTCTTTCATCCTGCTAATATCAAAGCCTCATATTTGCACATTGTGCAAACGTGGTTACCCATGCATTGCAATAATGGTATAATGAATAGGTGTTTCCTTGTCATCTCTGTTTCTGGCAGTGGATATGGGCATCCTGAGGCAGTGTAGCAACTGCCTTATTTTCACTGACAACCATTTAATTTTAGAACAGACAAGCACAGTGTTTGAGAGATGTAGAATCCACAATGTCATTGGAGGCTAAGCTCTCACCTATACACATGAAAAAGGTAAGCCAAATTTTCAGCATTACACCCAAAACACTCACTACCAACACTAAGGAACAAACACATAGACCCACATATGTGGAGGTATTCACATGTAATCTATGCAAAACTCCATGATTTTCTAAAAGCATCTCTTGGTGGCCTAGTGCACACTCAATAAAGACAGCACCTCACACAACATATAACTCTGAAAATCATTGTAGCCCTGCTTCCAAGCTCATAAGGTGACAGATCACACAGCTACACATTCTAGTTATTGGGGATTCATTCCATTGTAAGACATACTGATGTCCCCCTTACCATGCTAAACAAGCAGAAGATCACAGTGAGCTGTCTATCTGGAGCCAGGGTCCACCAGATCATGCATGCACTTATGTTTTTAAACCACAAGTACCATTATGATATGGTCATAATCCATGTGGGCACAAATGAGCTAAGATGTACCTCATTGGGCCATATAAAGGGAGACATGATGGAGCTCTCTGAATATGTGTCGGGCAGGTATGAATCTAACCTTGAATAGTATCCTACCTTTACTAATGCTGATGTCACAGTACCAGTAAAAATGACTTGGCTTCAATAATTGGCTGAGTTTCTGGTGTCACAACAAGGGGATCTGTCAGCCTGGGGAGACATAATCAACAAATCATGATGATTTACCAGAGATGGTTTGCACTTGAAGCCACTTGGCTCCCAAATACTGGCAAAAACTTTATGTATCCCCACAGTGCCCGTTTTAGGCCGTGCCAAGTTGTTAAACCTTCCAACATAACAAAAATCACCCACGACTACCTACAGGTACAGCTGCTCAATGTTAGGAGAGTAAATGAAAACCTGTACTCCCTGGAAGCTCTCCTTACACTGGAGAATGCAGACATATGTGCAGTCACAGATACATGGTTCAGAACCATGGAGAGCACCCGGTTATCAAAGGGTACAATGCCTTTCATACATTTTAATCCACCTCAGCTCAGGATAAAGCAAAAGGAAGAGGTGTCTCAGTGTTCATAAAGGACAGATGCACTGCTAGACTGGTCAACAGTATGACTTACTCGAGCTGCTGCATGCTGAATTAACCATAGATGTGACACCCATCATATCCTTGCTAGCCACAGATCCTCTAACATGAGTCTGGAAAACCACATCTCCTACCTAAACCTACTGGAATCTCTTAACATTCAGCCTAACACCATACTTTTGGGTGACTTCAACTACCCCTCCATATACTGGGAGACTTATATAACTCATGACTGAGATGTTCAAAAGTTTTTGGACTTCATCAATGCAAACACCCTGGAGCAACTAGTGAGGTCCCAAACTAGAGGTACAAATATCCTAGACCTGGCACTCATAAACATGGGAGGATGCTGCTCCCTGCCATGCATTAACTCCTCCCTGGTAAGATCTGGCAAAAATTATCTCCTTTAGCATTAAAACTAACCTAGAATCCCCATCACACATAAACTTGTTAAGCACTTTGCTAAGGCCAATTACCTCAAACTAACTGAGAGCTTAGTAAACTTCCAAGCCCATCTGAATCAAGGTAACACTGTGGCCTACTTTGTGCTGTACACAAAAGCACTGTTCAACCACATTCATAGCTGCATAGAGGATGCAGTACCTATCTGAATCAAACCTATGATTACTGTCAAAAATAAACCACCCTGGTGGACCCCTAGCATAAATAGGCTACTCAACAAAAGGAAAAAAAATCCTGTCCAAAGTCAAGAAAGAACAGACAAAACACTGCAAAAAAAAGACACTCACCAGTCTAAACAAACAAATTAGAGAGCTGATCAAATCTGTTAAAGTAAACTGCAAAGATAGCCTCCCAAGTGAAAGATAACCATAAGGCTTTTTTTTAATTATGTTTGTAACCTCAGGGGAAATGCTCAGCAACACTTACACCCAGCTTGAAATTATAGCAAATCTGCTGGATGACAAGTTCATTTCAAACTTATCCCCCCATCACCTCCTACCTCATCCAAATAAATACCCATAACCATCCCTCTGTCAGTCATTATGAGGGAACAGGTCCTTACTGTGTTTGCTAAAGCCAAAAACACAACCTCCATGGGTCTTGGCAGCATTCCAGGATGCTTCTTAAATAGCTTGAAACAGAATCTATCAAGGTCAGGTCACTATAAACCCTCTTTAACCATAGTCTTTGGATGGGCTTTGTCCCAGAGGAATGGATGACTACAACAGTCATCCTTCTGCACAAGAGGGGGTCTATCAACCAGGGAACTACTGACCCATAAATTGATCAGTCTTATCTGCAAGAGCATTGAGAGAATTATCCTGGACCTGATCAGTAATGACATAGGAATCTCCAAACACTGGGCCAGACTCGATTTGACTTTGTAAAAGGGAGATCTTGCCTGCTTAATCTGATAGATTTACTTAGGGAACATCACCAGATTCATGGATGAGAGTTAAAACAGTACAAACTGCTTATCTAGACCTGGCCAAAGCTTTTGACAGCATCCCAAACTTGGGGCTCATAGATATACTTATTGAATTAGGCATAAATCCCTACATCTTCAGATGGATAGCTGACTGGCTCACCAACAGGACACATGTTGTCCTGATAGGCAAATCCACTTCCGATAAGAAACATGTTACTAGCTGCATCCCACAGGGCTCAGTGTTGAAACTCCTCCTGTTTGTTATATACCTTTCTGAAGTGAAGGGCAATATTGGGGCTCCTGGCTCACCAAGTTCACTGATGACTGTAAGCTAGGAGCAATCATTAAGTCCCAAAACGATGTTGACATCTTCCAAACAGGCCTAAAAATGATAAACAGATGGTGCCAAAACCATGGTCTAAGACTAAATGCTAAAATAAATGTGTAATCGTACTCTTCAGTAAATCAGATATCCTTGCAAATTATAGTATTGATAGCACATCCCTAAAAGTAGACCCAGTGGTGAGGGACCTAGGAACACAGATAGATAGTAACCTAAACTTTGACCACCAGGTAGCTATGGTGGTGAGGAAATCCTACTGTGTGATTAATTTATAAGTAAAGGCATGGCATCAAAATTAAAGTGAGTCATAATGTCATTGTACTCGGCCTTCACCAGACCCATAATCAAGTACAGTGCTTCCTTCTGCATTTACCTAATCAGGCAATTAGAGCAGTTGGAGTGGCCCCAGAGGTTTCTCACAAAAAAAAAAAAAAAAAAAAATAGAAAGTGTAAGACACATTCCTTATGCGGGCCAACTAATGGTCCTATCCCTTTACTCAATCTCATATTGTTTATTGAGAGGTAACTTATGCCTGACCTACAAGGCATTCTCTGATCCAGCCATGATGAAAATGTTACATATTCACAAGAAAGATTGTACGAGGGTTATGTGTTCCATGGACCTGAACCTCATTTGTGACTCTTAACAGAACTTATGGGAGAGACAGATTTGTATCTCAAAGGTTACCTTGTCTATGGAATAAACTTTCCATCTTTGTAAAACAAAGCCTGTCCCTCACTCTTCAAAAAGAATTTAGATAAATGAATGGAGAACCATAAATTCACTCATGGGGTACTACCCATGCCCTGATGGATAGATGCAGTCTGTAAAATGACTCTGGACTCCAATACCCAAAGGCCCATTACCCTGATACTATCCCATCCCATATCTGAGGAATTAAGATATAATACTGTCATATCCTATATATTATTGGTTAGACTTGAAAAAGGGCTTTTGTGCAATTAGCTTAATTATCACCATTGAATCCATGAACCTATAAACTTGCTTAAAATATTCTTAGCTTTGTAAATTCGCTGGTGAAACTGGTTGTTCATTTACAGCCACTGCCAGTTATATATACTGCTGGTAAAACCTAATGCTGTAAAAAGAAAGCCTGATAAATGTGAATGGAGCATCGCATGGAGCATATAGATGTCATCTACTGAGATATGAGTAGTTACATTTTGTTCTTCCTTATCTAATATATTTTAAAAGTAGATAACATTTGGTGAACACCTACATTTTACTTACTAACAAAGTATGACGTTTAAAGATGTTATATTTCATATTTAAAGAACTAAATTCTTTCCTGTAAAAAATACAACACATCTTCTGTTGTACAAGTTCCATGTTATGGAACCGTACTTTTTCATTTTGCTTATTGTAGTTGTTTATTTTGGTTAAATTCCCCCAGTATGTACATAGGTCGTGTATTGATTAGTATCGTTATGTTGTTCTCTTCCTTGCTCTTTCATTCTTTGCATTGCAAGGCAATGGCAATTTAATTGATTCTTGGAATCAAATACAAGTCAAAAATTATAGGCCATAGAGAGTCAAGTGAAATTGTATATTTAAGATAACAAATGCAGTGATAGGAAAACATGCATCTCGCAACACAAGTATGCTGATTGTGATACATCTCAAAAAACACAATTGCAGTAAAGAACTTTGAATTTCAGGCTTTTGAAACATGGCACTAAAGCCTTCTTTTCCTTAGATTGTTGAAATATTTTTGTTTAGTTTCTCATTCATTGTGTATCTAGTAGATCTAATAAAGACATGACTTGGGTAAATATAATTTTTTTTAACATTTTCAACCGGGTTTCTGTCTGACTTGTAACCTTGTTAAGTTTTGTTTCACTCTTTGTCTCTGAAGTGAAATAAGAAAATAAACTGATACCAGTGCTACAAAAATGAATTCCTCTCTGTATTCTGGTTTTAGCTTGGCTACCATTTTATCTTGGTAAACTATGAGACTATAAAAACCTCCAGAATCAATTTGTTGAGCTCTGTCTGGAGCAATATTTTGGGGTGACTACTTTTTCCTTTCTCCCATTACTTCAGGTAAGCACGTTTTGAAAAAAAAATGAGTCTGGTATCATCTGTCCCCTTCCCACCTGCAGGCACTTAGACTAAGTTATTTTTTTAGCATTGCGATTTGCTACTAGTAGCCACAGATACTCCCCTGAACACAGACATGTTCCCTCTTTTTCCTACAATTATTGAATTGACATATAGTCCTTTGCTATAAAAAAAACATTTCTTCAGGCTTTGCTATTTATTCATTTTTACTTAACAGAAACTTCATGTCAGTATCTTTTTTTTCCTGGATTAATCACTGCTGAATTCATTCAAAAATGTCTTACATTTCTTTTGAAATTTTGTAAATAAAACAGAATGTAAGTTGTCAAAAAATCTCTTTGGATTCTTTTGCTATGAGTTTTGAGGTTTGCCCATTTTTTGCAGATTTGAACATATCTGCATATGGTTTCACATACCTGACACTGTCAATGTCTGTGACTCAACTGCTTTTGGTGTTAGAAGATCAGTAGGTTGTGGGTTCTATCCTCACTCCAGGTGACTGTGTTCATTTGGTGTTACTGAATCTGCAGTGCAACATTAGAGAATCCTGCACTTTTGAGTACACTGTTCCTCAGATAAGACAGCTCAGGTGAATGTTAAAGATCCCACTGCATTTATTAAAAAAGAGTACATATTAGCCTATTTACATATTTACAAACATTTGCAACATGCGTATATATATACAAAAAGAACATCAGAATACATTAAAACCTCACTACCCTTTCACCCATTACCAAAATATAATTTATTTCAAATCTATAACTAAATCTAATTTTTTGTTATATAACAGTTCTTCACATCTAATTTTCTGTAAGCACCGCAAATATGACAAACTCTTTTATCAGCATTGTCAATGCATGCACTACTGGAGATCTAACAGTGGCCACACATCAATTTTCTCTAACCATCTTTTTTGCCATATAAGCTTACTTTTTTAAACCCTTGGATCACCTCATATTCTAATGAAGCATAGACATTTCTCTTCTGTATCACAACAGCACACATCCTTTCTTCCAACTTGTATTTCATTTCACTTTTTACAGGCAGCTTAATCAAATGTTTATATTGCTTTATATGCTGAAATTTCACTAGCCTCTTTTTAATATTCATCTTAATGATGTCTGCTAACTCACACCATGGAGATACCTTATAATATTTCTATTATCATGTTACATCATAATTTCCAATCCTTAATCCCACTATCAAATATAACTTTCATGCATTAAGTTTAAAACATATTTAGTATTATCAACCCTCTCTTTAATTTACTTTTTTGTTCTAGGTACCAAAAATATCCCAAAATATAACTCTCAATAGATTTCCACAAACATGGATCTATCCTATAATATTTATATTACAATGTTACACCATAATTTCCTATTCTTAATCCCACATATAACTTTCATGCTTTAACTTTAAAAAAAATTTACTATTATCAACCCTCTCTTTAATTTGCTTGCTTGTTCTAAATACCAAACATCTCCCCAGATATAACTTTCAATAGATTGCCACAAACAGAATGTATCTATTTATTAACATACACCAGAATCCAAAAAGAAATTCATAAAGAGCATAAAAGTAGAATTTATTGCAAAATTTAAGACCATACCTATTCTTTTCTAACTTTTTTTAGAAACATAAAATCTCCTTATTTAAGTTATTTTCTCTGAAAGAACAAAATGCATTGTTGTCCCTGGGATTCGGGAAGCCATTTTTTCCATGCAGGAACAGTGCAGGAGCTCCTGCATGGAAAATGACCACTGAGCGATTTAGGATAGTGCCATTTTCACATGTTCCAGCACAGAAAACCGTGCAGCATGCAAATCACCTCATTTGCTGGTGAAAACAATGCAAATGAGGTGATTTAGTGATTCACCAAGCTGCCAGGTCTCTGTGCTAGAACAGTGTCAGTGCAGAAATGTATTCAGAAAATAACTTAGTACATTTCTGCAACTGACAAAATGGAGGCATGACAGCTTGTGAAAAAACATGTACTGTGTACATTAGACATGCCAACGGCCAAATATAAGGCCATTGGCATTAAAAAATGATTAATTATTATGAAAATCAAACTTTTTTTTTGGACAATCTCGGCCATTTAAGCATAGGGCAGTGGCTCGCAAACCGGATTGTGCTGAAAATAAAAAAAAAATGTGAAAACTCAATTTTAAGTTAATTCTGCATTTTGCCATTAAAGTCAATGGCATGCAGAATGTAAACAATAACAGGAAGCACTGGCTGTCAAGGGGAAAGGGTCCATTTTAGTGCAGTAACAAATGACCTACACACTGGGGTATGCAAATAAGGGGGGTTATACTGAATCGCATATTTCTTCAAAGTGTCAGCTTGTAACTAACCATGTAGGTGCAACAATACAACAGTGCAAGTCTAAGAGCTGAATGACTTCATAAGGGGATGTGTCATGCCTGCTGTAAGCTCACTGGAGCTCTGTGGCCTGTGTTTGCCCATAGCTAAGCACAGCTAAGGAAGGAGGTGTGTCAGATGTGCCTGATCACTGTGTACATAACCTAAACGGGTCTGCTCGCTGTGCACCGGGTTTTAAACATAAAAAAAAAAAAAAAAGAGGAAATGGCAGCACTGTTTACATTTCAGCACTGGGAATGCATGGCGTGCCTCAGGGCTTAAATAGGGAGGACAAACAAATAAACTGGGTGAAAGAAATGAACAATCCAAAACAAAACAGGAGCCCGACAGTAGCCAGCAGAAAAAGACATTAATCCCAAAAAACAATTTCTTTTAACGTAAAGTCAATTTAATAAAAATGTTTCTCACATTTTCATCACTTTAAGTAAAGTAACTTCTTCAGACACACAGACAAACAGCAGTTACACAGTTTCTACAGCATTTAAACCATGTAGCATTAAGTCATGTGACTAATAGTAGCAATGAATTAAAGGTGCAAAGCACAATAATTCAAACACTATTAAAGTGAATCTTAAAACTTACATACTACCTCAAATAAAAAGTCTGTATGCAATCAGTATACAATAAACAAAAAAATATATTAATATCAGTAGTAAAATGTTAAAAATACACTATCGTGTAAGATTTCTTAATTTAAGCAGTCATGAAATATTACAATTCTCATTCAAGCCAGGCAAGCAGAAAGCATTAAATGCTAACTGCCATTCTAATTCTCGTACCTCTAATAGTACTGAATATGGGCCACCTCTAATGTCAGGCAGTACCTGGCCAATAGCTTGGAACATGAAACTATGTCCACCGTTCAGTGAAACATGTTTTGCTAAAGCATTTTCTGTTTTATTTTTGCTAATCGCATAAGAGTGTTCGTAGATTCTCTCACGAAGCTTCCTGTCCATTTTCCCTATATAGAAAGCCAGACATAAGGTACAGGAAGCTAAATAAACAACACTCTTGGACTCACAATTCAACTTATGGTTGATGTAAAATTTACATGTATTCAATACTCTAAAGGAATTACCTGTTTTTATGTATTTACACATCCTACATGCTCACACATAAAGGTACCAGTAAGTCTAGAAGTAGGTTTAGTACTTTTAGATTCAAAAAAACTTTTTAAATTAGTACCTCTTCTATAAACTATACTAGGTGAATGGCCAATTCTGTCAACTAGGGAAGAGTCCTTATAAAGGAAACTCCAACTTTTATGGAGAATTAATCTAAGTTGGTCACTGTCTTTACTAAAGGTGGTTATAAACGTATTGCATAAAGAGGTCTCCCTAGTTTGCTGAGTCATTGAAGATTTTATAAAGGTAGCCAAGTCACTGTTTGGTGACTGTGTAATTCGAATGGCAACCTGGCTAGTAGATGACTCTACCAGGTTAACTTCCATGACAACGGAAGGTGAGGTCAAGAGTGGTTGAACTATACCTCTACTCCGTTTGTTTACGATTTCTTCAGTTAGGTCATTTATTAAACTAACCGGGTAGTGTCTATTGCAAAACATGTCTCTTAAGAGTTGACATTCAGAGTTAAAGTCATCTTCATTAGTACACATCCTTGTGGCTCTAATGAGTTGACCTTTCACTATTGAACGTTTTTGCCTGTAAGGGTGTGCACTAGAAAAATGTAAATAGGAGTTACAGTATGCAGGCTTTCTATAAATTTTGGAAACATATCTCCTATTTACTGTATCTTTTTTATATTCACGTCCAAATAATCAATACTAGTAGTGTGAAAAGTGTAGGTAAATTTAAAAAAAATGGTGTAGTAGAGTTAAAGTAGTCTATCATTTGTTTAGCTTGTGATTCATTTCCTTTAAAAATCACAAATATGTCGTCTAAAAATCTGGTATAAAAAGTGAAGGAAGTGTAAATTTCAGAGTTATTAAATACAAAATATTCTTCCCATTGGGCCATAAACATGTTCGCCATGCTCGCTCCACAAGGGGAGCCCATAGCAACTCCATATTTTTGTAAATAGAGCTTGTCGTTAAAAATGAAAAAGTTGTTAGAAAGTATAATATCAATTAACTCAGTTGCCAGGTCAATGTCCCTTTGTGGAGCTTTTTTTATTTTTCATATAAACTTCTACCCACTCAACCGCTTCTAAGTGTGGAATAGAAGTGTATAAGTCGACTACATCAATGGTAAGAAAGTTGTCTTCTTGGTTAACTTCTAAAATATTCAAACTTTTCAACAAAGTCCATGAATCTTTGTATACTCGTGACTCAAGTTTAAGATATTTTTGTAATATTGAGTCAACGGGTTTTGCACATGGATTTGTCAAGGAACCTCGACCATCAATAAGTGGACGCATATGAGGGTCATGTTGGTTCTTATGAATCTTTGGTATTCCGAACATGACAGGTGTTTTTGGGTAAAGAATATTAATGTAATTGAATGTATCCAGGTCACTTTTGGCTTCTATAAACAGATCTCTGAAGTACACTCTAATCCTTGATTGTGCAATGTTTAGTTCATTAAGAGATGCCTTAACATAGGCCAGACAATTCAAGGCTAACTCCATTTTTTATTATAATCAGTGATGTCAAAGATAACAAGCCCACCACCTTTATCTGGTTTAACTAAATGGACATGGGCTGATCTAAGTAGTTTTAGTGCTCTTAACTGTTCCATAGTGATGTTGCTCTGTTTATAGAAAAAACAACCGGCGGAAGAGATAGTTCCTAATGACTCTGTTGCAATAAATTACCTTGTTGTTCTCACTAATTCTAAAGGGGACTTTAATATCTACAACTTTTCATCTGTTGTTATAGAAGCGAATTTGATAGAACTGCTAACGAAGGGTAACACATATGTTTTAAGTAACAACATTAATGCAGTAAAAACTTTGTTAGACTTAAAGTGTTACGTAAGGAAATTAAACCTTTCCTTTTTACTAGGCAATGTTCAACAACCTGCACATGTACTTAGGGCTGCTAGTACGTTCAACCCTCCTCTCCATCCCCTCTTAGCTCTATATGAAAATGTGTGTGAGTTAGACATTAGACACATACCTTTCATTAGAACTAGTAACACTTTTTATAATCAGAGTAACATCACTACGGAACAGTTAAGAGCACTAAAACTACTTAGATCAGCCCATGTCCGTTTAGTTAAACCAGATAAAGGTGGTGGGCTTGTTATCTTTGACATCACTGATTATAATAAAAAAATGGAGTTAGCCTTGAATTGTCCGGCCTATGTTAAGGCATCTCTTAACGAACTAAACATTGCACAATCAAGGATTAGAGTGTACTTCAGAGATCTGTTTATAGAAGCCAAAACTGACGTGGATACATTCACTTACATTAATATTCTTTACCCAAAAACACCTGTCATGTTCGGAATACCAAAGATTCATAAGAACCAACATGACCCTCCTATGCGTCCACTTATTGATGGTCGAGGTTCCCTGACATATCCATGTGCAAAACTCGTTGACTCAATATTACAAAAATATCTTAAACTTGAGTCACGAGTATGCAAAGATTCATGGACTTTGTTGAAAAGTTTGAATATTTTAGAAGTTAACCAACAAGACAACTTTCTTACCATCGATGTAGTCGACTTATACTCTTCTATTCCACACTTAGAAGTGGTTGAGTGGGTAGAAGTTTATATGAAAAATAAAAAAAGCTCCACAAAGGGACATTGACCTGGCAACTGAGTTAATTGATATTATACTTTCTAACAACTTTTTAATTTTTAACGACAAGATCTATTTACAAAAACATGGAGTTGCTATAGGCTCTCCTTGTGGAGCGAGCGTGGTGAACATGTTTATGGCCCAATGGGAAGAATATTTTGTATTTAATAACTCAGAAATTTACACTTCCTTCACTTTTTATACCAGATTTTTAGACGACATCTTTGTGATTTTTAAAGGAAATGAATCACAAGCTAAGCAAATGATAGACTACTTTAACTCTACTACACCATTTTTTAAATTTACCTACACTTTTCACACTACTAGTATTGATTATTTGGATGTGAATATAAAAAAAGATACAGTAAACAGGAGATATGTTTCCAAAATTTATAGAAAGCCTACATATTGTAACTCCTATTTACATTCTTCTAGTGCACACCCTTACAGGCAAAAACGTTCAATAGTGAAAGGTCAACTCATTAGAGCCACAAGGATGTGTACTAATGAAGATGACTTTAACTCTGAATGTCAGCTCTTAAGAGACATGTTTTGCAATAGAGGCTACCCGGTTAGTTTAATAAATGACCTAACTGAAGAAATCGTAAACAAACGGATTAGAGGTATAGTTCAACCACTCTTGACCTCACCTTCCGTTGTCATGGAAGTTAACCTGGCAGAGTCATCTCCTAGCCAGGTTGCCATTAGAACTACACAGTCACCAAACAGTGACTTGGCTACCTTTATAAAATCTTCAATGATTCAGCAAACTAGGGAGACCTCTTTATGCAATACTTTTATAACCACCTTTAGTAAAGACAGTGACCAACTTAGATTAATTCTCCATAAAAATTGGAGTTTCCTTTATAAGGACTCTTCCCTAGTTGACAGAATTGGCCATTCACCTAGTATAGTTTATAGAAGAGGTACTAATTTAAAAAGTTTTTTTGAATCTAAAAGTACTAAACCTACTTCTAGACTTACTGGTACCTTTATGTGTGGAGCATGTAGGATGTGTAAATACATAAAAACAGGTAATTCCTTTAGAGTATTAAATACATGTAAATTTTACATAAACCATAAGTTGAATTGTGAGTCCAAGAGTTTTGTTTATTTAGCTTCCTCTACCTTGTGTCCGGCTTTCTATATAGGAAAAATGGACAGGAAACTTCGTGAGAGAATCTACGAACACTCTTATGCGATTAGCAAAAATAAAACAGAAAATGCTTTAGCAAAACATGTTTCACTGAATGGTGGACATAGTTTCATGTTCCAAGCTATTGATCAGGTACTGCCTGATATTAGAGGTGGCCCATATTCAGTACTATTAGAGGTACGAGAATTAGAATGGCTGTTAGCACTTAATGCTTTCTGCTTGCCTGGCTTGAATGAGAATTGTAATATTTCATGACTGCTTAAATTAAGAAATCTTACACGATAGTGTATTTTTAACATTTTACTACTGATATTAATATAATTTTTTGTATATTGTATACTGATTGCATACACACTTTTTATATGAGGTAGTATGTAAGTTTTAAGATTCACTTTAATAGTGTTTGAATTATTGTGCTTTGCACCTTTAATTCATTGCTGCTATTAGTCACATGACTTCATGCTACATGGTTTAAATGCTGTAGAAACTGTGTAACTGCTGTTTGTCTGTGTGTCTGAAGAAGTTACTTTACTTAAAGTGATGAAAACGTGAGAAAAAGTTTTATTAAATTGACTTTACATTAAAAGAAAGTGTTTTTTGGGATTAATATCTTTTTCTGCTGGCTACTTTTGGATTCCTGTTTTGTCTTAAATAGGGAGGAACTGGGAAGGGGAAACAGCAGTAGAAAGGCAATCAAGGAGAACTAGCATAGCTGGCAGGTGGAATGTATCAGAATCAGCCAATTACACATGCAGCAGCCCAGCACACTATTATAAACTATGTAAAAACCTTTCAGACTGTTTTTTCCCACAAACTCTACACTACCGGTTTATAAAGATGGAGGATTTTTAACTGGCAAAACTAACTAAAAATGTTAGAGGCTGCTGCTGCTTTACTCCATCAATAAGTGCTCGAGCGTGAGGGTGGTGAAGAGGAGAATGCTGAAAAATGACCCACAATGAGGAGGAGGTGAAGAGTGTACAGACCCAGGGTAACCTACCAGGGCCTACATGAGCTGGAGATAGTGAAGCCCTATAGGGTGGACAGGGACATTCTACAGCAAATCATTGAGCTGTGCTGGCCACACCTCACACACAGAACTAACAGAGGGGAACCCATCCCAGTGGATACCAAGGTATATGTAGGCTTAAGAGTACTAGCCACAGGTACCTTACAAAAACCAACTGGGGATATCATGGGGGTCCTCACAGGCATCAGCATCCAGGGTACTCCACCAGTTACTGGATGCCATGACACCACATGCCAATGAGCACATATATTTCCCATCACCCGTGAGGCGTTTGTGATGCCCGTGCCCTGGCCTAACAATCAAGGAGCCTCACTCCTCACCACTAACACCAGTGAGGGGCTTCTCATATAGGAGGAAAGGATAACTAACGCACACAGTAAAGTGCAATTTCCTTTAACAGCACACATAGATCACAGTCAGTCTGGGGCTGGTCGCTCCCTTGCTCTCCAGGTCCACAATAACACTCCACTCTGGCACAGCTATTGGGTCCAGATCTCAGCCTAGTGGATAAGCTAAAGCCTCCAGCATCCTCTATGAACAACCAGTGCTTCGTGTCCCTGCCCAAGTAGCTCACACACACACACACACACACACACACACACACACACACACACACACACACACACACACACACACACACACACACACACACACACACACACTTTAAGAAGAGTTTATACAACCACAAAACACTCCTGGGGAAGGCTGGCACAGGCTCTCCAGCTGTGCCCCTTTTTCCCAGACTATATGGTAGAAATCATTGCCACCACCCAGCTAATATTTATCAGCTACTAAAAGGCCTTTATGAAAGGGTGTCCAATTATTATTGTGCAATATTATTATCCAAATAGGTAAGTGAGACTGAACAGTCAAGGCTTATTTGGAGTGACTTGGACAGTAATCACTATAAATATGCAATGTACTCTAGAGCTTAAATTATCTCTACACAAAACAGCCACAGCTGAAAGGTTTTAAAAATATTTAATAACAAATAGTCAAAACACAAGACAATACTTTTTACTAAACAGTGCTAGTCAAGAGTTGAGAGATCACAGATAAATACTTAATATAATTCAGTAGTACAGTTCTGACATCACAGAAAAACACTTAGTCTAATCTTTCTAGTTTCTAGCTATTTCTAAGAGAAAACACAAATCTAAGATAAACTTACATATAGAGCAAAGGCAGAGTGCTGATGAGTTGGATGGTCAAGACAAAAATGCTTTTGGCTCTCTGATTCTCTCTGTTTTTAAAATCACATTCCCGGTTCACATTACATCATTCTTCACACTTCCCTGGGTTCAAATTACATCATTCTTCACACTTCCCTGGGTTCCCAGGCTAACAGAAATTACATTTACATTATTCACCTCTGGACAAAAGCCAGAGCAATAAAGGACATTTATGCATGCAAATTCTGGCCATTAACTCTGGCCTTTCAACAATAGCAAGAATTCCTTCATCTAGACTGACTGGAGCTGTGTTTACATCAAAGGGTCACAACAGGCTTTACTTGGTCAGTAGAGTGAACTGTTGCTACATTTTTTCCCAGTTCCACATGTAACACTATTTTTACCACTTAAGACAACACGCCTGTGGTTTGCATTAATATTTACAGATGACAGAGTTATCTCCAAAATTCTATCTGGCTAGGCTGGCAGCCTTCACCTATCTTCACCCAATCTTCACAGCATTGACTAGAAGTATGCATCTCTTCCACCATATAGAAGAATACCCTGAGGTAGTTGGTGCTATCGACTGCACACACATCCACATCAAAGCACCACCTGGTGAGCGGGGTAAGGTCTACATAAACCGCAAGTGCTTCCCCTCCATCAACTGCCAGGTCATGTGCAATGCCCAGGGCATTATCATGAACATGTGTGCTGGTAGCCCTGGAAGCTATCATAACTCCCACATCTGGCATTGCTCACAGCTGTATCAGGGGTTTGCCAGGGGTGACATCCCATATGACCATCTTGTGGGGAATGCTGGCTATGCACTGGAGCCATGGCTGATGACACCCATCAGAAATGTACGCACACCTGAACAAGAACACCATAATAAGGCAAATGCACAAACCAGGATCATTGTAGAGCATGTGTTTGGGATGCTCAAGTCATGGTTCCACTGCCTTGACATATCCAGTGAAGCTTTGCAGTACTCTCCAGCTACATGTACACAAATGTTCATAGTATGTGCCATGCTACACAATATGATCCTGTGGAAACAGCTGTAACAGGAATAGCATGGGGCAGGGCCACACAGCCCCCCACCATTGCCAAGGCCAGTGCAGGCACAGAGGGACTTGGAGAAGGAACATCCTGAGCCTCCCCCTGTAGGCAGAATGAGGCATGCCCAGTATGCCCATGTCTTGGCAAAGAGGTAAGGTATAGCACACACACTGACATTGTAGGGACCCAGGGACTGATACCTCTCCCTGACTCGCACATACAGTAAAAGGGATGCCAAACATAACACTACCTGTGCTTTACTATGTATAGGGAGTGTACTACGTGCATCCAAGATAGTCAGCCCTACAGCACCGTCCTCAATACTGGCCCAGCAACAAGGTAAGACACCCTTCTTATCAATTACTGAATGGAGTAGTATGTTCTCATTGTCGTATGTATGATATGGATGCAAGCATCAAAGGGAATTGGATGGCTGAATGGGATAGCAGCAGACAGCTGACAGCTATATGGGACAGCAGGAAATCTATAACAAATACTGGTGTCAACATACCAGGCAGTACTACACAAAGTGACAACTCCCACCGCAGTACATGTGATGGCCCAAATAACTGTGAGTGTCAATAGGTCACACACATGGATGTCAATGAGGGTCACATACTCACTACCAGCCTCACCCAGCAGGACAGGTGTAGGTGACCATAATGAAAGGCCGAGCTAAGGCCCCCAAATGATGGCAATGGTGAACAGCCCCCCACTAGACCTACACAGACATACTACAACAGGTCTGGCAGTTGCATTTTAGTTCTGAAGGGTAGGAAGTCTGAAACTGAAATTTATGCCATTAAAATCTAACATGTGTACTCTACTGATATGCCTCCTTTCTGCATGATCGGTCACAATACAATACGAAATGGAAGCCAACAGAGTAACTGAAATACCAGTACAGTCATTGCAAATGTTTAAAGTCTTCAGGTGTGCACCGCCCCCCTACAATCCCATGTAGAAATGTAGTAACATGTAGGTTTGAGGAGTAATTTCACTGGAGCAAAGATTGCCAGAGCTGTCCCAATCTACATTGTTGCATGTGTACAATATGCAGGGGTCAGTGTGGTAAGTTTGTTGTGTGTTTAATATTGCCTGGAAATGGTCAGCATGTGAGCCTGTGGTTGTGTCTCAGTGGCCTAGGTACAGTACAGTGGTTGACAGGGCCATGTTCCAACAACTGCACTGCCAACCAAATTGCTTCTCAGCTACACCCATGTCAGCAGTTGTACCTACTCACTGTCCAGATGTCAATATCTGTCACCGTCAGAAAGCTGGACATGCCATGAACAGGGGCACATACATAGAAACAGTACACAGGTGGAAATAACATTCACATAGTGCATATAAAATAACTGTCAACTGCACACAAGTTTGGAATTATACATAGAGGTTAGCATCACATAAGTTGTCCCTCTAGTATGGAATACTGGTAGTCTGGCCAATCACTGGCAGACCACAAAAGGCACAGTTATAAATTAGTGACAGGCTGCCAATGTCCACACACAAGCCAGCATAAGGGGAATGTCCCAGGTATATTTGTGAGTCAGGTGCAAGTAGCTTCTATATCACACATGCACACACGTCACCCCACCATCAGCCACAGGTTTATCACATATCCTTGTTGTAGGGAATGAGTACAGCATGACCCCGTCTCTTTATGGGAATACATACACGATGCTGCATGCTGAATAGGAGTCCAATACAGGTGTGTCCCTAGTTGAAAGCAGCAACCTGACCACATCCAGACTTGTGGATCAGTATGAACAGGAAGGATTGACAGGAACACCTCAACCATTCACCACTGTCACCCCAGGGTAATCCACTGGCTTGCAGCCTGGGAACGTATGACTGACAGAATGCACTGGCCTGCTACAGATGGCCTGCAGTACTCTCAAATGGCCTACAGTCCTCTGGCAAAGGCTCATGCCTCACCCATAGTGCCAATGTATGGAATGTTAGGGGGTCCTAACTAACAACATAACACAGTAAACAGAAAACAAATGCAGGCCATGTTGACAGATGCCAGTAGCAAACCTCCCCATGTCCTACTGCAAGAATTGTGGACCAGGCCATAAATACTACTGTCATAACGGCCTAACTATAGGGATACCTCTGAGATATTGCTTTCATAATGTTAGGAATAGGAGAGAATAACAGAGAGGGGGTGTAGAAGCATGGATGTCATGGAGTGTATTTTTATTTTTTTATTTTTTTATTTAACATTTGTTGACCGGGAAAGTCCGACTAGGTTCCACAGTTCCTGTTTTCGGCAGAGGCCCGGGGAGAAATGCTCCAGAAGCATGTCTTTAGAATGTGGGAGGAAACCGGAGTACCCGGAGGAAACCCACACGAACGCAAGGAGAACATGCAAACTCTGCACAGAAGGTCCCCAGCCGAGAATCGAACCAGAGAACCTCTTGCTGTGAGGCAACAGCATTGACCGCTGCACCACTGTGCCGCCCATAGCATGGAGTCTATGTATGAAGTCTGAAACTCTAATGTCTGTCCATACTACCCCATGACTGCAAACCTATGAATGAATAGCCACAAAACTGCTTTTAAACCACAATATGAAGGTAAACTGACCAGATATGTGAATCCTGCCTCTGGATAACTTGGGTGTATCTGTACAGCTGAGAGGTATGGCCCCAGCAGGATATGACCATTCCGTTAAGTTGAGAAAATCACAAGAAGGGGATCCCCAGCCAGCATATTAACAAGGTACTGGACCATTTACACAGAACCAGCAGTCTGTTGTCTGTAGCTACCCCTCCACAATGGTAGGAGTGTACCAGAATGTGTAGTCTATATGCCTCAGAATACAATGATCTTGTATTTCCCTGGTAAATAACTGAGTAAAGAATGATAACTGTCAGTAGTTGATGACATGATGTATCACAGTGCAAAACAGTACATATGTCAGAAAATCTATGCTACAACCAACCATGTTACACAAGCAGCACAGACAGCAATAGTTACAGTATCCCCTGTATGTTACTCCCATTGTGTCTCCATATTGGCAACCTATCTACAGATATCCTGCAGAAACAGGTTGCTAGGTGTAGCTGTAGCACACAAAACCCTAAACTGGAGTCCAACCCTCCCTGGAATGGATGCACACACTCAATATAGAAGGTCATACTGGGAATGGGAAATGAAGCCCATGTCTGACAACACAGTGGACTACAGATATCCGTTATTCGCAGATGACTGTGCACACAAACTAAATTGTACACCATTGATACTTCACACACGCACACATTGGATAGGAATAGTCACACATATCCAAGGCCAACATAATATAATATGTCAAACATAAACACACAGAGACGTGGGGAACAGATAGACAGACAGCGACAGAGAGAATTCCATTATGAGGCCTTTCCCACCCAGTACACATCCCATTGGCCTATACCACATGATATGCTGATGTCATTCACTGTAAAAATTCCTTTGGCTAGCCCTCAGACCTACAGTCTCAGTGGTGCTTGTGATAACTGTGCAACACTATGGTACGAATAAGTATCCATGTAGCAGTTGTAATCTCAGTCCTGTCAAATGCAAAGTTGTGTGTGTGAGTGTGTGTGTGTGTGTGTGTGTGTGTGTGTGTGTGTGTGTGTGTGTGTTTCTAGATGAATATATTTGAGGCCATTCCCACTCATTACACTTTCCATTGCCCTACTTTAGTACTCCTTTTGATGTCAGTCACGCTGAAATAATCCTTTGAGCAGCTTGTGGCCCTATAAGATCCATGGGGCTTGCGATAACTGCGTAATACTATAGTGTAGCAAACTAGTTAGGTAGAAGATCTAATCCCATTCTTGGCAACTGCACAAATGTGTGTTTGTGTGAGAAAGTGTGTGTGTCTTTTTAGAGACCTGATTTTGAGGCCATTTCCACTCACTACACTTCCTCACTCCTCCTTTAGCACTGCTGCTGATGTCACTCACCTTAGAGGTATGTGTGGAGACTGTTCTAACTTTAAGCTCTATGGCGCATGTGATAAATATGTAACAATGTAGTAGCAATAACTACATAAGTAGGGGTTTGAATCTCATTCCTGACAAGTGTTTGTATATATATATATATATATATATATATATATATATATATATATATATATATATATATATATATATATCTGTGTGTGTGTGTGTGTGTGTGTGTGTGTGTCCATACCTTAAATATTTTGGCCCCATTTACACCCAATACACTTCTCAGTGCCTGACTTTAGCAGTCCTGTAGATATCATTCACCCAGTATTTACAAGGGCTGGTGATGTTCCTCACCTTAGAAGTACTTTGGGACAACATCCATCCTATAAGCTCTGTGGCACGTGATAAATGTGTGGCACTGTAGTAGCAATACATAGATAGGTAGGGGTTCGAAGCTCTGTACTGGCAAGTGTATGTGTGTGTGGGGATTGGTGTGATTGTGTAATAGCAGGATCGATTAGGGGGTGGGTTTTGCAAAATTATATACTGAGGACCGAGTATATGTCCCGATGTCCACATTACAAGGCCAACAGTTGTCAAACACCATAGAGGTTGGTGTAGACAATCCACAGCCCTAAATGTGTAGTGCCATGTGCAATGATTATGTGACAGTATGGATTAGTTAACAATATAGGCAACCCTTCTAATACTCAGAGACCACTCTCCACCCAGGAATCATACGCAAACACACTTGGCTAGGTAGCAACCACTATATCAGTAGTTCTCCTGCAAATTGCCTCACAGATAGTGCCCACAGTGTGATTGCGGTGGACTCCATGTCAAATCAATGACCAGACATGACTGGTGTCACACAGGGTACGGACCCATGTCCTCGCATGTTTGGGATCTACCCTTCTGAGGTGCAGGAGAACACAAAGGCACCCTGACTGATAATGTTTGCCTACAACAGTAAGGTGGGTGGTAGCATTCCCAATCCATGTGATGTTGACATCACGCCCAAAGGCCACTTGACACCTATGACTGTTGTCAGAACCCTGGACATTACCTCAATACCAAGAGATGTGCTGCCATTACATTTGGGAATGTTTCACATGAAGTAATACAATGGTGGTAGTCCACTGAACAGTGATGTTATTATAACAAAATGGGGAACACAGGTTGACAGTCAGCTGCCTGTTGACCACAACAATGCCACTGACATCAGAAAGTACTTTGATGTGTTACATCTCCTGACTGAGTGTGTGCTATCCAACAAGTAAAAAGACATGGCACCCTGTTCCATCCCCTCAGTAGCCCAATCAATGTGTACAGTGCCCTTTTGCCATGTTCCCCACTGGACAACTGCAACAACTGCAGAGTCTGCAAATGTACACCACAAAGGGATTACCATGCCTTATACACATGCCCTCTTTGGACAGACTCCGATAACTCCAATGAATCCCCGTATCATACTGTCTATGTAGGTGCAATCACTACCTCAGTTACACAGCCATGTCTAACCAAACTAGGTCAGGAATACTACTTCTGAAGATACCAATCTGTCCGCACAGCATGCCCCAGAGACCTCAAGCACACTTCCACACTTCAAAGAACATGCATGTGGGACATGTGCACAACCCAGACACTGTCCATGTTATGGAATATAAATCACATACATGTGAAACAGTGCACATCGCTGTCCACCCACAATAGAATTCTGGATGAGTGGATGGGGAATACAATACCCACCTTTGGGGACCACTCCAGTGACTATAATCCCGAGCCACTCTGGGGACTATTATCATGTGGCCTGATGCCAGGGTATTCCCTTGGGCTAGCCTTGTAGAGCCTTCAGGCTCATTTACCTACTACACACCTATGAAGCAATTAACCTATGGATCCCAGTACTGGCAAATGTGTGTGTGTGTGCATGTGTGTGTGTGTGTGTGTGTGTGTGTGTGTGTGTGTTTGTGTGTGTGTGTGTGTGTGTGTGTGTGTGTGTGTGTGTGTGTGTGTGTGTGTGTGTGTGTGTGTGTGTGTGTGAATAGTAATCTCAGTGTGTTTGGTTGATGAATATCCCCTGTGGCTGTGGTTATTAGCAACTGGAGGTGTGTCCAAACCACAATGCATACCGTTCTCTACTCTCTAACAGATGTTGTAAATCAACATATTCTTATGTACAACCCTCAGCCCTATAATCTATGAGGCATATGCAATCACTGTGTTACAGACCACGGAATTCCATGCAGATACAGCTGTATCCTGCCTAAGACATGGTGGATGTGTTACCACACTGGCATACCCCTTGGTCTTGCTGCAGGGCCACATCCCGGTGACACACAGATGCCTAGAACAGAAACAGGATACAGCATGTGAGAACACATTCACTCAGCACTTCACCTGTGGGGGGAGAGAGGGGTAAAGCTAGCACTAAATGTGTTGCCAAGACTGTGGCCAATATCTGTTGTCTCAGGATAGGTATTAGCTTTGTGCAGTAACTCACAACACTTGTGTTTAATGCTGTGGAGGTTGTTGATGTAACTATCAAAGGCTGCTGTGATTGTTGTCATTGTCTACTGCATGTCTGCCATCATAGATGCCTGTAGGGGATTCCATGAGGGATCAAAAGTTGTGTTTGAGGCTAATAAGGGAGTTCAACAGTCATGGGACACCACCTTTCTCTGCAACAGTATCCTCCTTCTGATGCACACTTTAGTAATGGCAGGGGACCATCATGTCTCCCACTGTTTGGAGGACAGTTGCTGTGTTCTGTTGGCTCTGGCTAGTACCATGTTTGTACAGTGCATATGTGTATGATTCCACAGTCATTTAGTTATTTACCATTGCCATGGGTGCAGTGATGTCATTCACCCCTGTTTTTATGGATGCAAAGTCAGCTTTGGAGAGGTTTTGCAAGGTGGTTATATTTGTGGGGGGTGTGGCTGACATGTTGAGTTCCATGATGATTACAGTCTGTGTGGATCTCACCGTGCAGGGAGTGACAACTGTGGATGAGCAACAGTCCCATATTTAAGTGGTCAACACAGGCCAAATTTGATGCATCCTCTACTGGGGGTCAGTATGAGCTTGTCCAGGGCATTAGAAATGATGAATCCCAGAAGTGTTGGGCCACTGTACTGGCACTTGGCTCCTTCCCCCAGGTGATGGAGGGGTACTTGAAGTCTCATACTATGTCAGTGTTGTGTTGGACCATCATAGATGGCAGGGTGTTGAGGAATGTGCATTGACAGTCTAGGGACATAGATGTGGACCCATAGCAGGCTATGGTCTGGATTGCAGTATTACCCCAAGGCAGTTGTACCAGACGTATCTCCAATGCATTATGCTGGGATACTAGTCTGGAGGTGTTCCTAGCCATAATGAATATGGAGACAACACCACCTGTGGAGGTGTGGTGTGGTCCATGTTTGGGGGGGTGATAGCTGTGGAATGCGTCATAGTCTGGTACTACAGGGCTGCTGTCTTCTGTTGTGAACCACCTCTCCATTACAGCAGACATGTGTCCTCCACACCAAATGCTTTGAGTGACTGCATCCTGACAGATGTTTACTGTTGAGCAGTATGACCCTCAGATTGCATACATGTCTAGCTGTTATGGTGGTAATTACATTAGGAACACTGCCTAATAAGGCATCATAGGGGTGGTAAGACACTTAGCCAGTACCTGTAAACCCAGCACTGACAGATGTAGGAGATCTGTGGCAAGTCATTGGGTTCTGTCACTCATATCATCCCAAGCAGAGAGGTACTGGATCCCCTGAGAATGAAATAAAACACATAAGCCAATGTTGCAGTCAATCATCTGTTGATAGTACCGCAGCATCATTCTGGGTGATGGTGGTACACTGCTCAGAGCTGCTGTCACACCTGCCTGGACCACATAATCAGAGAGTTCAACCATGTCTCTTGTCATGTAGTCTAGGGAGGTGTGTTCCAAGTCATTCACACCCACATGGATACAGATTGATACTCATAGTTGTTGTGGAGTGCCATGACTGGCTGGGACATGTGTTGCATGCTGGCATGTGATAGATATTTGGCTGTTACTGCTCCATATTCAACTTAGTGAGTGGGATATGTATGTGCTTCAGTATTGAGTTACCCATGATCACTGTATTGGGCAAGGTGGTTAGCCTTAGGAGCATAGGTTGAGGGGCACACTGTGTAGGTTAAATATTGGTCCCTTGGCATGTGCTATGTCGCAGTGTTTGAGTGGGTGTCTGTCTTACTGGTCTGTGCTGTTTGGGTAAATGTCCATTGGGTGCATCTGTGAAGGTGGGTGTGTGGTTTTTCACTGTATGTCATGACTGTCAAAGTGGGTGTCATGGTGAGCTATGTGTTCCACATGGTGTGGTGTAGGTGTTGATCTTATCCTCTTGACCTGCTAGTCCAGTCTTTACTGGAGAGTGCATATGTTCACATTGGGTGATATATGGGTAACTCTCACAGGTCTGAGTTTTTGGAGTTTAGAGGGGAGAGTTGTCTGTGTACACAAGGCAATTACAACAGTGCCCCAGAATGGACAAGTGCACCAGGTTAATGGGTGAAAGCACATAAAACTGCCCTTCAATCATGCCAGGAGGGGTGGACATAAATAGTAAGTACTGGGGCTACTTTTGTGATGAACGAGTACTGCTGATTGCTCCCAGGTGTGCCACACTTATTGATACAATAACCTGATGAAATGCCAAGCCATAATGCTATTTGAAGTGCAAGACAGAAAGAACTAGCATGATGTAAGGATGGAACAGAAGGCAGACTTTCTGCCACCTCTAATACTTTACCTCAGCTGTGCAGTTATTAGCAGCTTTGGCCATATGAACGTTCACTAAGCTCTGTAGTGCATGTGGTAACTGCATAACACTATAGTAGACATAAGATAGGCAGGAGTTCTAATCCCAATACTGGCAAGTGTGTGTGTGTGTGTGTGTGTGTGTGTGTGTGTGTGTGTGTGTGTGTGCGTGTGCATGCGTGTGTGTGTGTGTATGTGTGTCTGCAACCCACCTCCACAATGCTTTACTCAGCTTCATGGCTTGTGCATTGGGCGGGTGCCCCAAGGTTGGTGAGGAGCTCCTCGGTGTGTGTCAGTGGGAGCTGGATGGCTGGGCCCCCACCTGTGGCTAGCCAGTTCCTCATTACAGCAGCAGCCCATTGATGGGCATGGCAGAAGAGGTCAGTGGCCCAATGCTACACCTGCTCATAAGTTGTGCTGTGCAGGCTGGCATCATTTATCGTGGACCAGACTGTTCCACAGGGCGTTCCTCTTCTGCACATCTTCTGCTCTCCTTCCAAATAACAGGGCATAATGTCCGATCACATATTGGGTGATGATGTCAGTTTCCCCAATAGAGAATGCTGGTAGGTGAGCCCTCTGCATGTTACCTGGAAGACATAACCAGGAAATAGGTCAGAGGACCTCATATATATTGTCAAATTGCACATCAACAATGGATATTACTTGCAAATAATCCACACTACACCATAAACCTCCAAGCTATCATGGCTATAGCAGCTTGCATTACACTCCTAGCCCTGAGCTATCTTATTCCACTTGATTGCATAATCCTCTATTCTCCATTCATTTCTGTGTAGAGGGTTGACAGTGGCCATCTTCCATGTGGATGGTGGCAGGTCTGTGTTTGACTGTGGTGTGTGATGGAGCTGTGAGCACATAACTGAATTCATGTAGGAGGTAGACAGTGATGTTATTATGCCCCATGGAGATATGCTGTTGTTGCCATCAGTAGGCAATATGTACATGCTCACCATTGCTGAGGGGAGGAGTGTGATTGATGTGCATATCCCCCTGTACAACTGGGGTGGACAGGGTGGTGATGTTCTCACCTAACCTGTCTGATGCAGGTTATATATCCATGGCATATGTGTATGACGTGTTCTTTTCCCCCAGTACAGGGTGAATTGTGTTGTTTCCTCTGAGACTGACAACATATGTGGACACACTGTTGCAATTGTCCTTGGTGGTGATGATATGACTGATTTGTAGTCATAGTCAGTCTTACAGGAAGTCACCTGTAAACTTACATGCTTGCTCAGATATAAGTGGGCTTGCTACCAAATTGTTGCCTGCACCTATGTGTCCCTGTACAGCCAATCTAGCAATCTATTATGTGGTTTGTGTATTGCTGCTGTCCACCAAAGGGGATTACTCTACCTTGGTGGAGGCTGGTTATACAGGTCAGGTACTGCTGAGTTCACATAGCTACAGTGGATATAAAGGGTACACATCCCTGATACAATGCCTGGTATTTGTGCAATTGGAACATGATACCACAATAACTCATTTCAAAACAATTCCCACCTGCAAGGTGACCTATAGCCTGTACAATTCAATTGAAAACATAACAATCTAGTCTGTGAAAATATATGGAAATAATAGTCAGTACAATAAGCCAGTTGAATGTTTGTGCAAACCCTTAAACTGACATGTTGTCTATGCACCTCTTGAGAAGGTTACAGCATTAATTCGTCTTGGTTTGGACTCTAACATTAAGGCGCATCTTTACTTGGAAATAGTTGCTCACCTTCCTAGAAACACCTTTGATTGTATTTCAATGGAATTTTACAGGTTAGGGATCACATTCAAGATGAGAAACATTATGAAATGATCTTCTGTGGTTTGATTGTCATACAGCACACAAACCTGGCATTCCAACAGGGGTGTGTACACTTGTGATATCTGCTGTATATAGGTGTTGATATAGCTGGTAGTGGTAGGCATGGACAGTTGGACACTTCTCCTATTACTACCTGATAATCATGCCTACTCTAGTACCCATTATCAGTGTCAGGGCAATGCAACAACCAGTAGCTGTACACATTTATGTCTGTTGTATGCACTGACACTGATATTACACACATGTGCAACATGCACAACCTATGCACCTGACTGCTTGAAACCCATGTGATTAATTTTGTGCCTTCCAGCTGAACATATGCATACATACACGTGCTCAGGAGATACCTGGTATACATTTCTGTTCTATGTTAGTATGGCACACTGTAGTTACAGTCTTACTGCTCAGTCATACTTCTCAACCTGTTATAGCAGTACGTCTGGACAATGGCACACATAAATGGGTGACAAAAGGGACATCAGTATTGATACTATATTAATATAGCTGTAGCATACATTAGTACATTGACTGCACAGTAGGCTTTGACATCACTGTGATAACCTGGAAGATGTCCAACAGTCATAGGTTACTAGGTTCATCGGTAGGTACTAGGCTATCTTCCCAATGGCATTTATAAGCCTAGCCAGAGTGCGTCAGCTTTCATTTCCCCATTGATTAATTAACTGAGCCTCTGTCAAGAAGAAGCAATGAAGTGATCCCAGGGGTGTATTTTCTGTTACCCGTCGACTCGTCAAGATTTCTCTTGAAGAGTGTTAGTGAGGGGCTCTGCCTAATGTAGTTAGGAATTTTGTTCCAAAGCATGGGTAGTCTTTGTGACAGGAATCTATACTTCCAGCATGTTCTATTTATTGTTGTGGTGAGGTTTAGCTCACTAGAGCGAGTGGCTTGCAGTGACTTGGATTTCTTTAGGTGGAGCATGTCCATCAGTTCTGAGTTGGACATGGCTTTGTAAGTCAGGCAAAGATCACCTCTGAGTAACCGATATGCGACTGAGTACAGCTGGAGTTTTTCCTTTGGTCTTTCCAGCTGTTTTAAGTGTCTTGTGAGGTACTTCCCAAATAGGGCATTGTACTCTATGATGGGTCTGATGAGTGATGAGTAGAGGGGCACTATAACCTCTTTATTTCTAGATGCAAACCCATTAGTAATTAGATGGGCTACATAGAAGGATTTCCTAACTACTTTGGCAATATGATTGTCAAAGGAGAGATTACTATCTACCTGGGTCCCCAGATCTCTTATTACCTCTTCTGTATTAAGGGGGCTGCCACCGATGTGGTAATTCGTGGGTGTTTTGTTTTTCCCAAACAGGATGACTATGCATTTTTTGGCATTTAGCTTGAGACCATGACTTTGACACCAGGTGTCCGTCTCTGTAAGGCCCTTTTGGAGTACGTCTGTGTCAGCTGGAGAGTCAATTATGGCTCCCAGTTTGCAGTCATTGGCAAACTTGGTTAGCCATAGTCCTCCTGTGTTTGCCTGTACTTCTGAGAAGTATATGCTGAACAGTAGGGGTCCCAAGACTGAGTCTTGTGGGACACCACTTGTGACTGGTTTAGAGTCGGACCTGGAGCCCACTATTCTTACTGTGTGAGTTCTGTCTGTAAGCCATTTGGCAACCCATTTCATGACGTAGGGGTTTATGTTCAGGCTGGTGAGGTTTTGTATAATTCCTGAGTGGGGAATGGTGTCAAAAGCCTTGTCAAGGTCAAGGTAGACTGTGTGAACTACCTTCCCCTCATCTATGGCCTTGGTGATTGTCTCGAAGAAATCAACCAGGTTTAGTAGGCATGATCTGCCCTTAAAGCTGAACTGGGTCAGGTCAAGTGTTTGGAGGTTCTCAATGCCTTTGTTAATGACTTCCATGATCACGCGCTCCATAGCCTTGCAGACCAGGCTAGTCAGGCTTATGGACGATAGTTACCAGGGTCAGTTGTGGCCCCTACTTTGTGGAGCAGAATAACCATTGTTGTGCGCCATTCTATGAGCACATAGCCTATGGAGAGGTTGAGGTTGAACAGTGTGTTTAGGTGAGAGGTTAGTTTGTTCTGTAGTTCGTGCAAGACGCAGTCTGGGACACCATCTGGCCCCACTGACTTTGTGCTTTTGGCTTTTGAAAGGGCTATTTTCACCTGTGAATCTGTGATTTCCGGGACACTACACTTTTCCGGTATTATTGTGGGCCCTTTTGGGGGTGAGAGGGGGATGAAGTTTGCATGGAATCTATCTGCCAGGATGTTGACAATATCAGTGGGTTCAGTATATTTTGTGCTATTTTGCACTAGCTCAGAGCAGATCTGCGAATTGCCACTTAGACTCTTGACATAGCTAAAGAAGGCATTGTGGTTATCTTTTGAATCCTTGGCTATTTTTCTTTCGAAGTTAGCCTTGGAGGATTTTATGAGGGACCTTAGTTTCTTACTGATACTGATCAGGGATGTATTTCCTTCTTGGGATTTGCTTTTTTTCTGAACTAGTTTCCTCCTTCTATTGTATAGCCTGTTTATGGCAGGGGTCCACCAGACTGGTTTCCTTCTCTTAGGGGAGTGACTCTTGGTTTTGCTAGGGATGGCACAATCCATGCATCATTGTAGGTGCTCATAGAGTGCACTTGTAAAGGTTCCTGCATCTTGGACACTGTTATCCTTTAGAGTGGGGGCTGTGAAACTTGCCACCTCTGTTTTAATTAAGGTGAAGTTTGCTATAGAAACGTTTTTCACTGTGGTTTCCTTGGTTTGAGGTGGTGGTGTGGTATGGACATCCAGAGTGATTAGTTTGTGGTCTGATCTAACCAGTGACAGGTTGACCTCTGGTGTGGAACACCTATCGCCCATGTTGGTGGTGACCAGGTCCAATATGTTTTCACCTCTGGTAGGGAAGTTTACCAGCTGATCCAGGGCATTTGAGTCGATAAATACCAGGAAGCGCTGGACCTGGGAGTTTGTACTTGAGTAGTTTTCCCAGTTAACAGTAGGGTAATTGAAATTGCCCAATATTAGGGTGTTTGGTAGGACCTCCATGTTTTCCAGTGTCTCCAGAAAGGCAGAGTGGTGGTCCTGGGTCATGGAGGGTGATCTGTAGCAGGCCACAATTTGTATTGCAGATTTGCCTGATGTTAGTTGCACATGGATGATCTCGGAGGTATCATACTGCACCACTAACCTAGAGGTGTAGGTATCCTTGATGAATATGGATACACCCCTCCTTTTGTGTTTTGGTCCATGTTCTGTGGCTGAAATGTGTGGTATGAGTTGTAGCCCGGTAGTGCTGGTGTACTCTCTGGAGCCTTGAACCAGGTTTCAGTTACTGCACAGATGTCGATGTTCTCCATACTGATGAGTGCTTTGAGCGCGTGCATTTTGAGATTTAAACTCCTGGCGTTGAGTAGCATAACCCTCATTTTTTTATTTGTGCTGTTTACAGAGGTGGGTTTGACTTTTGAGCCTTGCCTAAAAAAGGAACTATGGGGGCAGCAAGAGCCTTGGCCAGTATTTGAAAGCTAGGGGTGACTGGTGCAAGCCGTCTCTTGAAAAGCAACAAGGCTTGTTGAGCATGTCATCCCAGGCTGACAGACACTGGATCCCCTTTGAATGACACCAGAAGCTTAGCCAATTGTTGAAATTGATAACTTTTTCTTTATACTGCGGTATCATTCTTGGTGAGTTCAGGATGCTACTCAGGGTCAGGGTCATACCCGCCTGGGCTACATGATCAGAGAGCTCTTCCATGTCTCTTTTCATGTAGTCCAGGGAGGTATGGCTCAGATCATTCACACCAACATGAACAATGACAGAGACATTTTTGTACTTGTTCTGGAGAACCTGAGTGCTTGTGTTATGTGGTGGATTCTGGCTCCCGACAGGCAGCTAACAGTAACCTTCTCCTTGTCCAGCCTAGTGAGTGGGGCATCAGTTTGCCTGACTATAGAGTCGCCTATTACTAGTGTGTTAGGTATGTTATTTTGCCTTAAGGGCTGTGATTGTGCAGCACACTGATTTTGTGTTTTATGTGTTGTCTGGTTTGTGATGGGAGGTGCAGATTTTTTGGGTGTCTGCTTTGGCGGTCTGTGATGCTTTTGCAGGTTTTTATTTAGAGCCTCCGAGTATGATTTTGTGTATTTATGTGTATTTTTTTGCCAGTGCTGGTTTAGTATGTCTCTGTGAGGCTGTAGGTGTAGTGCAAGTGTTAACCTTCTCCTCATGACTGCCTGTTCCAGTCTTGGGTGGACAGAGCTTAGCCTCCAATTTAGCTATATAATTGCATCTCCTGCATATGTTAATGTTTTGTGGTAGGAGGAGAGGGTTGTCTATGTACATGAGGCAGTTGTAACATTGCCTCAGGATACCCAGGTTCACCAGCTGGACTGGAGAGTATAACTGAAATTGCCCTTTGGTCATGCCTGAATAGTAGGGTGAGCTGCTTAGTCGCTTGGTTGGTGAGGGGTGAATAATGAGCCTTGCCCTGCTGGGCAATCAAGTGTCGTGTCGGGGTATATTAGTGCTTGCTATTAGGTCTGAGCAAGTGCTGGACTGTAGGATGCTTATTAATGTTTAGGTTGAGAATTAGACTACTTTCAAGGGAAAAACTGAAGAGGAGACTTGGTGGAGCCGGGATATATTTAGCCCTAGCTACCCGGCGCTGCCCGGATGTGTAAACATGCATTTTTTACAGCAGGGAAATGAAAGAGATAGAAATTAGCCCAAAATGGCCTATAAACTACTAATTTCTGGGCTGGATCCACTCCTCCAGGGACAGATGGCTGAACAGAGAAACCTCCCTCTATCCAAGTAAGGTATGGGCAACTCAGAAAATTGTAACACAGCCCTGAATTCAGCACTAGCCTGAAAACTGGACTATACTAGCTTAGAAAGGTGTGAAACAAGGAAATTCTTTTTATGAAAAGATAAGGCAAAAACAGTAAAAAATACACTTAAAACAGCTTTAAACGACTACAAACAGCAAAAAATACACTTAAAACAGCTTTAGATGACTACAAGCAATCAGAAAAGGCTTTTAAACAAATTACCCAATTAACCAGTAAAAAAAAATATCTCAAAACTGAGCCCTGTTGCTGTAGTCTTCAATCAGACAAGTTCTAACTGCACACTCCTGCCACTGGGGTGCAGGGGAACCTTTTCCAAAAAAGAAGGCCTGGATTAGTGCTCAAGTTATACAAACAAAGCTAGATTCAGCAGGCCTGGATCTATTCTATGCTACAGCAAACAAGGCATACCAATTTCAGTAAGAAACAGTTCAAATATGCAGGCACTATAAGCTTTTAACCAGAAATTCCCAGCTCAGAAGGGCAGAGTCCAGCCTCTCCTCCCACAAGAGTGCAGACCACGAACCTTCTTAATGTAAAATAACTGGCCTGAAGCCCAAGTGCTTAAACCAGAACTGATACACTTTTAGAATAACAGACACTGAGTCTTCAATCAGCAGCTCCCAACTTAGAAGGATGTAAGCTACCTGTCCTGCCACAACAATGCAGACCGCAAACCTTCTTAATGTAAAACAACTGGTCTGAAGCCCAAGTGCTTAAACCAAAAGTCTTAGAATGATAGCTACACTTTAATCAGGTTAGTACCAAGCAGTAATAAATACAATTGAATACTTTTAAGAAGGCCTGGATTAGTGCTCAAGTTATGCAAACAAAGCTAGATTCAGCAGGCCTGGATCTAGTCTATACTACAGCAAACAAGGCACACCAATTTCAGTAAGAAACAGTTCAAATATGCAGGCACTATAAGCCTTTAACCAGAAATTCCCAGCTCAGAAGGGCAGAGTCCAGCCTCTCCTCCCAAAAGAGTGCAGACCACAAACCTTCTTAATGTAAAATAACTGGCCTGAAGCCCAAGTGCTTAAACCAGAACTAATACACTTTTAGAATAACAGACACTGAGCCTTCATTCAGCAGTTCCCAACTTAGGATGTAAGATACCTGTCCTGCCACAACAGTGCAGACCACAAACCTTCTTAATGTAAAACAACTGGTCTGAAGCCCAAGTGCTTAAATCAAAAGGCGCAGAATGATAGTTACACCAAACAGTAATAAATACAATTGAGTACTTTTAAGAAGATACAAAGGCAAAATAAAGTAGGAAGAAACACAAATACAGTAAAAGCAGATGAAAAAAGTGCACATTTTTTTAGGTTATATAAGTAGGCGATTATGTTACAACGTTATTGCTTACAGATCTGCCAATGGTTTGGCTGACATAACACAGGTATATGTGTATGTGACTACAGATATCAGTCACAAATGTGCTTATTGTCCAGCAGAACACTGTACAGTTGAATGTTATTAATTCAATATATCACATGCAGTTCAACACACATGTCTGCAACAGTACTTTACTATGTACATGCCCTATATAGGTCTCTTAGCTTTACAAGACAAACATGTGTCATACTCATATTCACAGCTAACATGAATATGGACAACATCTCATTAACTGTCCTTTCCCAGGGTGAGTCAGGCTCCTGAACTGTGATCCTACCTCACAATTTCTCAGAGCATCACATCTGGACAAAGGCTAAAATGATGGGGGATAAATAGAGACAGACTTTAAATATTCCTGTTACAAACATAGGAAGTTTGTAGACTGATACATTTTGCATTACCGTGAATATTCTTAAGGATGTGGAGTCTTAAACTCAAGTGTTTGTCATTACTTGATGACTTCAAAACTCAGCTATTTGCCAGAAAAGTACAGATTTCAGGAGGAACAGACAAAAAACTCTGATCGGAAAATCTGGACATTCTGTGAAGATCTGTACAGTTGATAGGTATGTCTGTGATCTCTCCCACTGTAGAGAGGGCCAGATGCTATGGCCATAGCAGCTGTTCAGCAGGACATTAGTATAGCAGGTCTTGTTGGGACATATATTCCTACAAATCATATTTCCCATTATTACAGAACATGTGCTACATTCAGTTACATGCTTACATGTTCCACTTACCTTTTTTTTTCTTCTCTTTTCCAGTTTATGTTTTATTCTCTCTCTCTCTCTCTCTCTCTCTCTCTCTCTCTGTGCACTACAGGGATAGAGCTAGTTTGAATAGGTGGCAGTATGGCTTTTGTAGTTGATGCTTATGACCACGTGATGGCCTGTGCACCTATTGGTGTTTCCCACTTGCTAATTGCATGCAGAGCAGCTGTGTAGTTTTTCCAATAGCCAATGTCATGGCAACGCACTCCTATAATTGAGTACTCCATGTGGGCATTGTCCCTTTCCCTTACTTGTGAGGAAGACATCCTGGAGTTGTGTGAGCTACTACCTCTTACAACAAGATTTGCTGAGACAAGCCAACTAAATGTTGGAGAAGGTTCAAGACTTAGGGGCAGAATGTGAGTACTGCTGTTATATGTTTGGAATACTGCTAGTTTAACAGGGTTTGTCTGCACATGCTACTTCTGCATGGGTTTCAGCCTAACAAAGTTCTGTCTCTGCATAGCTCTCAACTGTAGGACCATCCGCATGATGGCCACAGGTTAGCCTGTTATGTTTGGTCTGTTACCCAGACAGGTCTTGTCCTTGGCAAATCAGTAGCATACTCTGGTGATTGCATTCTGTAAATGGTAACATATATTTGTTTTTCTGACTTTATGTCCCTCACAAAAGATATGTTACAACAAACCCTGTAACACCAGCAACTTTCTCAGTGTATAACAGCAATATTTCAAGTATGGCTATGTATTTGGGCCTCTGTCCACCAATTATGTCAGGCTTTGTCCAGATGTCATACAATAGGAGGTTGATAGGTATACTGGTCTATCATTATTTAGTGCTGTCATTCCTGCTGAGGGGAAAGGCTGGGAAACATGTTGAAGTCTGTACATTCAAGAGGTTGGTGTATAAAGAATGCTCTTAGATGCCCTTGTAACATATTTTATGTGGTGGACAGTAACACATGTTTTAAAACTAGGCTGTTAGAACATGTGAAACATATTACTGATAAGAAAGATGACAGTTCTCTAGCTGTACATTTAAATCAATCTCACCATGAGGACAGTAGTGGGTTCCAATGTGCTGTTTTTGAAAAAGTCTGTTCCTCAGTTTGATGAAACATTCATAAAAGGACAATTGCTATGTACAGACTCAATGTATTAATATTAAATGTGATACTTTATCCTGTAAGGGGTTAAATGAAGACTGTAATTGGAGGCTGTGTATTTAATTATGTAATTAAGTGTTAATTGCTTCTTGTGATTAAGGCATGTATGTCTGGTAATGTTTTATTCCTTGAAAGCTTTGGCCAAGGCATCAGAGTATAATAAACATGTGTGGATTACTGGCTGGTTATATTTCTCTTTGCTATGTTCAGATATTTTAATTGTTTTGCTAAGAGGTTGCTGTATGTCTGGCCATTGTGTATGACCTATCATGATTTTGTAGCAGTGTACTGTTCACTTCTTTATTTGGACTGTGGGGGGAAGGGGCAGATGTGAGTGTCATGGCTGCTTTTGTATCCAACAGTGCATGCTGCCCCAGTTATGGGTGGTCTATCAGCAGCATATGTTTGTATGGGCATTTTGGAACATGTATGCATACAGATATAGATAACTTTCTTTTCTTTAACTTAATGTTATAATTCCATTCAAAATGGTCCTCACTTGAATTAAATATGTAATAACTTTTAATCAATTGTTTTATACAGGTTTTATAGGTTTTAAAGTGCCTACTATATTGGTTTCAATTTTAACTTTTATTTATTCATTAATATTTATGAGTATTCATGAGTCATTTTATTGAATCATTTTATTGAATGTTTTTATTGGTCAATCTGTTCACTAGCAAGATATTTAACCTGTCAATTTATCTTAGAACCACATCTGATGAAGTGTTTGAAACGAAAAATTGTTGTATTTTAAGTGTCTGCGTTTATGTGTTCACTTTGTGTTTTATGCACATATTAAATTGGTTTTAAAAGGCTTCCAGCTGCCTTCTGGTCTATTGGAACCTTGGATTTGGTTATTGGTCTCATTTTGGTACCTTGTGACTGTTTTTACTTATATATATATATATATATATATATATATATATATATATATATATATATATACATACATACATGTATACATGGGAGCACTGCAGAATCCTGATAGCCCAAAATCCTGAAAACCAAAATCCCGAGACCAAAATCCTGAAAGTTCAAAATCCTGAAAACTCAAAATCCTGAAAACTCAAAATCTTAGGATACCAACACTTACTATATTCCAGCACACGTACATACAGAAAGAAACACAAACCATATTACTCTTCTCCAAGTATAAGCATCGGGGCAAGCCCTCCTGCACCCACCCACACCACCTGATACTTAAACATATCAACTCTAAGACTGCACTTAGTGTACTGAAGTGCAATCTCGGAGTTGTCATATTTAAGTAGCAGGGGGTGCCCCCCATATGGGAAGTGCAGGGGGGCTTGCTTCCCTGTGTATAGTTGAATGGTAATATGTTTCTGTATGTACTTGTGCTGGAATATAGTAAATGTTGGTATCCAGTGTGTTTTCAGGATTTTGAGTTTTCAGGATTTTGGTCTCAGGATTTTGGTCTTCAGGATTTTGAACTTCATGATTTTGGGCTTTCAGGATTCTGTAGCATTCCTGCATATATACATACACCTTGATGCAGTGGTGCAGTGGTTAGCTTTGTCGCCTCTTGCTCGGTTGGAGCACCTTCTGTGTGGAGTATGCATGTCCTCCCCATGGTCAAGTGATGTTTAAAGACATGCAGGTAGGTGCGAGCATGAATGGGTGTGCCTTCTTTGAAGGTTAGGCATCAGGCTGGCACCTCGGCACTGTAAAAATCCACTCCCAATCATTAGCTGACCGGAGGTCCGCTGTGGCGACCCCTAACTGGGAAAAGCCGAAAGACATTAGTATATATATATATATATATATATATATATATATATATATACACCTCAGTATTTATTTGTAATATATCTATATATTGTTGTACACATATATGGCTCTCCCTACATATCACTTTCTCTCTCTATTATGTTTCTATTCATATATATATATATATATATATATATATATATATATATATATATATATATAGATAGATACCAATCCTTCCTAATTGAACAGTGTCTCTTTCCTGTTGTAACCTGGCTGTAAAGAAGGGTATGTTTGAGAAAACATCCTAAAACCCCATAGCTGAGGTAGCTTACTGGTCAAATGCTTTGACTATGGTGTGTAGGGTCGTGGGTTCAAGTCTTGCAAGGGCTGTTTATTTTGTTGCTAGGCAGAACAAGGACTGTTGGATACAGAGAGATTAAGGCAGTTTTGAGCAGCTTTAAGTGTGTTTGCAGGGGTTTGCATGACGGTAAGCAGTGCTAACGTATGGTTAAATGATATGGTACTTACACCATATAGGCTTTGCTTACCACTGTGCAAATCTGCTTAGCATTTACATTTAAGCAATGCTGAAACCTGTTAAGCATAGGTCAGCCCTGCTAATCAGTGATCACATTCCAGTCTGATAAAATAGCAGGGTAATGACATCTTTAATAAGTGTATTTAATTTCCTGTACATAACATGCTTCTATATGCTGTCATTACAGTAGCAAGGAGTGTGACTATACTGTATGGGAGACCTGGGTATACATGGGTAGTACCACAATCTTTTCTCTTTGTATTTGTTTCATACATGGGTAGTATTTCAGGTTATGTGCAGTCACACTTGCATGTTACACCAGCTACAGTGCACTGGTTGACAAAAATAGTTTAACACATCTTGTATCATTACGTTAGTACTTTTAACAATGCTTTTCCAAGTAAGAGTAGATTGCAGATTGTAGTACTAGAACCATACACCCCTGCATGCAAAGCTGGGACTCTGAGTACTGACTATCTTGTTCTTGGTGTTTGAGCTGTGTGTTTTTATGTATATCCTATTGGATATTGATCTGATATGTTGATATTAACTGTAGACTGCTATGTTTTTTGGACATGTCATTGAGGACTGCTGTCAAGTAGTAATGGCATACCTTTCAGTTTCAGACTTCTATCTTTCAAAACATTCACCCTAATGCATAACCTGTTGGCTGTCTACTTTCTGTCTGTCCTCGGTACAGATGTGCAGATGTCAGGTATTGCTAAGGCCATACCACTATGTAGGTCCCCATATTGTATTGTGCTGTGGGCCTGGACACTGCTGCTAGTTCCAACATATGGGACAGTCCTTAATGTGGGCCTTGCCCCTTTTCCTTGCCTGTGTGAGGGACATTACAGAGGTGTTGAGCTACAGATTCACATACAGTAGGTGGCAATATGTCACAGGACAGGACATGTGGAGACAGCCAAACAACATGGGGGACATATCCCCAGATTTGTGAACAGATTCTATGTCATCAGTGCTATTATACACACGGTGGATTGATAGATTGGCAGAGTTTGTGTGGACATGCATTTAGTGAGTGACTTCATGACTGACAGTGCTATGTCTCTGACATACCTCTCCACTGGCACGCTGTCCATAGACTGGCCACATGTCTGCCTGTTATGTTTTGTCTGTTCCCCAGACAGTTGGTGTACTTGATAAATCAGTCATGGACTCTGGGGAATGCAGTCAGCAAATACTCACATCTATTGGTATTACCGACATCATATTCCTCCTAAAGGATGTTACAACAAACCCAGTAACATCTGCAACTGTCTCAATGTATGACAGCAATATGTCCAATCTACTCCTGTGTTTGTGCCTCTGTCCCCAAATGATGTCAGGCTTTGTCCAGATGTCAATGAGGCACAGACATATTTATTATTATTATTTCTTGACTTCATTCCTGCTACCATCCCAGTGATATAGTAGACCCACAGACATGTAAGGGAAGAGGCCATAGATATGAGTCCTGAACCTGTACATTCTGAGGTGAACTGTACATGTGAGAGGCCTGTGTATGTCTGGCCATTAACAGACTGTCATGATTGTGTACACATATCATGTGTACATGTTATTTGGGCTGTGCATGGAGGGGGGAGGTGTAAGTGTTATGGCTCCTTCTTTATCTAACTGTGCATGCGGCTCCAGTTTCCTCTGATCTATTGGCTGTATGTGTTTGTAGGGGCAGACTGAGACATGTCCTGTACCAGGGTTAGGATTCAGACTACACTGAAAATTGGGACTGTATATGTAGGGCTAGTGTGTGAGTGGCAAACAATGATCTATTTGTTCTCACAGTATGTATACTCTACTGTTCACTTGGCTTACCTTTATGTGATTGTGACTGTGGTGATGTTGGTTGTGGGTATGTACTTTCACATTGGTGTCTGTTTGTCACTGCTGTTACATCCCCATAGTGCCTGATACATTTGCAAATAGATGTGTAATTACCCATAGCAATTCAATTACTTGTGCTATTTCAGTAAATATATGTTAGAGCATCCAGCAGGGTGTTACTACAGCAACTGTGTTAGCTTATCTACACCAGTACTTCAGATACATCTCCATTTTCATGGCTTCCAACCACCACTTTGTCAGCCTTGTTCCAGATTCATTGCAGAATGGGGTTCTAAGCATACCTGTCAACTGTTCTGATTGTTTCAGGATGTCCAGGTTTATTGCTCATATTTCTGGTCTGTTTTACAGAATATTATCATTTCTCTGGTAAATCACTGTAATGATATGATTGTTGTCAGAAAATGAGGATATACATTTCATTTACCTACCTCACATCCATCAGGATATGTATGCTGAAACAAACTGTGTCACTCTGTCAAGAAGAGTACAGTGGGACAATGATCTTTTCCTTCCTGGATGTTAATGCATTAGTACTGAGATGTGCCACATTGAAGGACTTTGTGACCACAGTGGCAATGTGGTGGTCAAGAGACATTGCTGTCAACCTGTGTACCCAGATCTCTTATAACATGTTCTTTGTTCAGGGGACTACCATCAATGTGGTAAATCATGGGAACAGGGTTTTCCACAAAGGGGATGACAACACATTTTCTGATACTGAACTTAATGCCATGGCTCTGACACCATCATTGGTCTCAGTGAGAACTTTTAGTAGGGTGTTAGCATCACTTGGGTAGTTAATAATAGCTCCCACCTTGCAATTGTCTGCAAACTTTGTCATCCAGAGTCTCTTCAAGTTGGCATGGACTTCAGAGAAGTTGATACCAAACATAAGAGGACCCAGGACAGAACCCTGTGGGAATGCACTTATGACTACTCAGCAGTTTGACTTGGAGTCAGCTATTTCTACACTGTGAGTCCTATCTGTGACCCAGTTTGCAGACCACCTAGTGATATAGGCCTAGCTAAGTGAGCTTTTGCATGATTCCTGAGTGGGGAATGTTATCAAAGGCTTTGGCCAGATCAAGAAAGGCTGTATGTGCCACCTTGCCTTCATTTACAGCTCAGGTGACTGACGCCAAGAAATTGACCAGGTTGATTGAGCAGGTATGACTTACCCTTCACAGGAGTAAACTGTGTGGGATCCTGAGTCTACAGACTCCCATATCCCTGTTTATTAGGTGTATGATGATGCATTCCATAGCTTTGCATAACAGACTTGTCAGGCAGTTGGGGTGGTATTTCCCAGAGGGTGTAGTTGCACCTCATTTATGGAGAGAGATGACTGTAGCAGTGCACAATTCAGTAGGGACAAAGCCTGAGGCGAGGCTGTGCTTGAACAGGGCACACAGGTGAGGTGCCAGGTCACTCTGTAGTTCATGTAAAACACAGCCAGGGATATTGTCAGGTCCCATAGAAGCTATTTTCTTGGCCTTGGAGAGTGGTATTTTAACCTGTGCAGCAGTAATACTGGGTGCCTGGCAGTGTACTGGTATTATGATTGGTCGTTTGGGTGGGGTAAAATTTGCACTCAATATGTCAGCCAGTATATTGGCAATATTTGTTGACTCAGTCTAGGAGGTACCATTGTCTAGTAGCTCAGAACAAATATTGGTATTGGCATGGAGATTCTTTACATAACCGTATGAGGCCTTGTGGTTGTCTTTACTATGTGCTCCAATTCTGTTTTCACAGCTGACTTTGTAGTATTTGATGAGGGATCTCAACTTTTAATTGAGGCTGATAAGGTTTTTGTTTCCAGTCTTAGGGCTTCACCTTATTCCATATTGGTTCCCTCCTTCTTTTGTACAGTTTCTTTATGGCTGGGGACCACCAGATCGGCTTCCTTCTTTTGGAGGTGAGGGTCCTGGTTCTTTTGGGTATGGCAGTATCCATGCATTTGTGTACATGTTCATAGTGCATTGTTGTTTAATTCAACAGTCATGCAAGTAGTCTCCATTTGCATGGCTACCGTGAGGTTAGCCACCTCTGTATTTATGAGGCCATAAGTACATTTGGACAGGCTTTTCATGGTGGTCACCTGTGCAGGGGGGGGGGCAGTGGATTTCCAAAGGTGATTAATTTGTGTTAAGATATAACAAGGGAAGAGTTGACTATTGGTGTAGAGCAGCAGTCGCCCAGTTTGGCAAGGACCAGGTCGATGTGATGGACCAGTACATCGGTACATGAATAGCTTTCCCAGTTAATGGTGGGGTAGTTGAAGTCAACCAGTATGAGAGTATTAGATTGGACACTAATATTCTCCAGGGTGTTTAGGGACATGGAGTATGAGTTTTGGGACATGTTTGGGGACTTATAGCAGGCTAAAACCGGAACCACTGTCTTACCCAATGTTAGCTACACCTGTAGGATCTGTTCATAGGTTCATAGGTTTATAGGTTGGTACTAGGCTATCAGCCCTAAGGCCTATACAAGCCTAGCCATAACAATTCCCTGGCTATTCCTTCCCACATTATTTACTTTCCTGGACCCCTGTCTAGCAGGGTGACTGATGTGATCCCTGAGGTGAATTTCCTTTCTCCCATCCAATCGTCAAGGTTCCTCTTGAAGAGGTCCAAAGAGGCACTCTGCTTGACATGTATGGGCAATCTATTCCAGAGTCTGGGGAGTCTCTGGGTCAGGAACCTATCCCTCCAGCATGTTTTGTTTATTGTGATGACAAGGTTTAGATCCCTGGAGCGTGTAGCTCTGAGGGATTGGGATTTCTTTAAGTGTAGCATGTCCAACAGCTCTGGGTTTGACATGGCCTTGTATGTTAAGCAGAGATCGCCTCTGAGTAGACGATATGCGACAGAGTATAGCTGGAGTTCTTTAAGGCGGTCAGCGTAGGGCATCTGCTTTAGGCCTGTGATTCTTTTAGTGAGGCATTTCTGAGGCCTTTCCAGTTGTTACAGATGTCTTGAGAGGTACATACCAAATGGGGCATTGTATTCTATAATGTAATGCATATTGTTGGTCTACCACTCTGGAGGTGTGTGCATCCTTAATGAATATGGAGATACCACCACCTTTGGCACTTCAGTTCAAGATATGCAGCCAAAAGTTGTGGAATGAGTTATAGGCTGGTAGTGGAGGGGTGCTTCCTGCTGCCTTTAACCAGGCTCTGTTACAGCACAGATGGCATTGTTTCCTATTTTAAGGAATACTTGGAATACTTCCAGTGAGTGCATTTTCAGATTTAGACATCTAGTGTGCAGCAGCATGACCCTTAGATTGCATGTGTTTGTAGCTGTCATATATTTCTCTATATTTCTGTATCTCTCTCTCTCTCTCTCTCTCTATATATATATATATATATATATATATATATAGGTCTAACTGATAATGCCGAAACTGCAAAACGCAGACGACGAGAACACTGACAACAGAAGATCGACAACGGAGATGGTCAGCAGTTGAAAATCACGACGCTGAGAGCACCAACATGTTAAGGTAAGTGTGCGGTTAGGGTTAGGGGCGGATTAAGTGAGTTAGGGTTAGGGCGCGGGTCAGGTCAGTGTGTGATAGTGGCGGACCTTAGGGTTAGGGTTTGGGTTAAGGTTAGTGCATAGATAGTTGTGTATGTAAGGTTAGTGTAGGTTTGTAAGGTTTTTGGTGTGCTTGTGTTGTGTGTGTGCTTTTTGGACAGGGAATTTGTTTTGTTTGTTGATTGTCAGGATTGTGGTTTGTTGGGCATGTGAAGTTTCATGTTTTTGAACTTTCGGTTTTGCGGTGTCAGTGATTTCGTTGTCGGTATTTTTGCATGTCGGTGTTATCAGGTAGACCCATATTATATATATTTATATGTGTGTATATATATATATATATATATATATATATATATATATATATATATATGTGTGTGTGTGTGTGTGTGTGTGTATGTATTCACTTTTCTATATATATGTGTGTATGCATGTACATAGATATAAATGTAGATGTATCTCTCTCTCTCTGTATATATATATATATATATATATATATATATATATATATATATATGTGTGTGTGTGTGTATGTGTGTGTGTGCGTGTGTGTGTGTGTGTGTGTGTGTGTGTGTGTGTGTGTGTGTGTATATATATATATATATTGATAAATTTTGTGTTACGTACATACTGAGATATATACATATATATATATATATATATATATATATATATATATCTCATATATGCGTATATTTTATATGTATATCTCTAGATATATTACATATTAATATATATATATATATATATATATATATATATATATATATATATATATATATATACATATATGGGTCTATGACATTTCGCCGAAAATCCATTTCGGCCAAAATCCTGACATAGGGTCTAAATCACTGAAAATCCATTTCAATAGTACTGACAGTGTATATGCCCTTTTCCCCAACTGTAGTACTGTAGTGCAATCTTGGAGTGAGAATATTAATGCAGGGAAGGCATGGGGGGCACAGCCCTCCACCTACTCTGGTCATAAACTACTTACTTACTTTGTTAATAGAGACTGGACAATATAAAACAATACTAGACAATATTAAAATGTACTGGGTGGGGGGCTATGCCCCCCACACCCCTTGTTTTGGGGGGCTGTGCCCCCATACCCCCCTACATTAATTGGAATACATTTTAACATTTGTAGAACAATAGGACACGTGTCCCAAATGTAGGTCTGGTGGAAAACATACCCATTAATTTATGCGTTTAGATTATTGGTGAAGATAAGGTGGGGGAGAGAGAGAGATGTCAATTAACAAATGTAGATTCTTGCAGTGCTCACAGCTTTAATGATCATTGCTCTAATCATTATTCTACAGGTATTAGTACAACAACCTATGGCCTTGGGTTGGGTGGTGGTATGTTTGTACACAGTGGGTAATTACAGCCTTCTTATAGCTACTTTATACCTTCTCTTATCTGGAAGACCTGTGGAGGGAATGTTTGTTAACACTACTTGACTGCTTTTACTCATATTCACATAGTCAGGGTTACATACGTGCACTCATACTGTGTGTGTGTGTGTGTGTGTGTGTGTGTGTGTGTGTGTGTGTGTGTGTGTGTGTGTGTGTGTGTGTGTGTGTGTGTGTGCTACTGACGTACTCTGCCTTGATTTCTATCAGTCACCCTGGTTGTTTGTAGCAGGGACCAGTAGCTGTGACAGCATGACACTTTTGAACTTGGTGTATGTACTTATCTTACTGCCATTTGCAGCCTTGGGCTTGAACTGTGGGTGTTGGACACAGTATAACTACAGCCTTCTTATAGCTACTTTATACCTTCTCTTACCTGGAAGTCATGTGGAGAGAATTTATGTTGGCACTACCTGACTGTTTCTACACATATTTACAAAATCCTAGTTTAAATCATGCATACAGCTTACTACCATTCCCGGGATTCGAACCGTGGCTGTTTCTACTAAAAATACAACGAGTTTACATTTCATCAGAAGGAGCTATTGAGACCCTGCTGTCATTTTCTTGAATGATTTCTGTCTCATTCTCTCTTTGTTGTACAGTCTGACCTTGTAATTACAACATTCTTATACATACATTCCTATACATACCTTTTGACATAGCACGGTGTGGAAAAGAGTGGTTAACACATTACTATTCAGATATCAGATCTTGGTGCATGAAAGATTTCATATCAGTTAATCTCATGTCTTACAGAGGCACTAACTTTGCCAGATGAGACTTGATTATTTAATGCTTTCAGAGCTATAGTTGCTATGCATAACCTGTACACATTTCAATTCATAACATACCAGAGTAAACACAACCAGTCCAGGGTTTTGAATTTTATTGACAGGCAGTTACAGTTTTATTTATCTATAACCTATTTGAGACTATTACTGTAATATTGTCTGGTTTATTCAGTACAAACCATACACATTTTAATACTGCCAGGTGACATTCTATTCCTTTATATTTATTTGGTATGAATACTACAAGCTGATTGTTACTCATCAGGCTCATGATGCTGCCTTTGCAACCTGCTGGCATGGACTTCCTGGTTCGCAGGCCGCTCAGCTGGAGCTGTAAAGAAGATAGAGAAACGTTTATGCTTTATCATTCTCTCTTTGTTGTACAATCTGACCTTGTAATTACAACATTCTTATACATACATTCCTATACATACCATTTATGCTTGATCCATCACATACACAGGCTGGACTTTGGTAAACAGTTATTGATATGAATACTTACACATGCCAGAGACATCACCCCTCTGCCATGCTTCTTGGACCCACTGGTCCAAGAGCTCCCTCTTCCTCCACTTCAAGTCGGCATAGTGGTGTCGGACCTGCTCACCAGTCGAGGGATACCAGTGGCACTAGTGAGATCACAGGCAAGACTTTCCCAGGCCTCTGCTTTGTATTGGGAGCCTTGGTATTGGTCCTGCAGCAGTCTCAGGTCATGGTTTTTAACAAGGAGTCCTACCATGACCTTGGACTCCTGTATGACTCAGCGCTGTGCCCAAGAGTGCATGCCCTCTCCAACACCTACCATACTGCCTACAGTGGGGAGCTACAACCAGTTATGAGCTGTATTCCCACCTGTGAGGTTTAACTACAGCCGATTTCCTGCCCTTTGCCATGATTGGATGGTTTTGAATATGCTGAGCTAAGCTTAGGTGCGGGCAAACCTGCTTAGCTAAGGTTGGCAGTACTTAAAGGGGCAGGTTCAGCACTGCTTACCAATGGGCAAATCCACTTAGCTGGGCTACTCATTGCTTAGCATTTATATTTAAGCAATGCTTACACCCGGTAAGCATAGCTGTGCAATGCTCAGCATTGCTTATGTTTTATTTTATAATCTATCAGCTGTATGGGACTGATTCATCATTCCTGACATATTATAATTTTTTTTACCTTCCCTGACATCCCCCATGTGCTTTCATTGCATTTATTCTTGTGTGACTATACTGTATGGGATACTTGTGTTTATATGGGGGTTTCACAACTTCAATACACTGACACCTCACATCTAGACCTACTACATTACTCTGGTTTACAAATATATGTTACTTACTACCTAATTATTAAAAAAAAAACATGTACTGCTTTCACATGTAAAATGCGAGCTGGCATTTGATGGGGATCGAACTGGGAATGACTACTTGCCAAGGAAATGCTCTAACCACTTCACTGTTTCCATATTGTTATTTCTTGAGGTATATTCATATTTAGCTCCTTGTGATGTGTAAGGTAGGCTGAGCAGAGCTGCGCGATGTGCACATACACTCAGCAACGCTTAAACTTTAATGCATACTGAAAAAGAAATTAAACTGTTGTGTTTTATTTTTGTACAGTAGGAGTATGCAGATTGATTTCTGCAACATTATCTGTGGGGGGCTGTGCTTTTAAAACAGTGATGACATGACAGGCTTTGTATTTGAGAGGTATGCACCACAGGCACTAACAGTGACTGCCATACCTCTCAACTGTACAGATTGTCACAGAATGTCCAGATTTTTGCCTTATATTTTGGTCCTTTTCTCATACAATTGTGGCTTTCTGGCAGATTAGTGGCAAAGCATTAGGGACTGCAGTTAGTATGTCATGGCAGACATTTGAGTTTTATACTTCGTACCCTTTGGGGAATTCATGCTAATGCAATGCCTGTCATTTTATCAACTTTATAAGTTTGTGAGAGCAATATCTCACATTTGTCCCTATTTGTTCCTTTTTTATGGCTCTGTCCAGATTTCTTTTCAGGTTGCGAGGTAATGGTATCCTCGGACACTCTTGCCACTGTTACATTGTGGTACATTCATTATGGAGTGCTGGGGCCGTGTGTATTGTGAGACCACTGCTCTCAGACACACCCTCTGTGGTCGTACACAGAACTGTGTCCATATTATAGCATGGCAGCCTGCCTTCATGAATATGCATGGCACGCTACTGTGCTGTATGGGAACAGTCCCTTCCATGCAAGAATAAGTTATTCTTGCACAGAAGTTTGCTGAATTAAAAGTCAATACATATTTCCATGTTACTGTTAAACTAACCAGAATTTGCAGTAAACTTTCGTACTGTTCTGTCACTGTATCCTCACAAGTGAATTTTACTCCTAAGACCTCAGTTTCCTTTTAGTTAAATTCCACTTTCATTTTTTGTGGTATTTCCTAAATCCTTTGCTTTAATTTCTATTAATATCTAACCCCACCAAGACTTGCTATTACTTTTTCCCTATATATTATTTATGACCATTACAACAATGACATCTGCATCACTTAAAATCAAAAAGAAATCAACCACTCACATGAACTGTATTCTAGATGTACTAGAGCAATTTGTTTACAAACTGAATGACTCCATTTATTACTAGGACCACCAAGAAAGTGTTTATGGGGCATCCCTGCTTGAAACCTTTGTCGCTTTTAACATTATCACCTACCCAACCATTTTCAAGGGACCTCACCCAAAACTGTTCCAAATGGGTTTTAGAAATCCAACTACTTTCCTTGGGATACTATACAAATATAACAGTTTCAGCAATTATATTATGCATACTACTGTCATATGTTTTTCTAACATTGCACACAGCTACTCAGTCCAAAATGAAATATTGGAATAAGACATCACTATAGCTCAGGAAAAGTACTTTACTAATTGAATTAAAAAAAAAAATCTTTAGATATGTGGATTTGGGATTTGAGCTAGTCTAGTTATCTAGAAACTACATTTTGAAAGGCATAATTAGCCAATTCGCAACAATCTTAAACTATAAAACTATTCTTTCCACTAATTTATCCTTTCTTATGCAATTAACTATTTTGTTTGTTAAAAATTAACATCTTTTATGTTTTTACTGTATATGCCATATACCTTACACTTGTTTATATACCATTCCAAATCTTTGTTGTAAAATGTTCATAGTATTTTTAGAATCAATGTTACTCAGCATAACAGGGCTCCATGTTTGTAAGGCAGTACTAACATTCTTTTTAAATAATAATTTTATGACACTAAGTTAAATATATATCCTCATTCCATATTTGTTCATTAAACCATTCATTAAGAACAATTTCTTTCTTCCTCACTCATTTCCTTATGAAAGGACTAGTTAATACCATTGCACCAGGAAACTGTGTCTACAGACTCCTTAACAATTGCTGTATTTAGTTCCTCTAAATAAATGTTTATTTATTTATTTTAGTTATTGGCAACTAAGAAAGTCCAAGTGGGAACAGCTGCCCTTTTTTGGTGGAGGGCCCAGGAAGAAAAGCTCCAAATTATCCTATTTAATGCAATTAATATTTGCAATATTTACAATAACAATATTTATAATGGAGTTTCAGAGATACATAGCATAATAATCTATGTAATAAAATGGTGTGTTGAATATCTTTCTGTATTTTTTCTTTCATAACAAAATGTGTCACTTCTGTTTTAAACTTTTTTATAACTCTTTCTTCCATAAATGTTGTTGTAAGATATTAGACCAGATTCTGAAGGATTTGCTGTCAGTATAATTGACTTACTCCAGTGTGAAGCCTACCCATAAGGCAGGATTACAGTAGCGTACATCACTTATACCAAGAGCAAGTCTTTTGGAATTATGCTCATTGTTCTACTACATTCATAATCTCAGCATTCTTCCCAATTATTTTTTCTTTCTCATTTTGGACCTCCCATATCATTTTCATTGCATTTATTTTTGGAATAAAATTGAATGGCTTCTTCTACTTTCCAATAAATGGATTGACTTCTTCTGTCTTATCACAAATTAAAGGTTTACCTGTCTAAAGTGTCCTGTATTGCTAGACTGACTAGCTATTTTTCCTTTTGAAACTGTTGTATTTCTCTCTCTCAGAAAAAAAATAAAAATAAAACAGCTTTCCCCTACTGTTGATAAAGTTCCTCATACACCTTCTGTTTAAAATGTTTTCATTTAAATATGTCATTCTTTCTCAAATTTTATGTACAGTGCTCCCTATTTCTGTTTAGAACCAACCTGCCATGCAGTCCAAGTACGATAAAAATCTTTCATGGCACCATGGTTCTTAAACAATGTTTGCCTTTCCTTATACAAAAGCTGTAGTGTATTACACCAACCTGCTAGTTGTTCTATTTTTCTAGCTTCCTTTTTACATTTCGTATTATTATCAAACTCAGACCAAAGTGCTAAATAATATAAAAAGCCAGTTACCAGGTACACATTATACATTCGCCCTTAAATAACCAGTTCCAGTTTAAAGTCACTGTTTTATATGTGAAACTGCTCTATTGACCTATAGTCAGATAAAATCAGTGATAATGCCTTTATTGTTTTACATCTTCTCTCATGTTCATCTTTTTCTCTCATAAGCTGCAATTAAAGTCCCGAGCATTACTATGACCATATATAAATGTAATCATTTTTTCAAAGCTGCAAACATGTTAAAACTTTATTTCCTATTGGTACTAGCATAAAACACAATTGAACATATAATACAGTGTCTAACAGGAGAATCTGACACTTTCATCCTTCTTAACGATATTCTTTTAATATCTTAAGGTGTCAGCTGTGTGAAGACTAGCAATACTACAATAGTATATACAGGAATTTCAAAGCAACTAAGTCTTGTGATCATTTAGCCCTTGGCAGTACTCAACCTTAGGCCTTACCCCCTTTCTCTAGGAGAGCCAGTCAAACCCGGGGTGAATTTATGGTACCCATCCAATCACTAAGTCCAACTTGAAGGATGATAGATGATAGTGTATCACATTGCTTAATATACTGGGTCAATCTGTTCCAGAGATGGGGGGAGGTGCTATATAATGAAACTGTCTCTTCATCAAGTTTTGCTTATCTGCTGGTGAAGGCTTAGGTCCCTGTTTCTGGTATTTCTGGGACTAATAGTTTTGTGGAGATGCAAGAGCTCCAGGGCAGCTGGGTCTGTAACGGCATGGAAGGTAAGGCATAGATCTCACATCAAGAATCTATAAGATACTGAATAAAGTGACAACAGTTCCTGTCTAGCTTGGTAGCTCAGGATCTTTAAGGCCACGGTCTTCTTAGTTAGCTAACTTTGGTATTTTCTTATTGTTTCTAGTCAAGTGAGGTGCATCCAGAAGGTGGTGCTCTATATTTAAGTCTCTCAAAAACTGTTTACTTGAACCTTGGTCCCCCTCTATAATAAAGATCAAGTTGTCCATAAATCTGGCGTAAAAAAATATGTTATATGTTTGTTTCATTTCTGAGAGTATAGTAGACTCCCAAAAGCAATAACAGTGTTTGTGTAAGCTGGTGCAGCAGAGGAACCCATCGCTACTCCCTTACTTTGTCTATAAAACTGACCATTGAATATAAAGAAATTGTGTTCCAGTACAATCTCTAATAAACTAAATACAAAGTTGCATTCATTGTGATCAAAATTAGCATGTTTTGTGAGAAATTCCCTAACAGCATCCACCTCTTGTTGGTGAGGAATGCAAGTAAACAATGATACCACATCAATAGTTAGAATAATGTGCTTACTCTTAATGAAAGAAAAAGAAGAAAAAAAATGTCTTAATTTATCCAACAGGTCACATACAAAAAATTTTTTATTTTCTATATTAAAAATGGTTAATTCTGATCCGGGGGGGGGGGGGTTAAAATTATTTGGAGCAGAGAGAAACATTATGGCAGGTTAAGCTAGAAGCAGATAAAAAACCTGGCTTAAATGAGGCCATTAACATTAAATGTTTTTTGAAATACAGAAAATTGTTGTGTCGTCTTTCAGCTTTTCCCGGTTAGGGGTCACCACAGTGGAACTCCAGTCCGGTAATGATTGGCAGTAGATTTTTACATGCCGAGTTGCCAGGTCTGATGCACAACCTTCAACGAAGGTACGCCGATTCATGCATGTCTCCACACAGAAGACGCTCTAGCTGAGAATCGAACAGGACAACTTCATACTGTGAGGCGACAACTCTACCGCAGCACCACCACCATGGTGTTAGTTCAAAAAAAGCTTGAACTAACTGGGTTATTAATTTATGCTGTTTTTTAATAATTTCATTTAGTATTTGATATGTATATGAAATGCTTGGGTCCACATGAATTAAAGTATGTGTTTTTAATTAGTTGATTTCTTTAATTGACATTAAGTTTGCATTGGTTAATTGGTTTTAATAGGTTGTTTGAAACATATTTAAGTGATACTTTCAGTAGTTTCATTGTTTTTTTGAGGAAGCCTTTTTGAGATGAAAGGGCTGAATAAAGCTTTTTATACGCTGAAGTTTTTTCACTTTCCAGTCTTCATTGACCATTGGAAGCCTTTGCTGTTAGTTTTTTGCTGTGTGTTTGGCTTTGGTTTCATGTTTACTGAGTTTTGGGTTGGTTGATTTTCATGATTTCCAATGGCCGAGATGGAAAGTGACCTCTTATTAGACATGACCTTACATCCTACACCCTTAGTTGGTGAAAGTAGTTTGTTTTACATTTTGCTATCTTCGTTGAATGATATACAAAAAACTCTAAAAATCTTGGTTACTAAGCAGGGTATTACTGGTGAGGTAGTACCAAGCTCAGATGAAGAACAAGCAACAGTTATTGATTTAAATCTCAAAAGTGGCTCTGGTGAAAACAAAGCGTCTACTGGGACCAGTGTGAAACCACTTCAGTATAATGACATTCGGTCCATGTTGGACAACAGGTATGACCCGTTTCTTAAAGTTGATTACAGAGTAACTAAGGCTAAGACAGATGAATTCAACAATAAATGTGAAAGTTTAAGTAAACTGTTGAAAAATACTGCTGTTTAGACCTGGAGATTATGTATTTCCAAAGATGTATAGAATTACAAATAATGCCAAAGGGCTTGAGGTTTTTCAAATGTCCGAACAGCACTACTGCCTCGGATTGGTTCTTTGAAGAACTGACTCACTTTTTCAACAATACTGGATTACAATTATTGAAGCTACTTATAGACAATAATTACAAGAAATTAGCTTCATTGAAAGAAGAAATACTAAAAATTGATGAAGAAGTAAGTCTTTTGGCAATGGATTTTGATACAGACAGTTTATATGACCAGGTATTGAAAGAAGCTGAAGTACATGAAAACGAGGTGATCGGATGTAAACACCATAAACATTTAAGAGATGTCACTGCCTATGAGGATGGGTCTGCCTTTGTCAATTTTGTTCCAGGGGCAAAAAATAAAAATAATAAGCAGTTAGAAATTGAAAACAACACCATTAACAGTAATAGGAAGGCTACAGGGATTCGTAGGAATGTTTTAAACAAACCACATAGGGTAACTGGCTCTCGTGGCCAACCACAACCTTCAACTCTGCTGATGAAGTTTTTTAGGGAAGAGAGATCCGTCAACGCCCCTTCCGAGACAGAGAGTGAGACGGTGGAAGGAGAAGTCTCTGCCAGCAACGAAACCATTGGCAGTATGGTTGGTCATACAGTGAATGCCATGGGAGCACATTCAAAAACTACTTTTTTATCCAAGAGGGCGAACAGGATAGTAAAAACTCAAACCATCAAGACGAGGGGGTCAAATTACATCAGAGTCCTCGAATGACAAACAGTAAGATGGTTTAATGATAAATTTAATATCATTAACTTATCTGGTGCCATTTTAAACAACACCCAGATTAGAGTTCTGAGTTATAGTTTTAATTTTATACCTACCAAGAAAGCAGACTATACTCAGACAGTTATTGACTTTAAGTAGTATATTCGCAAATTAAATTTAGATTATTTGTTTAAAAAAATTAAATGTAATACCAATGGTTTGTTTAAACCTTCTAGTTTTACTCCTGTGTTAAACCAAACTTTAAAAGTGTTTGAAGAAGTTTGTTTACAAGATATTAAAACTTATTTAGACAATGGTATGAAAAACAGAGGATGGTATGATAATTTAGCATGCTCTAAGCTAAAGCTTTATCTGAATTAACTAGTAGAAACTACCTGAGGTACATGAAAAGTGATAAAGGGGGCAACATAGTAATGATGACAGTTGAACAATATAACACTGCCATGCTGAAGATGCTTAATAATACTGATAAATACTCCAGGGTAAATGGTAGAGACATACATAATAGTTTTCAGTATATTAATTATTTTTTGTATGATGCTCTTATGAACCAAGTTATTGACATAAAACTGTATAACTTTTGTTTGGTAGAAAAACCGAGGGTTGGGGCACTATTCGGCATTCCAAAAGTTCATAAGTGTATGACCGACCCTCCGTTTAGACCAAATGTATCAGCACCACATTCTGTAACTGAGGGTATAGCTTTAGTTATAGATTTCATGTCAAATACTGTAGTTCAAGGTTTATCTTCCTATCTTAAGGATTCCTGGGCCTTGTTGGATAAATTAAGACACATTTGTTCCTCTTTTTCTTTCATTAAGAGTAAGCACATTATTCTGACTATTGATGTGGTATCATTGTTTACTTGAATTCCTCACCAACAAGGGGTGGATGCTGTTTGGGAATTTCTCACAAAACATGCTAATTTTGATCGCAATGAATGCAACTTTGTATGTAGTTTATTAGAGATTGTACTGGAACACAATTTCTTTATATTCAATGGGCAATTTTATAGACAATGTAAGGGGGTAACGATGGGTTCCTTTGCTGCACCAGCTTACCCAAACACTGTTATTGCTTTTTGGGAGTCTACTATACTCTCAGAAATGAAACAAACATATAACATATTTTTTTACGCCAGATTTGTGAATGACTTGATGTTTATTATAGAGGGGGACCAAGGTACAAGTGAACAGTTTTTGAGAGACTTAAATATTAAGTCAGGGTTTCTACAATTTGTCAAAAACGATAGTGTGAACAAAGTAAACTTTCTGGATGTTTGTATAGAATGGAATGAAACCACTAAGCTATTCGACTGTAAGATTTATAGAAAGGAAACCTTTACTAATGGATATTTACATTACAATAACAATCATCCTTCTTTTATTAAGAATAATATCCCGAAAGGACAATACATACCAGCTTGTCATATGACAGCTTCCTTATTAGAACTACAAAGAGAATTTGATAGGATTCCCTCGATGTTTTTAGAAAGGGGGTACGACCAAGGGTATCTTGAGGTCCTTCAAAAGGACATTTGGGAAAAGAGGGAGACCTTATACCCTCCTATACTAAAAGTCCACTTCATTAGTAACAAAATGAGAGTGGTAAACAAACAGGCAATTGGTACTGTTTATAGTTTAGATATGACTGTAGACAGTGACGGTATAAAGGAGATTATCCAGAAAAAAATGGAAAATTCTGGAAGGAAATACAGATATAATTAATGTTTTGGGAAGTAAACCTAGTTTTGTCTACAGAAACAATAATAGTCTTTAGAAAGTGCTTGAAAAGAGCTCCATCGACATGGGTAAATCAATGTTTAGTCAAATAGTAGGGATGTTTAAATGTGGTCAATGTAGTTTCTGTAGATATTTATCAGAGGGACCATGCGTAATGTTACCCCGCATTAAATGTACCTTTAAGGTGCCAGGTTATCTAACATGTAAAACTAAGGGTGTAGTATACATCGGGTTATGCAGTGGATGTGAAGCATTTTATGTAGGGATGACTACACATACCTTGATGGAACGTATTAGAGAGCACAACTACACTATAAAGAAAAAAAGATGTTAACAATGCCCTATACAAACACACTGAGGAGTGTAACAAATACAGCAAATTTTTATTGTCTATATTAGAAGTGGTTAGTTTTGATCCTAGAGCGGGGATTTTAAAAATTATTTGGAGCAGAGAGAAACATTATGGCAGGTTAAGCTAGAAGCAGACAAAAAAACCTGGCTTAAATGAGGCCATTAACATTAAATGTTTTTTGAAATACAGAAAATGAATAGTTCAAAAAAGTTTGAACTAACTGAGTTATTAATTTATGTTGTTTTTTTTTAATAATTTTATTTAGCATTTGATATTTATACGAAATGACTGGGTCCACATTTATTAAATTATGTGTTTTTAATTAGTTGATTTTTTTTAATTGACATTAAGTTTGGATTGGTTAATTGGTTTTAATAGGTTTTTGAAACATATTTAAGTAATACTTTCAGTAGTTTCATTCTTTTTCTGAGGAAGTCTTGCTGAGACGAAAGCATTGAATAAAGCTTTTTATACGCTAAAATTTTTTCACTTTCCAGTCTTCATTGATCATTGGAAGCCTTTGCTGTTAGTTTATTCTCTGAGTGCTGTTGTCACATGATGATTGAAAGAGAAGGAATTATCAACCCATGATCAAAGTCTGTGGTTATTGTCTTTGCAGTATGCTGAGGGGAGGGATTGTCTACTAAATGTGATAGTATTGCACTTTTTGCATTTCATTTGAGCCCATTTTCTGTGCACCAATTATTTATGTGTGCAATTTCTATTAGAGGATTAGGGTATCAGACAGGACTGGACAATAATTTCTAGTCTACAGCCATCTGTTGCCAGTGGTCTTGATTTTCAGTCTGGAAATCAGAAAAGAAAATGCCGAAGAGGAGGGGTCCAAACACTGAGTTCTGAGGAACACCACTGGTCACTTCATACTTTCTGATAAGGCATCTGCCACCTTCACTGTGTGGGTTCTGTCTTTCACAATTTTCCCATCCATCTTACCACACAGGATTATATTTCTAAATAGTTAAACTTGCTTACAATGCCTTCATGGAATATGGTGTCATAAATCTTGGCCAGATCAAGATGCTCTGCATGGACTACTATCAACAGCATCTGTGATCCTCTTGAATAAAATAAACAGATTTATTAGGCTGGATCTTCCCTTGACAAGGTCAGTTATAATATCCAGTTCTTTTTATTGGGAGTTCATCAAATACTTTTATGAATCTGACATGATTTTCAGGGGACATGGAGTGTGTCCTGTAACACTCTATAAGCTAAAGGTTTGTTGTGTTTATTTTCATTGCCCAAACAACAAAAAATGTAGGCCCTCCCCACTGTTCTTGTGCTAACTCCTTTTGACACTATAGGTTCATAGGTTCATAGGTTCATACTAGGCTATCTGCCCGAGGGCATTTACAAGCCTAGCCCATCATTTTGTGGCTTACGCCACCCCTTTAGTATGGGGAACTATACCCATTATTTTGCTGTGCCTCTGTCGAGCAGTGACACTGAGGTAATCCCTGGGGTATATCTGCGATCTCCCATCCATTGGTCAAGATTTCTCTTGAACAAGGCCAGCGAGGTGCTCTGCCTCACATGTACCGGGATTTTTTTCCACAGCATAGGGAGTCTTTGGGTGATGAATCTATCCCTCCAGCACGTCCTATTAATAGCCGTGTCAAGGTTTATGTCTCCCGCCCTTGTGGCTCTGATGGATCTAGATTTTTTGAGGTGAAGCATATTCATCAAATCTGGGTTTGACATGGCCTTGTATGTTAGGCAAAGGTCACCTCTGAGCAAGCGGTAAGCGACTGAATAGAGCTGGAGTTCTTTCAGTCGGGCAGCATAGGACAGATTTTTGAGACCATTTATCCTTTTGGTGAGGAACTTTTGTGGCCTCTCCAGCTGCTGCAAGTGTCGGGTCAGATACATTCCGAATGGGGCATTGTACTCAATCATTGGTCTGATGAGTGATGAGTAAAGGGAGACTATGACCTCCCTTGATCTAGATGAGAATCCCTTCATGATAAGGTGGGCAATGTAGAACTCTAACAAACATTATGATATCTTTTCTTAACTGTTTGCACCATTTTAATACAGTTAGATAGCTATGCTTCTGATACTGTTCCCATTTAAAGCAATAACTGAAAAAGTCCATTGTTTTTTGTGTTTGTATTCCTCATGATTTTTTTCCATATACCTGACTCTATAAACCTATATAAAAGTTCAGTATCTAGCATCTGGTTCTCACTCTGTAAAGATTTAACAGTACTATCCTGTTTGTCTAATATAGGTATGTGCCCTATCTCTTCATTTTCAATTTGATCATTAACACACTCACTGCTGCCCCCCCCCCCGTTTGAAGGCCACTTTCTTTAGACAGTTGTACATTATATAAATTTAGTATGATATAATTTTCTCCTGAGTGAGGTTCAGTTATCAGTTCTTGAACCTAAATTTGTTCATTTGCACATTTAAACCATAAATGCCCTTGCTGTTTACATTTGTATCTTAACATTACATCTTTTTGCAATATGAACAGTTTGACCACATTGGCTCCAACATTTCTTAGGACATATATTAATAAGGTGATAATCATCCTGACAAAAGTAACTCATTTTTGCTGTCTTACATATTTGAAAGTGACCATTAACACAGCAATATTCAGCACACACAATAACATTTAAATAGCATTATTTTCATCATCCAAAGTAAAGCATGCCTCAAAAGCACCATTCCACACTTTAGAAACAGAATGAATATATTCTGTGTAACCCATGAGCATGTGTGTTATTGCATGTGGATGTACAAAGCAGCATGCCTGTAGGTTAGTCTTACTGTCCAAAAAATGAGATGTAGTGATCCAGTTATACTATAACAAAATAATTTCATCTGTCAGCCCTAAGCCTACATACTATAACCAAATACTCTGTAACTTATAACTCTCTCTATGCATGTCACAAATTCAAGTGAAACCCTAATTTTGACTGTAATCCTTTGTTATCCTCAAAGTACATGGAAATATGATTGGTTTTAACAAATGGCTGCATAACCATTCTGTGGGGATCCAGCATGTATCAACATGGGAAGAGATCTAAGGAAGTTCATACCCCTATATATTCTGCAATGAAACAAACTATTATCCAGTGCAAAAGCCCTTTTTTCTTCCATTTTAATTTAATAGGCATATCAAACTTTCTAGACCAGAGAGGTTCCTAATTAGAAATATCACAGACTTAAAACAGAAAAGATTCCAGGACAGGTTGGAAACACTGTCCCTTTATTCAATATCATATAAACTCCTTAACGGTTGTCTGTGACCAGCCTTTTGGGCCATTATGGATCCAGTAGTCCAAATCACACAGTCCCACTAATGCTAGAACCAGGGATGTAAATTTGTGTCAGCAAATAAATAAAACAGAGTGGAGAGACGTATTTGTAACATAGCACTTCTCTCATCTCAGGAACAAACTTCCACTTCAGATTAAGCAATGTAACACACTTTATTCCTTCAAAAAGGAATTGGACAATTGGATAGGCATCCATAAGTACACCACTAGCATGGCTGTCCTGTTGTTCCTTGAAAAAGGAAGTGAGGTCTAAAGGAATTCATGTCACCTTACCAAAGTTAGTTCTAGTGAACAGAAAAAAATGAAAGTTCATCAAAACAAATTTAAGTGAACATCAGAAATAATGATTTTTTTTTTGTATGCGGGCTTCACCCTCCACACCCACAGGGCTTATATATACTAACTCTGAGGTCACACAACAATGGAGAAAGATGCAAACTCCACTGTCAGCAAAAGTAGTTTTGGCAAACAGTGTTCAAACATTTAACTTTCACCAAAATTACCTTGCATGATTTGACATGCTCCTAGTCAAAGCTTAGGTACTGCTAAAGTATATATGGCCACTTGGTCAAGTTGCCTTGTATATTTTATGATTCCATGATATATATAAAAACTATTGCAGTGGAAATATGTAACAAAGTAATACAACACGTGTACAGGTTCTGTCAGTGCTCAAAACTAAACATATGATCACATCAGATGGACCATTTGCCATATTAAGTGCTGCAAGATCTGTGGCAGTCCATCTGACACAACAGCACACAGCCACAGGAGGGGGTCCACTGATTGAATCAACTTTGATATAGATGGAGGAGTTCCTGGCATCTGTGTCTGGAGGTACAGACAGTACAGACATCCATGGTGTGTGACAGACACTGGAATTGAGTTAAAAAGAGCACCACTCATATCTGTTGGTGATGGTCCAGATCGGTATATTTGAACATTGATTAGTATCTGCAGTACTCATTCACAGTGGCTTGATACAATACAACCATGACTTCTTACTTTACAGGGTTCCAGATGGAGAGGGTGCCTTTCTATCTTACCTTACCTTCAGCCTTCATCTACTTTTCTTTCCCTCCTTACCTGATTTGTCCTGTTATCCACACCCAATAGTTTGATTTAAAATTATTTTAATCCTTCACCTATTTCCCTACTTTCTGCAGTGTCTCCTTCCAGAAACTTCTACTTGCCATTTCTTTTCCCTTCTCTCATCTCCATGGGAAGCATGTCACCATTTTTTTCTTGACTCCACCAAAGCTCCATCTTATCCTACCATTCTCTTTACAATTCTTTCATATCTGTCATGTCTCATATGTACGTGAGCTGCACTTCTTTCCTACTCCCTCCTCTGTCTTCTACATTTAACTAAGTTACTCTGTTGTCCACTATTTTGCCATCTCTGTAACCTTAGAATCTTCTTCATTATATTCCCCAGTTGCCAAACCTTCCCGTGTTTCCTGCCTCTTCTGTCATCCTACCTTTGTCCATCCCACCACACTAAGCCTAATTTTTCATTGTCCTGTGCTTTTTTTTTCTTACAGCACCTCATCGACTAAATTAATTCTGATTTTATCTCTTTTTTTTCTCCAATTTCACTCACTTACCTGGAAATATTTTTGCTATTTTTATTTTCTGGTCTCTGTGCTGCTGACTATCAAGTTGCCCTCACTATCCATTAATTTCCTATCACTGGAGTGAGAGCAACCATGAAGCATGTTTCTATTTTTTCCTTACCCTGCCCCTGGTGGCTACCGTGGGCACCAGAATAACGTCAAGAATACCCCATACATACTCCTGCATCATTTTATGAGTATTGTATGCCCTTTCCAGATGTGGGTATGCTATCACACACACGTGCTCCTTGATGGGTATCCCAAATGGCTTGAGAACACCAAGCCTGTGCCCCCAGATCTTCAGACCACTTGCATGGGAGAATACTGGTACATACAATAGGACCAACAGAATGGGTGAGCTGGTGTAAACACTCATGCCAATCCTTCCTGCATGGCTCTTCCATCAAGTGAGCTGCTACTCAAACTCAGGTTATAGGGGACATAGTCAGGGCTTTATCACTCAACATCAAAGAGCCAGACTACTCTTTGGCAAAGTTTGGCCATTTTGCCCAGACATGAGTTATTGAATGGCATAATTACTTAGGCTGGTTTAAGATTCCTCTCATTTTTATCTCCAGTCCTTCTAACTACCTGTTTTTTCTGTTTTTTTTCTGTGTTTAACTTTAACCCAGTCCATCTTACTAGTTTGTAAATTCCTAGTTTTTAAAGCTAAACTCCCTCCTTCCTGTCTGGATGCATAGCTCAACTGAGATTCCCATAGCTCCTATCCCTCATGCTCTCTTTCAATTTATTTTGGCTGCTATTCTGAAATTCTTTTTCCTGTGCAATCCATGAAATTGTGACAGTGGCAGTAACATGGCCTTACAATCCCCATAATTAGTTCAAGATTTGTTTTCACAGAGATTTACTGCAGTTCCTTTAAATATATTTTATAGCACCCCTGTATTCATTTGATTCATATATATGTTATGAATTCTCAAAATTATATCCATTGCCCTCCTTTCCTAAATCAATCACCAGCCATTCTCACTCTTTATAATATTGCTCATCTTCATTCATGGTCCTCATCTAGCCAGATGACATAATCTCTAAGGTCTTTGCCTTGTGGATACATGATAAAGGGTTTGATTCTGACCTCTGGTTATTGATTAGGTTTGTAGTAGTCTGCAGACCAATAACCTAGTATTAACCTATGAACCTATGAAGTAATACATTAAAATAACATATAAACAAGAGTCATAGCAAATGTGATAACTGAATATAGGAAATAAGCTGAATGCATGTTTGATGAGATTATTGGTAGCTGAGAGGTGAACAACATCCCTGATTTATAGCGCTGACCTTTAAGAAAAGAGATTTGAGGAATGGGCTATGTCTTTGAAAGATGATAGTGGGTAGCTTTATTTATCAGATCAGAAAGTTATTTTGGGATTATAATGTTGACTTATACAAAGAATGACTTTTGGATGTATTGGATTGATATTCTACTCTCACAGCCATGACAGAGGTTGATCCATGTGATAGACACTTGCTTAGTGGAGAAATTATGGAGCAGGAAATTGAGTCTGGTGTAAAAATAATGGGTCTGGAAAGAGCTCAAGGACCAGATTGATTTTCTGTCAAATTGGGGACGTGAGTCTTTATACAATGCCTTAGTGCAGTTGTTTTACATAATCAGAGTGAACAGTCAATTGCCTCCATCATTTTAGCATGTGACAATAGGAGTCCTGCCAAAACCAAAAAAACAATAGATCAGATCTGATCAATTATCAACCAATCTCATTACTTAATACTGATGTCAAGATTTTTGGTCAAAATATTAGCGGGAAGGCTAGATAAAATGTATTAGCTCATGTCAGTCTGTTGAAAACTGGTGAGTATTTCTTTTGAGAAATAAAAGGGGCACTGAATATGCAAGGGTCATCTTATTTGACATCTAGAAAGTGCTTGACTCAGTTAATTGGAACTAATTATTTACTATCCTGACTAGAAGAAAGTGGGATGTTCATTTTTAAATTGGGTATCAATTTTGTATAGCAAACCAACTTTTGATGTATTGATTAATGGAAAGATTTCAGAACTGAATATAATTGGTGGAGATACTAAGCAAAGATGTCTGTCATCCCCTTAACTATTTCCTTTCATAGGTTCATAGGTGTATACTAGGCTAATGACCACTAGGGCCCTTACAAGCCTAGCCGTGTAATCCAAATTTGACCCACAAATTTGATTTATATTTGATTTATAGAGGGTGATTTACTGACTGCCTCTGTCCATCATAGACATAGGAGCCAGACCAGTGGTAAATTTCTGAGGGTCTATATTAGATCACCAAACACTTAAAAAGTGAACAGTGATTAATCGACCCTATGTAAGTGAAAGCTTACAATGTCGAACTGTCAGAACAGCAATTTTTTTCCAAGGAAAAAAATCACTGTTCCAACAAAAAAAAAAAAAACTCACACAAAACACTTTAAACATTACATTAAGTGGGGGGCTTCACCCCCCACACCCCCTACTTAAATATACCAACAGAGACCACACTACAGTGCTGAAAATGGCAAAGTAACGAAGTGGCCAAGCAAATTCTTTCCCAGGGAAAGAATTCACTTAAAAGCCACTTCGATATTTTGCCGTTTCAGTCTTTTAAGTTCGATCAAGGTGCATTTGAAAGAATGCGTCTTCGGCCTTCTAATAGGAACCCAATTTCTGATTACCCATACATTGATCCAAGTTGTGTTTAAATAAGGATAGGGAAGAACTCTGCTTCACATGGATTGGAAGCCTGTTCCAGAGAATGGGAATTGTCTGAGAAACATAGCTATCTTTTCAACATGTCAAATCAGCATAGGACATTGCGTTTACTACCTGTATTCTTTTTGCAAGGAACCTTTGTGGACATTCCAGTTGCAGCATGTTTCTAGTCAGGTACATACCGAAGGGGTCATTATAATCTATGATGGCCCTGATGAGGGCTGAGTACAGAGGTATGATGACTTCTCTGGACCTAAATGGTTTTGGTTACAAAGGAGCTAGCATTGAGGGTAAGAAGAAAATTGCTGAACCATTGCAATATGTTAGGGGATGTAGCATTTAACCTATTCGACAATGGCTGTATTTTATTGGCTGAAAATGTGAGTAATACTTTCTCATTAGTATTAGAAATCTTCAATAGATTTAAGAATTGGGGTTGGGATTTGGTTTAATGGCAAAAAGTTACCTTACAGACAGGAGTTGCAGGGTTTAATTCTCAAATGGGTTAATTGGCAAGGCTTAAAATTGTCCAGAAGGGAAGTTAGCCAAGAACTAACCTATGAAACTATAAGAATATTTCCAGATTAGGCTATAATTTGCATAAAATAATTTTAGTAAGAATAGAAGAGGTCAATTTCCCCATGTATCTAGGACTAGAAGTTGGTTCTACTATGGAGAGTACAATTAATAAAAATGTTATTGTTTTGGCAAAGATGGTTACAATGTTACTAGACAAGGGTGTTATGCAATTTAACTCTATTACAAGTCGAATTAAGACATCTAAAATAATGGTAATACTTCACATTTGCATGTAGTGATGGATATCCCTATCCTGTTTAATATCCTTGCAAAGGCTTATTGAAGATTTTATATTGGGTACTCACAAAGGGAGAACCTTCAGGAAATGTCTTTTAAGGAATACCTTTAAAGAGGGATGGGGGTACTATCCATATCCTAACACAAAACCTAGCTTTCAGTTTAATGTAACCAATTAGATTAGAAAACAAAAATGAAACAGGCAGATAGTGACAATACTGCACTGTTCCATATTCCTGAAATGACTTAAGAAGCTAATTTAGAGTCTTAGGTACAATGTTGTAAAGATAGCCTAAGGAGATTGGGGGATATAAACTGGGCTCTGTTAATCTGTTATACTATTTGGAAGAATGACCGCATGGCTTAAACATATTAAGAAAAGGATAGGAAGAGCTGGACAAGAGCAGGAATCTGGCTATAGTTTTGAATTTGTAATAGAAATAATTATTGACAGAAAGAGGCCACAGAGCCTATCTCCTTTCAGGATATAAGAAATAAGACTGGCTTCCTGAGTATTGAGTTGTTCACATATTTTCAATTTATTCCTTCTTTGGAAAAGTCTCATAAGTAAAATTAAAACTTCTAGAGGGAGGTTAGCTTCATGGAATAAATGGTTTTGAGTTAAAGAACAGGAGGGGTTATACACAGAGACCTTATAGAAAGGTATAGTACAGCTGCTGTTCTTAATTTGGAAAAACAATGGGAAGTTGGGAAAGGCTTACAATATGATCAGTTTCAATGGTCACAAGTATTGGAGAATGGTCTTCGTCTCACAAAGTGGTCTTATACATACAATCAACACATGCAGATCTTACATATTTAATACCTTACCACTAAGGGTTACTGTACTAATCCTGGAATAATAATGATTATTATTTTGTCACTGTGCTGATGGACAATATAAGATCATGTTGGAGTATTGTGCTAACAGAATTCTGTACCACAACTATGGGGTAGATGGTGAAAATAATATTGTGGAATCCATATTAAAGTACATGAGGATGGACAATTTTAATCCGCTCTTTAAGATGTCAGGGCAGCAAGATACATCAGTTTGAAATCATTGCAGAAACAACATTTGGCAATGTAGTACTGAGTAAAAGAAAGACAGGACAGACATTGTTAGTGAAGAAGAAATATCAGTAACTTTGGTTCCATAATCATGCAACAAGATACCTCCTCATTAATATTAATGATAGATGCATATAATTGCATTGCACAAATAACATGAGCATTTACAGTAATGTTATCAGTACTTATTTTATCGATGTCAGTAGATTTATTTGAAGGTTTAGTGTTTTTCATATTGACCACTGTGTTGTTCTTACCCATACATGTAAACCAACACAGACACACAGGCATACACAGGGCACTCAACACACACACACACACACACACACACACACACACACACACACACACACACACACACACACACACACACACACACACACACACACACATACATTCATGCACACATAAACACTAATAAATATCTCAAATGTAGAGTAAAAAAAAAATACCCATGAAACATATCATTCCCAAAGACCAGAATCAATGGGAATGGGAAACTAATACAAACCTAAAAAAAAAGGGGTTCCATGATGGTGGAATTCCTGTGAGCACCTTAACAATGGAGCTCAGTAAAAACAACAAATAAAATCACCAATAGCCATGAAAAATAAAGTTTGAAAACTTTCTCTTTGATAATAACATATCCGCAACCAAAACAATGACTCCAGTGAAGAGTTAAATCGAGTATCCAGAGAAATATTAAACTAACTTTCTTCTAAGCAAACCACTCCAGCACAAATGTGGGATAATGGCCTGATACAATTGAATAGAAGTTAAAAGAAAAAGAAGCAGAGGCCAGGCCGACAAAAATTATGAGCAAAACTGAAATAATGGAAGCATAAATGGTTAAAACTAAACACTTACAAGTTGTTATGCTTGAAAAAGAAACTATAATTAAAAGGCAAAGAACCACAAAACAACAGGAGAACCTGAAACCTTCTACAAAATCTAAACTGGAGCAAGTACCCAACATAGATGACCTAAACCTGCATTACTACCTCTCCAAATTTTAGGGTTCGGAAACACATTAAATCAAACAGCTTCCCTACTAGAAAAAATAAAAACAAAGCCAAAGTGTCTGAAACTGAAATAAAAATAGATCAAACTCAAAAAGAAAAAAACAAATGCCAAGAAGATACATGAGATGCAACAGAAAATCATTGACTTGGGGCTAGGAACAATATGCTAATTTGAGGTATACCAGAAAAATATGAACAGGTTCAATTAATAGAAACAGTAAAGCAAGTTGTTGGCCACTTTTTAGAGAATGATTCAAAAGTTGTTGAGATGGTGATCGAAAGAGCACACTGAACTCTTTGCAAAACACAAAACTTGGACAAATCAAGACAAATTTATGCTACATTTCTAAACTATCAAGATATTTATAAAATTCTAATGGCAGCAAAGAAAAAAATCTGTTTCATGGAATGGAAGCAAAATATTATTTGCACAGGACTTACCCTTCCAAATAAAACAGCAAAGACAGCAATTATCTCCATTCTGTGCTTATTTAATAGCAAAAAATCAAGTTTCAGATGAGGTATCCAAATACATTAATCTTCCAACATAAAGATGTTAAACACGAATTGGCTAAAGAAGCAAAAGCACTGTTTATGAAAATCTTCAATGAACTGCCAGATGTTATAACCTGAAAAAACTTTATTTTATTTATTTATTTATTTTATTTTATTTTATTTTACATTTGTTGACCGGGCTAGTCCAGCTGGATACATGTCTATTTTCAGTGGAGGCCCGGGGAGAAAAGCTCCAAGAACAGGGTTATATAAACAAATACAAGGACAAAGCTGAAGCAAGTAAATACACTGATGTTTAAAGGCAAAATAAAGCAAGCAGGTAGTTTGAAAAGATGAACTAAGAGGGCTACATTGTGGACCCTTAAGGCTTTTGGGTTGGGAGGAGGCTTGGAGAGGCCTAGGTGAGGCATGGACGTTAGCTATTAGTCTGGATTAGAGCAGGGGCATAGCCATTGGGACTTCAGGAGTGCTCTGAGGTGTATTTTAAATTGGTGCAGAGAGGACATAAGTCTTAGGTTGTTTGGGAGGGCGTTCCAGGGTTTGCCAATGGAACTGGCATATAGAGCTTCACCACCTGAGTTGTTAGATTTAATGGTCAGCACTTGTAGACTTTTGGATGACCTGAGGGACGTAAGGTTGGAGTAGGGAGTGAGTATTTTGTTCAGTGAGGGGATTTTATTTGGATGGTTGATAATTTTAAAAGCCTCAGTGAGTTGGTTGAGTTTGAGAATATTGGGCAGTTCTAGCCATTCCAGTGTCCTTAGATTTAGGCAGTGATGGGTGCGATAGGGCATTCCAGTTATGAATCTGGCTATGTGATTATATGTAGTAGAAAGTTTATTAAGCTCTCTCTTGTGAAGGAAGGAGAATATCGGGGAGGCATAAAGGAGTGTGGAGAGGAGGTGGGTTTGGGCAATTGTTAGTTTGGTGTGTGGGGTTAAGAAGTTCTTTATTCTATACATGGACCCGACTTTTTTGTTGACCGACTTAATGGTTAGGTTTACATGCAAATCAAATTTAAGTTTGTGGTCTATGGTCACCCCTAGTAGTTTGGTGTGGGAGACAGGATAGATTATGGTACCATTGTTGGAGGACACATAGAAGGTTGGGTTGTTGGTAGGGGGAGATTCTATTCCTTGGGCGGGAGCTGGGGTGGGGAAAAATAGAAGTAATTTGGTTTTGGTTGGGTTCAGTAGGAGTTTCAGTTCCGAGAACCATTTTTCGACTGTGGAAAAGCAGTTTTGGGTTGTGACTTGGAGTTTGGCGAGAGAAACGTCAGAACAGATCAGGGTGGAGTCATCTGCATATTGAATGCAGGTGGCTTTGGGAATGATAGAGTGTAGACCATTTATAAAGATGGAAAAAAGAAGAGGACCGAGAATAGATCCTTGGGGAACACCAATATTAGTGGGGACTAGGTCTGATAGCCTATTTTGCCACTGTACCACCTGTTTTCTGCAAGAGAGGTAGGCATTAAACCAACTTATGGTTGGTTTGCTAAGATGAAAGGTTTCCAGTGTGTGGAGCAACTGTTGGTGGTTGACCATATCGAAGGCTTTAGATAGATCTAGAAAGAGCGCAGAGGATATTAATTTGTTATTGCGGTTGTAGTTGATTGAGTCAACAAAGGAGAGGAGAGCAGTGGTTGTGCTGTGATGGGGGCGAAAGCCGTGTTGGGTGTTGGACAGGAGGTTATTTTGTGTGAGGTGGGTAATGAGTTGCTTGTGAACACAGCGTTCCATAATTTTGGCTAAAGGAGACAGTATTGCTATGGGTCTATAGTTAGAAGTGTCAGTGGAGGACCCTCCTTTATGGAAAGGGATGATATAAGAGATTTTCCAGATAGAGGGAATAGAAGCTTCATAAATGGTCCGGTTGATCAAGATTGAGACAGGGTAGGCTATGGCATCAGATGCTATTTGTAAGTATTTGGCTGGGAGCAAGTCGGCCGCTAGGGTGGTTGGTTTAAGTTTTTTCAAGAGGGTGCGAATATAGGAGGTGGAGGTAGGTTGTAAGTTGAAGGTAGGTTGGGTTGGATCTTTGGTTAAGGTTGCACCTGGGGGAGAAGTAGCAAGCTTACTGGCGAGGGACTGGATGGTCTCAGTAAAAAAAGAATTAAAAGTGTTGGCTATTTCACTTGGATCTTTATCCATGAGTTTTTCAGGGGTGGGGGTGGTAGATTTACCTGGATGTAGGAGGTGATTGAAACCAACCCAGAATTTTTTAGGATTATCCTGATGTTTATCTTGGAGATGATAGAAATATTGTTTTTTATCAGACATAACGGCTGCTTTGGTTGAATTTCTAAGCTGTAGAAACTTGATGCGATCTAGGGGGATTTTTGTGGCTCTCCATTTGTTCCAGGCCTGGTCTCTGAGTTTAATTTTAGTTTTAGTATCTTTTGTTAGCCAAGGTGCAATATGTTCCTTAGTTCTAGTAAGTCGCTTAGGAGCATGAGAGTCAAGTATCTTGAGGAAAGTGTCATTAAAGTATGATACACTCTCATCTAAAGGTAGAGTTTTTAGGATGTGCCAGTTACATGCCTTGAGATCAGCACGAAATTGGTCTGGGACAAAATTCTTGCTGTTCCTAACTAGTCTGGTTATGGGGGGATTTGTAGTTGAACATTTGTGTTTTATAATGAAGGTAATGAGGTGGTCACTAAGGTTTAACAGGAAGATATGGTGAGAAATGGTGCAAAGGGGCAGATTTATAACAAATAAATAAGAAAAGGAAAGTACAGATGGGGCACTGTGTTCCCCTGAAATAAAAAAATAAAAAATAAAAAAGTAATATAAAGGTTTCGAAAAAAATTAATTGATATAGGTATCATGAAATCTCTAAGTCAAACTTGCAAAAAGTAGCATACCTCTTGGTTGTAAACAGTTAACTTCTTCCGGTCATGGTAGTTTTGTAGGTAGGCAGAGGGATAGAGCTGGAAGAGTTAAGTGCTACATGAGAAATACTTGCTCACTTCTACAAAAAAAATATTCATATGAATACAAGAAGACAACAAAACAAACTAACATTAAGGGAAAAAATAAGAAAAGAGATGTGGATAATTGACTCATGGAATGTGAAAGGGATGCAAGATAAAAAAGAAAGAAAATTATTTATGCACTTAGCTTTTAAATCAGACACAAACATTATATTTATACAAGAAAAACATATGTTAAATGAAGTTTGGGTAAAAGGGAGAAAAATAGATAAAAGCAACAATAGCATCAGGTAATGAAACGAACAGTTAGGGGTTTGCAATTTTAATCAAAAACTCCTTCGAATAGACAGTTATACATCATGATTCTGATATAAATGGAAAATGGTGCTATTTTTCAATTAAAATCTCCAATCTACTGAAACCACTTATTTTCATTAGCCTGTATAGTCCATCTGCAAAACAACAAGATTTTCTCATGGAAATTCATGACAGCCTAACTCAATTTCCAAACTACTACTATAAAATAGGAGGTGACTAGAATGCAATAACTGACCCCAAAACAAATAGAACAAATAAAAGCAAAGCTTATAACACCCAGGCCTCCATAGCGATAAATCATCTAAAAACAGATTTTAACTTATTTGACCCGCATTGCTACCAGAGTAATAACCCATCTCCAATAAAATTCACATACTACGCCCAAAGTTATAAATCATGGTCTATATTAGACTTCTTTCTGATATCGGAAGTACTCCTAAAGGTGAAGATAAACTATTGTACAGAACCTATTTTTTTCAGACCACTCAAAGATTGCAATTATTATAAGATGGCCTAGTGATCTAAGCCTGAAAACAAAGGGTGTAAACTGGTCCCTCAACCTGAACTTACTACAGAAAAAAGATAGAATACAGGAAATTAACAACATGATAGATGAACTCGATCATGACTTAACTCTGACAGATATTCCCTATGATATTCAATGGGCAGGAAGTAAAGCAAGGATTAGGAGAATTTTGATTAAAAAAGCATCATACTATAAAAAAAGTATTCTCAAACACTAAAAGCCCAGTAGGGAAGGTACCTGGAATGAAAAGCAGGACCACAGCAAGATAAAATCCTCTTATTTAATACAAAAAGGTAAGTGCTTTCGCAATAGTAACCATTGCTTCATCAGACAATTCATTCAAAAGGCAACAACACATAAATGCTTTAATTCAATACGAATTAACCAATCCTAACACTCAAAAGTTAATTAATTGCTTTGGTTACACATTACATTTAATTAAAACTGGAACCTAGTAAAATGAAGCCTAATAAAATAAAGGCATATATCCATCTATACAATAATGATAATAATAAAATTGCACTAACAGGTTTTGCTGATGATTTAAACTTATATTTCACACTCCCTAACATTGACTTGAGCAAAATTCTAGACTCAGTTAAAACCTTCTCAAAAGTTTCAAACTATGAAATTAATCCCACAAAATCTGTAATTTTCCCCTATAAATCAATTAGGTCATATGGAGTCATATTTTCCTGATGTGGAAATAAACTTGAAATACTCCCAAAAATACTTAGGGATATCCTTTGAACATAATCCAAAACTATTCATGCAGAATAATTTACTAAAGATATATGCAGACATTGAACAAGATATCCAGAGATAGGGAAAATTAGGCTATCCTTTCTTTCAAAAGCAGGAATTCTAAAAATTAATATTCTCCCAAGGTTATTATTTCAACTCAATGCAAGTAATTTAACAGTTAAAAAAAAAACTTATTTATAAAACTAAATGTAGCTCTGGCTATGTTTATCTGGAACCCCAAGTTTGTCAGAATCAGATATCAGAAGTTAATGCATCTTAAGGAAAAGAGGGGACTAGGACTACCTGACTTTACATTATAGTATGATCTAATATGTTCAAACAGGATCATCCAAGTTACTGAATATAATCCCAAGAGTAAAGATTGGCATCCACTATGGATTAAATTATGGTATGACTACATCAAAAAGTGTAAAATCAATCCCAAAGCCATTCCATTTATAAACCTGGAAAATCTAAAGGATAGCAAATTTCATATCTCATTAGAACACAGAATAATTAGATTTCAAAAAAATGACAGAAACACTAAATTTAACAAATACTTACAGCCTGTTACAACCAATATATCTGAATCCATACCTCCTCAGATTAAATAACAAGATGATAAACTTGGACAAATATCCACTCATTAAGAAATGCAAAGTTTGGGATATTTTCAGACATAGTAAACATCTTTAGAGGACACAAGTAATGTTCTAAACTTTCCAATAGGATACATCCACAGTGCTAAGGAAAATTAGAGAGCTGTGCACTTCAATAATAGGAGATCTTGAAGTAAATGGGGAAGCCACAAATACATGCTATTCATTATGGAACTCACTAACTTTAAGGAAAAAAAATGGTATCAAATACATATAGGCTTATAGTATCCCTTAGATATCAACCATCTATCTGGTATTCAAAATACTGGGTTAAAATCTCAAAGACATTACTGAAAAGCAAAACTCTAAATCTATCAAAACAACATTAAATTTAATCCATTTTAAGAAACTCATGTATACTCAATTAATGATAACCAACAATGCTTACTTTACCCCAGAAATACTCAACAATTTAAACTCGGAAGTTTCTCCAAACTATCCAAGCTGTAACTCACAGATAGCTGATCTATTCCACATTTTTGGAGCTGTAAATGTACTTATAAATTATGGTGCTCACTGACAGTTAGACTGTTGAAGATGGGATACCAAAAATCTACATTATCATAGGAATTTGCACTTTTGCATATTGCCTCTTAAAAGTTACCAAAACTTAATCTGCATATTCTAATTACACTCTTCTTTCTAGTAAATTGTACATTACTCAGAATTGGCTATATAAAACAAACTCATGGCAATAAAGTATATATTAGCACATAAACTGACAATGAATAACCAAAGTAAGCGTTCATATTTTCTAAAATACTGGAGTCTTCTACTGGATCATATTTGAAAAGCATAGATAGACAAGAAATGACAAATTATTATGAATGTAAATTGTAAAGGGCATAAAACATATTCTTTCATGAGTTCTTTCTGGTCTAAACCTGTTATGTGGCAGATGTGAATAATATGCAAACTATGACACAAATCTTAATCAGAAGTTGATTTTCTGTAGCATTTGTTGTATATACTGTGTATAGGGTGTTATCTATACTGTGTATTTTGTTGAAACACTGAAATTTCTCTTGCAACAGGATGTACCTAAATATGACTCCAGTTCTTCTACAATGTAACTGGATTGTGGCTTGTAAAATGACTGGAATTGAAATATGCAAATTTATAAGAGAAGAATTAAAAATAAAAATATTTGGGGGGAAAACAAGGGAAGTGGATAAATAGAATACAGGGATCTGGTTGTGTAATGATTGAAATCTATTGTTCTATAAGATTACCTTGCTTGTACTGTGACTTGTTCCCTAAGCCTTCAAACCCTCAGTATAAGACATTTCAGTTATTTCACACAATATTCTCACATATTTTGTATATGCATTATTCATCACAATAACTGATCACGTAATCTAAACTGTTAATGCAAAAATTTAATTACTACTCTTCCAGATCATGGCTGTAATATGTCTTATATAAACTAACCCTTTTAACTATTTTATAACTAAAAAGCATTTACATTTCACCATGTAACTAATACCCCATAATAATATGTTCACTAAGGAAAGATGACTACAAAATATGCTGAGACTATTGCAGCTCTCCTTATAAATGTGATTAAATGTTCTCATGTGCAGACATCTAAAAACTGTGTCCTTCACATTGTCAGAATCATTGTTCTTGAGTGGAGGCATGGTCAAGATAGCAAGCAGCTAGCATCATAAAAATGTTGCTCTGCCTCTTTTCAGTTACTGGGATAGGAATATTTCATTTTACTGCCAAGAAACTATACACATAAATATTTGTATTCATCAATAAATAATTCTATGTTGAAATCAAGAAGAAAACACACATTTTTGAGATTCTACTTAGTTTTTATCCTGTCTGATCCAGTGATGAGTCACTCCAAAGCTTCTTCTCAGGAAAGTGTGATAAAGAAAGAGCTGCAATCAATTATTGCAAGTATTCAAGACCTTTCAGTCAAAATGGATAATTTGAAGAGTGAAATAAATAATATAAAACAGGACAGTAAAAAACAACTTGATTTACTTAATAAAGTAATTAAAAAGCATTCAGATCAAATTACATCTATAGAAGAAACAGTAAATGATATAGATGGAAGGCTGATGCAAATGAAAATGAAGTGAAATTTATTTTGAAACAAAACACTTTTATTTTGGAGAAAGTAGAAAATTTGCATAGCAGGTCCAAGAGAAATACTATTAGAATATATGGAGTGCCAGAAAAAGAAGATAAGAACATGGTACAATTTCTGAATACCTGGTTGCCAAAAACAATAAACCTGCTAGAATCACTTTCCTTTGTAATACAGAGAGCTCATATGTCTCGATTAAATACTTCTTCAATAAATAATACATTTACACCAAGATTTATTATTGTTAAATTCTTTTCTACTCAGGATAAAGACTTGGTATTAAAACAGCCTGGTCACATTCTCCAATAAAAAATAAATGGAAAAAGCATCAGATTAGACAATAATTATAATTCTTTGGTGATCTGTAATACAGAAACCTGCATTCCACTAATTAGAAATCTAAAGAAGTCAGACATCAAGGCTCAACTTATCTTCCCTGCTAAAATGAAGGTTATTCTTCCTAAAGGTCAAAAAATCTTTAACACACTTGATGAAGCTCTAGACTTTGCACAGAAAAAAATAAACTTTTGGACAAACCTGAAGAAATAGGCTCATCTCTAACAAGTTTAAAAAGACAAGCAACTGAAAATGGATGGACAGTTAAAGAAAAAAATAGTAAAAAGTTTAAAGAAAATAATATCTTTTTATTCTATTTGCTGTGTTATGGTCTTCTTGAAACTCTGTTTAATACATTCTGAGGAATATCACATTTCTAAGGTAGTGTCTTTTTACTTTTCTAAATTTATCAAACAATAATATAAACAGTAATTTACCATGCTGTATATATAGATTAATATTAAATTACACTAAGTCCTTTACTAGTTAAAATCAAAATACTATAAATTAAGTCAATTTTACAATAGTACTTTATTTCACATCTTAATGAAATAGGCAAACTGACACATATAATATTATAGCACCAGTTCACTGAGATTAGTAGGAAAATGTTTAAACTAAAAATAGATTTTAATTACATTATAATGTAGGAGATTAGATATATGTTCCTTATATAGTTATAATAGATACTGTAGGTATGAATAGTAGTGTTGTATGTATCTTTCTTTCTTTGTTTTGCTTTTCATTTTACAGTTTTCACTAAGTTTGTTTTAGTAAGTTATTGGTTAAAAAGTAATGAATTGAATTTGATAGTGGGAGAGAGGATTGTGCTAAATACAGATGAACAGATTGTTTAAATGAACGTTTTACATGTAAATTCCAACAGCTTGCTTGTAAATCCATTAAACATGTTTGTTTTAAAAATACAGCTCTCCTGAAGCAGCTGCAAGCTTTCTACTGCTTTAAACAACTTTTATAAAGTGTATTTCATGCCAGAATACACACATGCACACACACACACACACACACACACACACACACACACACACACACACACACACATACACACACACACACAGATATATATATATATATATATATATATATATTTCAGGAAACGTATTGGATGGAATGCTAAGATGGAGAAAATAAAGACATGAAGCTAAACAAAGTGAAAACAAGCATTTTATACAAGTTGAAATATGGACATTTTTTTTCTGTAAAATAAAATATTAAAATATAATCTTATTTTGCAGAATGGAAATGTGGAAAAGATGGACTTTTAGATTAAGTTATAATGAGAGATTACTGCTTATTATCAGCATTTTTACATAAGCAATTTTTGAATGTAAGAGTGGTATTTGAGGTCCCTTGAACAACTAGAAGGTATAATTTCAGATACAAAAATTAATATTAACTGTTATACTTTCTCATGTGCAAAATGATATGTGTATTTGCAATGTAGCTCGACTAGGCAGTGTGTATGATTATATAATTAGCAACATAAAACAGAAATAGGTATATTTATTAATGCTATGGGATTACATACATGTAGGGCAGAAAAATAATACATAGGGATGAGGTCAGCTCATGTGGGCATGAGATGTTCTTGGAAGAAGCAAAATTAACTTAAAAATTACTAAAAACACTTTGCTGAAGCAGGAGAGACAAAACCTCCTACTGACTACAGTGGTAGAGCAGATACCTTTATGAGCTTTATGAGCAAAATATTGAACAAATGATTGTGCATAACAAAGTCTTTGGGTGAATATTTGTTATGTGAAACAGACAAGGCAGTGTGGTTTAGAGACATAATATATTTACTTTCAAAGTGCAGTTTCAGAGAATATTGTGTGCAAGCATTTTTGAGGCTATAATTACTAAACAAAATTATCAAAGCATCTTATTAATGATCAAATCTGCAACATATCTGAAGGAAGTGTGCACTTTTCAAATGAACATCTTAATAAACATTATAGTAAACAACATACAATGAATTTCTATGCATCAATAACTACTATGTACTAAATACTACAATCAACAACATCCAGTGGACTTATGTATGCATGTGTCTTTCGGCTTTACCCGGTTAGGGGTCACCACAGTGGAACTCCAGTCCGCTAATGATTGGCAGTTGATTTTTACGTGCTGGGTTGCCAGCCCTGATGCACAACCTTCAACAAAGGTACACTCATTCACGCATGCCTCCACGCAGAAGACGCTCTAGCTGAGAATCGAACCGGACAGCGTTTTACTGTGAGGCGACATTATAAATTATAAAGTAATTTACTTACCAAGACAGATTTTGTTGCTACCAGTAAATATATTGGAAAAGGAGATAAGAAAGAATAGTTTACATGCAATAGTGCAAGGAATCAAATGCAGGCACATTATTACATCAAAGAGCAGGTTTCCAAATCTACTTTCATCACAGATTTGATAACAGCTCTGTCTACTTTCATCACAGATTTGATAACAACTCTGGCATGGAGCACTTTTAGTAAAATAACTATTTATATAGAAGGCCTCATTTTCATACCCTGAACTATTCATTTTGTCAGTTGTACTTACAAGAGGTAGAATTGTCTTTATAATGTAGACTTTGGTATGTAAATGTGAGGAGGAAAGGATGTATTTTCTAAGGCTGCTGTAGTTTCTCTTTTTCTAAATATTATTTGATGGAATTTCTTTATTCTTGTTTACTACTACAGTCTACAGAGTAAGCAAGTGGTTACTAGTGGAACTTTAGAAATATCAACATATTCTGCAGTTAATATTTGCCCGTATCTGCAAACTACACCTATCTGCACAATTCATAATATCAGTACTAATTCTTGATGTGATGTGCTGATGTTGAAGCTGTTGCAGTGGCTAGAGGCGAGTCCTAAATTAAACCTTTTACTGGAGAATTTCATGTTAAATATAGGGACTTAACTGAGCCTTAGTGCTGAGCTATATCAGTGAATGAGAACTAAAAGATATCTAATCGTTGTTTCTTACATATGTATTCAAATAAAAAAGGCACCATTCTTTTTAAGGTTAAAAAAATATCTGATGACTTCCAAGTAGTGGATAAAAATACATTTGGTTATTGTTGTGACAGGAAAGGGCGACACACTTGTAATAGTTGCTAGCCTGCAGAACTCAAAGCCAAAGTAAAGAAAAACATAAGAAATATGGAAGAAACATAAGATAAGATAAGATTTGTGTTATATGTGACAAGACAGGCATTAAGTTATATAGTCACTATAGGGGACTGATAATATACTGTTTTTTTTTTAATTTACCATTTATATCATGATTTACTGCAGGCTTACATTGAAAACAGTTGAATTTGAAGGTTCTTGACAGTTGGACCATTGGTGCAGGATGCCATAAATATGGAACCTTTAAGGTACAGACACTTACAAGGGTGGAAGAGACTTATCATTTAGTAAACATTTGAATAGTAGAATATAAACAGAAAACATTTGAGTCTGGTTAATTTATAGTAGTGAGATTACAGGTTCATAGGTTCATAGATTAGTACTAGGCTAACTGCCCTTGCGAGCCATTTTAAACCTAGCCAATTATCCCTTGTTAGACTCAAACCCTGCACCTTGTGTTTGTAAGACAAACTCCTTAACCATTTACATTAACATTGAAATTAAACAGAGTCAAATGATAGGATGTGTTCTACAAAGCAATGGTTTAAGATAGTTTTATTGTGGAATGCTAAAAAAATATGCGTGTATAATCAATAGATATTAATCGATAAAATTACAATTTTATTGGGGAGTTTATTTTGTTTTATTTTATTAGAAATTTGATTGTTATATAATTAATAGTACTTGAATATAAATATTAAACTGAAATTTGATTTTGGAAAAATATCGATATTAGGAGAAAGCTTTATATTCCAATATATATTGATAAATGGTTTAATTTTAGAGGTAGTAGCAATAGAAAGAGATTGGGTAGTAAAAGGGTGATGATTTTGAGTAGTTTGCATGATTACATCATCAAATCAGGAATATTTTATTCCATGTTAGAGACTGTAAATATTTCTATAACTAATTTCTTAATAGTTAGGCTTATGATTTTGTCCATAACAAAACTTGTTAAAATTAGATATAGCTTCTTGATCCAAAACCACTATTTAACTTTCCTAGAACTGTTTTATTGTAAAGATTTCAGTGTATAAATGTATGTCATTAAATGTTAATGGTCTTAATAATCCCATGAAGAGAGGTAGCAAGCCCATATAGCCTTTCTACAAGAAACATATTTATTGAAAAAGGATTTAGATATAGGTTGTTATTCGAAGACTATTTAATTATTTTGGAATCATACTATAGTTCGGAAAGGAGAGGTACTCTTATGCTTTGGAAGAAGCCATTGACTATGCCTAGAGTAGCTGATACATACTCTGATAAAAATGGCATGATGGGACTGGTAGTTCTCGAGATGAATCAGAAGTATTACATGTTTGTGAATGTTTACTGTATTCCTGGAATTGGTTATAAAGTAACAACAATATTTAAGTATTATAACCTTATATGCAAAAGGAGAAATTTTATTGACTGGTGATTATAATTGCATTCTATCAGAAAGAGATACTACCAAAAATAAAATAAAAAAAAAAAAAAAAAAAAAAACAGAATAAATGGTTTGTGGATGACGTCTTTTTGTTATGGTAAGGAGATATACAAAGTCTGTATGAGTATGTTGATTCTCTACATTCTAGTGCCAATTTTCTGATGTTTGATGTTAACCATTCACATAATAAAGTATTATTTCTTGATATTGTTGTTAGGTATGATGAACTAAAGTTTGATGTTTCTGAAGAAGTCTGTGGATATACTCTGACGAAAGTGCTAAAACTGTATACAATAAATCTAGTTCATCTTTGTTCTGGTGTGTTCTGGCTCCAGCTTGACTTGTTCTTTGTATTTGGTTCACTGGTTTGTCGGACATGTCTACCGAACTTAAGTTTGATACTGAAATTCATAGGAAAAATGTACAGGTTGCTAAATATGTACATGCTGACAGTATGCACCCAAAGCATGTGTATATGGGTGTTTTGAAAAGTCAGTTTTAAGCGCGAGCAGGTTGAGTACTAAAGATGATAAGTTTTTATATGAGCTTGATAACATGGCGAAGGATTTTGGAAGTAGAGGTTGTAATAAAATGCTCATTGAAAATACTAAAAAATTGATAACCAGTCAAAGGGATACCAGTGTTAGATCATACTTTCATTCTGTAGCCAATAATGATTTATCTGAGCCCACAAATAATTTTTCTACTATTGGTTACTTTATGAAACATAATAGAGGCACAGATATTGTTAAATATATTATTGAAAAGAATTGGGCCATTCTAAATTCTAATTCTGAGGTTAATAAATATGTAGGTAATAGGCCTAGATTTGTTTATAAGAAAGAACAAAATCTTAAGCAGCTTTTATGTTATTAAGATATGAGAGAAAGCGATAATGGCAATAGGGTTATAAGCAAGAATGGTGCAGTCCCGTTATAATTGTGCATTGTGTAATTATATCAACATTGAGATATGTTATAATCACCAATTAGTAAAAAATCTTTCTTATTTTAAGAGGCTGGTGCATGTTCTACTGAGAATGTTGTTTATTTTGCTAATTGCATATGCTGCAAATATTTGTATATAGGAAAAGCAAATATGAAACTGAAGGAAAGAATATATTCACATCTTTCTGACATACACAGGAAAATTGAGACTAATGCACTTAGCAAACATGTATTAGCGAGTGGTGTACAACACAAATTTAAGTTTAGGATTTTACAGAAGATCTATGAACATCAATGTGGAGGTGATTTAGTTAATAGAACTGACATGGTGGAGTATAAATGGATAACTTATTTTAGGGCAGATAATTTACAAGGGTTGAATAACACTATTACCTGTGTTGAAGTTTAAGTGTGACTTTTCATGAAATGTAAAATAAATGTATATATATATATATATATATATATATATATATATATATATATATATATGTAGACACACACACACACACACACACACACACAGATATATATATATATATATATATATATATATATATATATATATATATATATATATATATATATATATATATATATACATATATACACATACAGTTTATATATATATATATATATATATATATATATATATATATATATTTTTTTTTTGTATTATATGGGGGTTTTATGGATGTTTAATTATATATTATTTGTAATTGGGTCATGTGACTATGGTGATAGGATGGCTATTTGTATATCAGGAGTGTAGCTGAGTCATTTTGTGTAAACATTGAGAAAGAGATATTGTCTCTAAAGCTTTGTTGTTTTATGTGCTTCAATTAAATGTGGTTTTGGACATTGAACTCCTGGTTTGTTTCCTGTTTATCAAAAAGATTAAATAACAGATCATATTAAAGAAATTACATATAAAATTAATAATAACCATAAAAAAACAACAGATATAGAAGATATATTAAAAACTTTTAGGAAACATTACAAATTAATTAACAGCATTAAATCACCTCTAGATAACAGGGAATTAACTGATAACTTTCTAAAGGAAAATATAAAACATAAACTAACTGAAGAGCAAAATGTAAGATTAGATATATCAATTTCCTTCAGGGAACTGAAAGAACAAATTAAAAATTAAAAAGAAAAATAACAAGGCCCCAGTCTAGATGGCATAATGCATGAGATATATAAAATAATTCCTGATAATATTCTAAAGATTATCTTAGAAGCATTCAGAGAGGTTAGAAATATGTAAAATATTCCTCCCTCTTGGAAATTTTCATTGATATCTCCTATTTTGAAACAAGACAAGGATCCAAAAATATGCTCATCTTATCACCCCATTTCTCTTTTAAACATTGATTATAACTTTTTGTCCATATTGGCAAAAAGATTAAATCATATGATGTCAAATCTAATTGAAGATGACCAAACTGGCTTTATTTTAAACAGAAAAGTACATCATTAGACTTTTATATTTGATAGATGTTGTTAATAAGAACAAGAAAGAACTTTCAGTCATAAGCTTAGACTTAGGTTAAGCTTTTGATTCTGTTAACTGGACATATTTATGCAAAGTTCTCAAAGAATATAATTTTTCTTTAGATTTTATAGAGTTAGTAATGATGCTACATAATAATACGTTATGTTTTGTTAAAACTGGATCATTTTTGTCTAGTTTTTCAAAATACTAAAAGGAACAAAACAAGGATGCCTTTTATCACCTTTATTGTTTACATTGTCAATACAGCCCTTTGCTACATTTATTAGACAAGATATAAAGATAAAGATGTTTTCATAAAATATAATTATAGTTCTAAAATTCAATTATTTGGGGATGAAATTAATTTAACAAGTGGTGACACTGAATCATCATTAGAACATATTCTTAATTCAATAAAGTATTTTGAAAAAAAAATCATGTCTAAATTTTAATTGTAATAAAACAGACCCCGGGATTCATTAAGCTTGCGCCAGGTGCAGGCGTAGCATCGGCGATCTAACACCAAATATGGCCGCCAAGCTATTCAGGTACAAGCTGTTTCCACGTGCACTACCAGCGTACGCCACAGCTGCATAGCTCCCGGTGCATGTATGCTATTTACCCCATGTGCAGCAGTGTAGCATGCAAATGAAGGTATATAGCGATTCATGAAGTGGTGCAGGCATACCATAAGCATGCAGAAATGTAAACCAAACAAACTGTTTACATTTTTTCAAACATAAAATCGGAGCCATAACAGTGGACCAAACACACATATTATACTGTTAATATATGCCAATGGCTAAATATATAGCCATTGGCATAAAAAACATGCACAGCACATAAAAAAGAACATTTATTGTCATGGCCACACTAACACAAAGTAAAATCGCAGTGCATCGGTGCGCAAACGGGATCACAATGAAAATATATTTATATGTAATAAAACAGCAATGTAACACATTTCATGAATTCCCCATAATGGTCAATGGCACGCATGCTTCACCACAACCAAGGGTTGCTAAGGGTCTGTGACAGTGTTCTGCGTGGTAACTAGGAATTAGTAGTCAATGCCATGCAAATGAGGCAAGTAATGCTGAATCGCAAAATCCTCGCTGGCGTAAGGATGTACCTCACAGCGTAGCGGTACAACACCAAAGTGTGGCCTGGAGATAAAGATGACATCAAGAGAGGGGTGCACCACCTTAGCTCTAAGCACATTGGAGCATTGCTAATCCAGGTTGCCTGTTGCTAAGCAAAGCCACAGGATAGGGGTGTGGAAGTAGCCATAGCTTTGCTTAGCTGAGAGCACACAAGGTAACCGAAAGTGCATGTGAATGTGGATGAAAACTCACTCGAAACCTGGTGAACGGTTGTGCACGGCATGCACCACAGCTGAAACAGGAAGGATATGGGAAGACAATAAGGAAATGCTGCAGCATGGTAATTGGAGTACAAATTAGTAATTAACACCTAGGAACTCACAGTGGGCTATTGACAACAGCTAACAAGGCTGCTAGCATCTACCTGCAGAACAGGAAAGGGGAGGTGCTGTACTGCAAAGGAAAGAGAACTGACAGAGCAGAACAAAGCAAACTTGCAGTAGATCAGCTACATAACACATTTTACTACACAATTCTGGGTTGGGAAAGTACAAAACAAGAAAGCCGGCAGCTGGATGCATGCCGACAATGGGAGGGGAATCGGGTTGAAAAGTGAAGTAAAGGGCAATAGATGAATCACGGCAGCCAAGCGTAATTCAACACCAAAGGCCCCACAATAGCAGTACCTGCTGTAAAACCCATAATTAAGATACCCTGCAGCTGGAATTGCACATACACACCAAATTACACCAGCAGCATCCATTGCAAAATAGTATAAAGTGGGAAAGCACCTCACACACACTTGTGTGTTCCCAGACACTCTGCACCATTGGTGTATACAGATGGGGAACTTTTAATATGTACATGTTAGGGGCTGCCATAGCTTTGATTCACCAGCATGTGTTGGAGACTGACGGTGGTGTGGAGGATGATGCTGATAACCATCTCAGGCACCGGAGGAGGAGAAGAGTGTTCAGACCCAGGGTAACCTGCCAGGGGCTACATGATCTGGAGATAGTAGAGCATTACAGGGTGGACAGGGACACCATAAAGCAACTTGTTGAGCTGTGCCAGCCACACCTCAAAGCCAGAAATAACAGAGGGGAACCCATCTCAGTGGACACAAAGGTATGTGTAAGCTTGAGATTACTAGCCACAGGTACCTTTCAAAGGCCAACTGGGGATATTATGGGGATCTCACAGGCATCAGCATCCAGGGTACTCCACCAGTTCCTGGATGCCATGTTACTACATGCCAATGAGCATATATACTTCCCCCAAATGCAGGAGGTGTTGGCCAGCAATATGCGTCTTTTCCACCATGTGGCAGACTACCCAGAGGTACTGGGTCCAATAGACTGCAAGCACATACACATCAGGACACCACCCGGTGAGCAGGGTAGGTGCTACATAAACTGCAAGGGATACCCCTCCATCAACTGCCAGGTTGTGTGCCATGCCCAGGGCATTATCATGGATGTGTGTGCTGGCAGCCCTGGAAGCTATCACAACTCCCACGTCTGGTATGCCTCACAGCTGTATCAGGTATTTGCCAGGGGGGACATCCCATATGGCCACCTGGTGGGGGATGCTGACTATGCACTGGAACCATGGATGATGACTCACATCAGAAATGCACACACACCCATGCAATAATGCCATAATGAGGCATACGCAGAAACCAGAATCATCATAGAGTGCGTGTTTGGGATGCAGAAATCATGGTTCTGTTGCTTGGACATATCTGATGGAGCCTTGCAGTACTCTCCAGGCATGTGTGCCCACATCTTCATAGTATGTGCCATGCTACACAATATGATCCTGTGGAAACAGCTGCAGCAGGGACAAAATGGTGAAGGCCCTCACAGCCCACCACCATTGCCAAGGGACCCACAGGCACAGAGGGACTCAGAACATGAACACCCTGTACCAGCTCCAGTAGGCAGACGGAGTCGTGCCCAGTATGCCCATGCCTTGGCAAAGAGGGAACGTATAGCACACACACTGACAGTGTAGGCACCTACGGACTGACAACCTTCTCCACCTGCACACACAGCAAACATGGATGGCACACACACATGACCACCTGTAAATTGTCATGTATAGGTGGTCTACTGTGTGCATCTTACATAGGCAGCCTTCAACTTTTGTACACACAACTGCCATTGGCACAAGGTAAGTCAATACCTGAACAGTAAATTAAGCTATCAGCATGTGTCAATACTGTATGTATAGGTTCATAGGTACATAGGCAGGTACATGCCTAACTGCCCGAGGCCATTCATAAGCATAGCCAAAATGCATCTGCTGTCACTACCCCATTGACTAAATAACTGTCCCTCTGTGGAGCAGAGCCAATTGTGGGATCCCTGGGGTGTATCCACTGTTCCCCACCCACTCTGCAAGGATTCCCTGGAGTGTTAGTGAGGGGCTCCATATAATGTAATCAGGGATGTAGTTCCAAATCATGGGGAGTACCCGTGACAGGAATCTGTCACTCCAGCATCTTCCAGTTATGGTTGTGGCAAGGTGGAGCTCATTACAGTGTGTGGCTCACTGTGACATGGATTCCCATAGGTGGAGCATATCCATTAAGCCTGACTTGGACATGGCTTTGTTGGCCAGCAAATATCATCTCTGAGTAAACAAGATGCCTCTGAGTAATGCAAGAGTTTATGCAGTCTGGCAGCATAGGACACATGTCTGAGGGCATTATCCCTCTTTGCGAGGTATGTTTGTGGCCCTTCCAGCTGTCAGATGTGTCTTCTGAGGTGCATCCAAAATGGGTTACCATACTCGATGATGGGATTGATGAGTGACGAGTAAAGGGGCACAATAACCTAAGTCTGTTTAGATGCGAACCCTTATGTAATCAGATGGCTTACATAGATGGATGTCCTAACTACTTTGCAGATATGACTGTCAAAGGAGAGATCACTATGTAATGTAGTCCCCACATACCCATTATGTCATCTGAATTATAGTGTCTGCCACTCATGTGTTAATATGTGTGTGTGTGTGTGTGTGTGTGTGTGTGTGTGTGTGTGTGTGTGTGTAGTTTCCCAAAATTGAATGACCATGCAGTATGTGGCCTTTAGCTGGAGGCCATGACTCTGACACCCTGTGTTGGTCTATGTGAGGCCCCTTGAAGGAAATCTGTGACAGCTGGACTGTCAGTTATGGCTCCCAGTCTGCAGTAATCGCCAATCATGGCCTGCTGTAGTCCACCTGTGTTAGCCCATACCTCTGAGAAGTATATGGCAAACAGTAGGGGTCCCAGGACTGAGTCCTGTGGGACACCAGTTGTGACTGTTCAAGAGTTGGACCTGGAGGCTGCTAGGCTTACCATGTGGGTTCTGTGTGTAAGTCTGTTGGCAAACCAACCTGTGATGTATGGGTGTATGTAGTGGCTGGTGAGTGTAGAAATAATACCTGCGTGGGGAATGGTGTCAAAACTCTTGGTGAGGTCCAGGTAGTATGTGTGAACTACCACACCCCACACCTTAAGTCTAGGTGACTGTAAGATGTCAAACAGGTTCAGTAAGCAGGATCTGCACTCGGTCAAGCTGACCTGGGTTGGGTCAAGTGTCTGGAGGTTACCATTGTTTATGTTAATGAGTGCCATGAGGATGCGCTCCATAGCCATGCAGATCAAGCTACTCAGGCTTATGGGGTGGTAGTTACCATGGTCAGTTGTGTCACTACCTTGGTGGAGTGGAATAGCTGTTGCCATGTGCCAGTGAATGGCCATGTAGCCTGTGTAGAGGCTGATGTTGAATTGCTATATTAGGCGGGGGGGGGGGGGTCACTTTTTTTGTAGTATCTGCAGGATGCAGTCTGGGACACCATCTGCCTCCATTGACACTCTGTCATGCCGTTTGAAAGGGCCATTACCACCTGTATGTCTCAGATGTCTGGGATACTGTACATTTTGGGTATTGTTGTGGGTCCTGTAGGGGGTGAAGCTTGCTCTGAATGTATCATCAAGTGTGTTCGTGATATCAGTAGGGTCAGTATATTCAGTGCAATATTGCACCAGCACAGTTCAAATCTGTGTGTTACTGCTTACATCCTTGACAGAGCCAAAGAAGCCTTTGTGGTCATATTCCGAATCCATGCCTATTTACCTGTGAATGTTAGCCTTAGATGATTACATGAGTAACATAAGTATCTTGCTAATACTGGTCACGGACGTCTGCATGTCTTGGGATTTGCTGCTGTTCTGGACTACTGTCCTACTTCTGTTGTATAGCCTGTATAATGCAGGAGTTCAGCAGACTGGTGTCCTTGTGTAAGAGTAGTGAGTCCTGGTTTACCATTGATGGCATGACCCACACATCTTTGTAGGTGCTTATAGAGTGCATTTGTAATTCTGTCTGTTTCTTGAGCAGTGTCATCCCTGAGAGTGGGGGCTGTGAACCCTCCCACCTCTGTCATTAGTACTGTGAATTTAGCTGTAGGAAAGGTATCCACTGTGTGTTCCTTGGGTGGGGGAGAAAATTGGGAGTGGAAATCATCAGTGAATAGTTCATGGTCAGATCTAAACAATGACTGGTTTACCTCTACTGTAGTGCATCTGTTGCACATGTCAGTGATTACCACTTCTAGTATGTTTTAACCTCTCGTTAGTCCATCTACCAACTAATACAGGCCATATGAGGTGATAAATCCCAGGAAGTGCTGGGCCTAGAAGTGAATACTCTAGAATGTTATCCAGTTAAGTGTAGGGTAGCCGACGTTGACCAATAACAGGGTTCTGGTAGGACTGTCATGTTTACCACTGTCTCCACATAGTTGTAGTGGTGCTCCTGGGTCATGGAGGGTTATCTGTAGCAGCTCACAGTTTGCATTGCAGTCGTGGCTGATGTTAGCTGCACATGGATGATCACAGAGGTATCATGCTGCTCCACTAACTTGGAGGTGTAGGTATCCCCGATGAATATGGATAGACCCCCTCCATGTCTGTGCCAGTCCATGTTCAGTGGCTGAAATGTGTGTTATAGGTTGTAGTCTGGTAGTGCCGGTGTGCTCACAGGAGCCTTATACATGTCCCAGTCACAGAACAGATGTAGATGTTATCCATACTGAGGGGTGCTGTGAGTGCGTGCATGTTGTGAGTACTACCCCTGGTATTGAGTAGCCTAACCCTCATTGATTCTGCTATTGTGCAGTTCATGGAGGCAAGATTCACCTCTGAGACCTGCCTAAAAATGGCACCATGGGGGCGCCAATAGCCTTGCCCAGCATTCCATAGCCTTAGGCTGACACATGCAAGTTGGCATGTCATTGTTGCAGGCATGTTTCCCATCTGTGCTTGTGTCCCATCTTTCCTGTAGGCAACCTACTGGTAAGCAATACAAAGCCTGAAACCTATACATGTCCACTAGCTTCCAAGATAGACTTTTGGAGTGATTATGTATCAGTAGTCTGTATGCTATTGCTGTACTTAACTGTTGTCTGACTACATGGTGATTTTACACTGTATATTGTGATCAGAAAACTCTGTATAAACCCATATGATGTTGGAGATGGCCTGCACTGTAGAGGTTCACAGATAGGTAATAGGCTATCTGCCCAAGGGCATTTAGAAGCATAGCTACAGTGTGGTGGCTTTACCTGCACCATTGATGAAGTAACTGAGCCTCTGTCAAGCATAGCCAATGAAGTGATTCCAGGCAGAGTTGCTGGAAGCTGTTGAAGACTGGGGTACTGTAGGGTGATAGGGGCATATAGTGATCTCAAAAGGGCATGTTAACATGACAACCCAACAGCATTCAATTTCTCCAACAGGTCTTGCAGCTATAAAACTTGAGTGGCTCCCCCACACCCTGGCTGTATGTTTCTGGGACACATGATCCCAGGGGTGTATGTACTGTTGGCCAGTCACACATCAAGGTTTCCCCTGAAGTGTGTCAGTGAGGGGCTATGCCAAATGTAGTTAGGATGTTAATGTATAGTCTCTCAGTTCATGTGTTATGTCGGTATTTTGAGAAGCTCACTGGGTGTGGGTGGCTCCGCCTGTTGTGTAGGTAAGCTTACACATAGGATTCATGGACATAGGAAATAGGCAGAAGGAATGTTAATGTCAATAGTGTAATGGCTACAGCATTTCCATAATATCTGTGCAGTCCTGGTTCAAATCCCAATAAAGTCAGAGATGATTTGCATGTTACATAGTATACCTTAACCACAGCTTGCATATATAAGTAGTATTCCACAGAATAATAAAGATTTGGAACACACAACCGCTAAAATGTGCATTAATCACCCTTGCACTACCAGTGCTTGCTCTGAGAGGTAAAATGACCACTGCCAGGATTAGAACACGCAACCATGTACTCAATCTTCACAATAACATACCACTAAGCTACCTGTGATGTACCAACGGTAGTTGTGTATTCTGACAGGTTAAAACACAAAAGGGAGGAATGTGTGGACATAGGACAAACCGCCATGTACCCAGTGAAAGGTGTATGCTATAAATATATATATATATATATATATATATATATATATATATATAGATAAATCAACATATATAGAGAGATAGAGAGAGGAAGAAAGAGGGTTATATGTCGATATATAGGGATATACATATATATGTAGATATATAGATAGGTTAACAACATCTACACAACCATGGAGGTACATATAAATGGGATACCTATCAAATACCGAATGCTTGATATACCAACACGTGTAATCATGAGGCTGAAAGACCGAAAGACCACAGCACCGAAACACCAGAAGCGCGAGTTTTAAAATCCCGATGTTAAGGGACATTTAATTAGTGCTTCTGGTGTTGCGGCTCAGGTAGGTTATTGTGTGTAAGTGTGTTTCTGAGGGCTGTAGTATGTCTAAGTGTGTGTTCTGAGTCTGGTGTGTGTTCCTGGGGGACTGTAATGTGTGGGTGTGGGTTTGCTTTGTGCGTCTGTTTGTGCGATCTCGGAGGTAGAATATTAAAGTAGGGGAGTGTGGCTGGCACAGCCACCCACATGGGAGGTGTAGGGGGGCTTGCCCACCTGCTCATACATAGTGTAGGATGGTTTGTTTGGATGTGGTGGGCAGCAATGTGTCTGTGTGCATGTGTGTGTTCCGTGTTTGTGTTACTTTCGCGAGTTTGACTGTCGCGAGTTTGAGTGTTCGGTAATGTGGGGTATGGGAGTCTGGGCCTGGTACTGTGGGCATCGGAATTGTTTGCGTCCGGGATTCTGTAGGTATCCCGTATACAGCAGATGAAGTGTTCATATATGAGTATAACATGGACCATAACAATCACACATTCCGCCACGACCAAACTTTATGAACAAAGGATATGGAGAGTATATGCCTATACACTATTACAAATATGTGCTATGGACATGAGCCAAAGATAGGGTTACCACCTGTCCCACTTTATGAGGGACAGTCCCTCTTTGGGTGGTTGTGTCCTGACCAAAAATATTAAAAATGGCAAATGTCCTGAGATTGTAGGACATAATTATGTCCCATATGTAATGTAATAGTTGCATAAAATAGTTATTTCTGTATCTAAAATACCTACATGTTACAAGAAACAGGATAAGCAACTAAACTGCTACAAGAATAAGCTTTTATTTAGGCAAAAGAGTAAAGTTCTATCCTTTGTACTGACTGTGGGTATGTGTCAGCCTGTAAAATCTGATGTGTGTCCCGAAAATGCCCCGCTATGGCCATTTGAAAAGATGGCAACCCTAGCCAAAGAGGGTCAGTCACCAACACAACTCCAATGACTGCAAATACCTATGACAGAAATACACAGACAACTTTCATGTAGCAACACTTTATTACATTCTGATGTATTGCCGAAAGGATTCAAGGACTAACATCACCTGCATGCTATACAGGAACCAATTAACAGTGCCTTAATGAATCAGCCTGCAATTACCATAGTATTAGTCCACTAAATGATAGGTGTTCAAATAAGGAAGGAACCCTCACACACATATCGAGTATGTATAAAAGCAGTTCCTACACACCTGCATCTGCTATGTACACCCACCATCTCCCCCACACCCAAACCAATTGCAATATAAACTGTAATAACATCACAAATCATTCACTCACTGTACGACATCTGCAGAAGCCTTAACATACCTTGTCAGAGACACACTAACATGGCCTTATGTGAAATAGTTGCTGTTATACAATGGAATAGCTGCTGATGTTACAGGGTATGTTTGCACTAATTCCATTTCAGAGGGTTGTGTGTACACCAGGAAGTGTAACCAATTACTGATTAACAGCACAGTATGATACACATGTACACCAAACCAAACTTGTCTGGTGAGCGCACTGTAAACCACCTAACATTTCATGCATAGCCATACAGCCTTGAGCTGCCCAAACATCCTTGCCAGACTGAAACATCTGCAGAAGTATCAGGTACAAACAAACCCTGCATAAGTAGCAATGTTCTGAAATATAACAGCTGTACTCACATGTAGAACATCTTCTAGCCATTACACACAATCCACGGGAGTCATGAAGCTGATATATCTCTGTCTGTCTCCATATAGTTGTTGCAATACATCACAAACAACACATCCAGGATGTCTTCCTCGAAAGTAAGGCAAAGGGACAATGCCCAAGTGAAGTACTCAATTATACACCATTGTTGCCATGGTATTGGCTAATGGAGTAGCTGCACAGCTGATGTGCATGTAATTAACTACTTTGGAACACCAACTGGTGCTCAGGACAGCACGTTACCAATATTTAACTATAAAAAGATGGCTTGTCACACATTCAAACCATCTATATATACCAGCAGAACATTACAAAGAAGATAGAAACTCAAACTGAAAAGGACTGAAATAACAGTCAACGACACCTCAGGTTACTAATAAGGTATGTAGAACACTCAGTATGTCTGTGTATGTAGTACCTGTTCTGTAATAATTAAAGTGAATGCAATGCATATAGTGGAAACAATTATCTTGTAGTGATGTATTGTTAAGCATAGTAACGCTTGTAGTATTTATGTGTGTACTGCTGTAGGTCACAAGGCAAACACCGCATACACCACAAGGGATGCTATATAAGGGCTTTGAACCCAACAATTCCTCTCCAGCCGCTGTCAGTGGCAGGATTGGTTCAACAAGTACATGCTATAACAGGGGATAATATATGTTGATATATTGTAACAGTAGGCATATGTATGGGTGTATTACTGAGAATAACATGTCAAAGGTGAGCCTACTGTGCAATTATGATTTGCATTGTGGGATATTGTGCCAATAACTGTGTAATGTACAGTATTGTAGGCAGATATGTATTACATTTTACATAGCATTACTGTTATGTTAGGCAAACATTAGTTATGTCTATTGGCATTTACACTGCACAATAACAGGATACATATGACTTGTAGTCTCCCGACAGTTTATCAGCATGATAGCAAAGTAAAATGGAAGAGCTAGTTAACTATCCATGCACATAAGACATGTAATAGGTTCAAAGGTAGGTACTAGGTTGTCTCCCCAAGGGTATTTATATGCCTAGCTAGAGTGTGTTGGCTTCTGCCACCCCCTTAGGTTAGTTCCCTGTGCCTCTGTCCAGCAGAGCCACTGCAGTGATCCCCGGGGTACATGTCTGTTTCCCATCCACCCATCAAGGTTTATCTTGAAGAATGCTACTGAGGGGCCCTGCCTGATGTATATTGGAATCATGTTCCAAAGCATGGGGAGTCTCTGGGTCAGGAATCTATCCCTCCAGCACGTCCTAGTTATCATTGTGATTAGGAGTATATCCCTAGAGCATGTGGCTCTCAGGTGCTTTTGTTTACATGGAGCATATCCAGCAATACTGGGTTGGACATGGGCCTTGTATGTCAAGCAGAGATCACCTCAGAGTACGCGGTATGCAACCGAGTACAGCTGGAGTTTCTTTAGTTGGGCTGCATAGGTCATCTGTTTGAGGTCAGTAATCCTCTTGGTGTGGTACTTTTGTGGTCTTTCAAGCTGTTGCAGTTGTCTTGTAAGGTACATCCCATATGGGGTGTTGTATCCTTTAATGGGTCTAATAAGTCATGAGTAGAGAGGCACAATGGCCTCCTTTGTTCTGGATGCAAACCCATTTGAGATTGGGGGCCATGTAGAAGGATATTCTAACCACCTTGGCATTATGGCTATCCAAGGAGAGATTGCTATCTACTTGGGTTCCCAGATCTCTTATTACATTTTCTGTATGTAGGGGACTAGCACCTATGTGGTAGTCCACGGGTAATTAGTTTTATCCAAAGGGGATGATTATGCACTTTTTGGCATTCAGCTTGAGGACATGATATTGACACCAGGTATCCGTCTCAGTGCGACCCTTCTGGAAAGTGTCTGCATCAGCTGGAGAACCAATTATGGCCCCTAGTTTGCAGTTGCCTGCAAACCTTTTCAGCCAAAGTCCTCCTGTGCTTGCCTGTACCTCAGAGAAGTATATACCGAACATGAGGTGTCCTAGGACTGAGCCCTGGGGGATGTCACTTGTAACTGGTTACAGTCGGACCTAGGTTATGCAACTCCCACTGTGTGGGTTCTGTCCATGAGCCACTTTGCAAACCATTTCGTGACGTAGGGGTTAATGTTCATTTGGATGGGTATGTCGATAATACCAGAATGGGGAATGGTGTTGAAAGCCTTTGAGAGATCAAGGTGTAGGTGGTGTGGGCACCCTTACCCTCATCAAATGCCTTGGTAACTGTCTCAAAGAAGTCCACCAGATTTAGGAGGCATGGTCTTCCCTTAACAAAGCCAAACTGGGTGGGGTCAAAGGTTTGGAGGTACCCAATGTCTCTGTGAATGAGATCCATGATGATGTGCTCCATAGCCTTGCAGACCAGGCTAGTCAGGCTTATATGGCAATAGTTCCCATGGTCCGTTGTGGCACCACCTTTGTGGAGTGGGATAACTGTTGCTGTGCACCATTCAGGGGGCACAAAGCCTGATTCATGGCTATTATTGAACATGGTGCATAAGTGGGGAGCCAGTTCATTCTGAAGTTCATGTAAAACGCAGCCTGGGATGTTATCCGGTCCCATGGATGCTGTGATATTGGCTTTAGAGTGCAGCTTTTACCTGCGTAGTTGTGATTACAGGGACTCTGCATTCTTCCTGTATAGATATGGGCCCTTTAGGGGATGAGAGGGGGGAAAGCTAGCACTGAACCTATCTGCCAGGATGTTGGCAATATCAGTTGGTTCTGTAATGTTCGTGCCTTTGTGCTATAACTCAGAGCAGATTTGGGTGTTGCCATCGAGATATTTGACATAGCTATAAAATGCTTTGTGGTTGTCCTTGAAATTAGTGGTGGTTTCATTGTCGTACTAGCTTTGGAGGATCTTATAAGGGATCTCAGCTTTATACTGAGGCTGACCAGGGAGCTCCTCCACTCAAGGTATTGTACTTTCTTTTGCAGCAGTTTTTCCTTCTGTTGTACAGTTTGTTTATGGCAGGGGACCACCAGATTGGCTTTCTTATTTTGGAGGGTAGCGTCTTGGATCTGTTTGGGATAGCACGATCCATGCACTCATGTAAGTGCTTATAGAGTGCATTTGTGTAGGATTCAGCAGTTGTAACTGTATTGTCCATCTGCATGGGTGTCATGAAGTTTACCACTTCTGTTTCAAGAAGCATGAATTTGGCTTTGTAGAAATATTATACTGTGGTTTCTTTAATGGGAGGTGGGAGCGGGATGTGGATATCAAGGGTGTTTAGCTTATGGTCAGATCGGACCAGTGAGGAGTTGACTTCAGGTGTGGAACACCGGTCACTCGTTGGTAATGCCTAGGTGTAGGATATTGTTGCCCCTGGTGGGGGTGTGGATAAATTGATCTAGGACATTGGAGTTTATGAATTCCAGAAAGTGTTGAGCTAATGAGTTGGTACACGAGTAGTTTTCCCAGTTAATGGTGGGGTAGTTGAAGTCGCCCATTAGTAGGGTGTTTGGTTGAACCCTAATAATTTCCAGTACATCAAGAAAAGAGGAGTGGGAATCTTGGGGCATGGTGGGGGATCTGTAGCAAGCTACAATTTGGATTGCAGTTTAGCCCAGAGGTAGTTGCACTTGAATAACCTCGGATGCATTGTGCTAAGCAACTAGCCTTGGGAGGTGGATATCCTTAATGAATATGGACACACCTCCACCTTGGGTGTTTCAGTCCAAGTTACATGGCTTAAAAGTGTGGTATGAGTTATAGCCTGGTAGTGCAGGGGTGCTCTCTGGAGCCTTGAACCAGGTCTCAGTCACTCCACAGATATCGATGTTCTCCATTACAAGGAGTGCCTCGAGTGAATGCATTTTGAGATTTAGACTTCCAGCATTGAATAGCATTACCCTCAGTTTGTGCTTGCCTGTTCCTGTTATGGTGGTGAATATGTTATTTGAACCTTGCCTAAAGAAGGCACTATAGGGGCAGCAAGGGCCTTAGCCAGTATCCAGAATCCCAGGGGTGACAGGTGCTGGCCATCTGTGGCAAAGCATCATGGTCTGTCGATCATGTCATCCCAAGCAGACAGATACTGGATCCCCTTAGAATGACACCAGAAGCTTAGCCAATTGTTGAAGTCAATCATTTTGTCCTCGTACTGTGGTATCATTCTGGGCGATGGCAGAATACTACTCAGAGCTAGGGTTATACCTGCCTAGGCTACAAAATCAGAGAGCTCTTCCATGTCTCTTTTCATGTAGTCCAGGGAGGTACATCTTATGTCATTCACACCAACATGGACAATGACAGAGTCATAGTTGTACTTGTGGAGTGACCTGAGTGCATGGGTTACGTGGTGGATCCTGGTACCCATCAGGCAGCTGACAGTAACCTTCTCCTTGTTTAGCCTGGTGAGTGGGACATCAGTGTGCCTGACTATAGAGTCACCTATGACTAGTGTGTTGGCTATGTTATTTTGCCTTATTGGCTGTGGTTGAGTGGAGCACTGAGTCTGTGGGCTATGTGTCATTGGGGTTGTGTTGGGGGATGGAGGCTGCTTGCATTTCCGCTTTGGAGGTCTCTGTTGCTTAGATAGACTAGTATTGAGAGCCTCTGTGAATGTTTTTTGTGTTACTATGTGTGGATTATGGTGGTGTACATTTAGTGAGACTATGTGATGAGTGTGGTGTGGTGCAAATGTTTACCTTCTCCACATGACTGTCAAGTTCAGTCTTGGTTGGACAGAGCTTTACCTCCAGTTTGGCTAGATAAGTGCATCTCTCGCAGGTTGTAGTGTTGGGTGGAAGGTGGGGAGGGTTGTCTGTGTACATGAGGCAATTTCTACATTGCCTCAAGATGCCCAGATTCATCAGAGAGACAGGAGGGAACACTGGGAGCGGACCCTTGGACATGCCTAAATATAAAACTATTTTCCCCTAGATAAGTAAGGAAACTGAGTACAAGAGCTATTTTACTCTAAGCAAGTGAGAAAAGTACATGCAAAAACTGTTTACCTCTAGGTAATGAGGAAGAATGAGTGTCATAGTAATTAGTAGCTTACGTAGTGCTTACAAGTGCCAAGCATGAATAAGCAATCCAGATAGGGTCTTGGATAACATAAGCACACTGTCCCCCCAACAGGTACACAATCAGATATCCATGTACACTACAGAGCCCCTGTAACCACAACTATGTAGGTACAAGCTGTAGTCAGGCTGCATGGGACCTGTCCACATCCCAGGTTGTATCATACACATATGGCAACACAAGTTGCTCTCCACATACACATCATGTAAAACATAGCTTTATGTCAGACTGTGTACACACTGAATGGTGCACACCGACAGGTATCACAAAACACAAAGGGGGAGACACCACTGATAATGGGAAGCACTGCACTACTACCCTGCTGAGTCTGGTCTGAAAGTCCATGAACCTTGATCAACTTATTTGATGTCAGCAGTACAGATGTAGCTGACAGTAAGGTTGATTTCACACTGCATATCATAACATTGCCAGGTCATAGGACATCATCACCCATACTGTGTTCCATCTACACTCAGTTTACTAGATGTACATTTCTATGTCACAAGAGTGTTTTGCAATGGGACTGCTGACAGAACCAGCACTACAGAAGGTGTCTGAATAATACATGCACATCACACCAGTGCCAGCTACAGTAAGACATGGTTAATTCATTGTAGTTCCCCTCATTGCAGTCTATACCACACAGACTAACAGAAGGCATCTGCCTATTGAAGTATGTGAATGACTATCACCTAGGAGCAATAGCTGACTCAGAGTGTTGTGGACAACATACAGAAGGGGCTTTGTGGGTGAGGTGTGTGACATATGGCCACAATCTGACAGCTACATATTGCATTGTCACCACTATGTTAATAACCCTGTACCCATGAACTACCACCTAGGCAGCGGTCAACATAATGGACACTGTGTGTAAGGGATGCAGCTGGGCAGTTGTCATTCCTGTGATAGTTATGTCACCACACCTGTCAGGTAGTCATATTTGGCAACCCTAATCATGAAAGGGTGCCATCCATGAATCTAGAGATCATTGTCCAGCCATACTCAACACTCAAGTGACCCATATCAGATCACATATTGCCTTTAAGGGGTATTGGCCATGTTCAGATGGCCTACACCAGCCTTTCCAATCCCCATCTCCACTATGTAGCATGATGCCTACCCTGAATAAAGCCATGTCCAACCCAGAAATTTTGGACATGCTACATGTACACATCCTGATCTCAAACACATAATTCATGGACATCCACCTTCTTAGTAGAAGGATCACCACATGCTGAACAGATCCTTGTCCCATACACTTTACATACTCCTGTCATACTATGCATCCCTGTCCAGCAAAGCTGCACATTTCCCCCTTCTCTGACATGGTGTGATGACCACATGGTAAATGTATCATTAACCCTGTGGATCAGTTATGTGGCACTGCTTCACCTGGCCCCAGAAACCCGCCTGTCAGCTACAGCTAGGTAACCTTTCATCCTAGATTCATACATTGCCCAGGGCATATAGCCTACTAGTTGACTTTGACCGTACATGCTATAGTTGATATCCATCCCTGCAAATACCATCTGACTAGCCCGTGTCCCATGTGTATCACTTGTGCAACACAGGTGATACATGGCAGGATGTTGAACTGCTGTACAGTGCCGTGTAGATGTATATGGCAAAACACATACATGTAAAACCTTCCATGAGCAAGTCTGCAGGGTCACAGATCATGTCCATTAAGGCAGTGTAAGTCTTCATATGTGACATATACACAGCATCAAGGTTGACTGCATTAATGTGGACACATCCAGGCATGTGCTGATAGGTAAGAACACAAGTACAGGCAAACAGACATGCCCACATCAAGACAGCATCCACATGGAGTATGAGCAATGTAATCAGGTGGCACACACACATATATGGTGATAATATCCAATCACCATTGAGTGTCAAATGTGTGTGACACAAACATGTCAGTGGTGTCAGTGTCATGTAGATTTGCAAGGACAACTATTTAATCATAATAAATGTGATACACATGTATGTTCAGCTGTAGCTCTGTACGTCTCTGTGAGTTGCTGTGACCTGTCTCCATCATTATGTCTTCCAGGTATTTTGCGTGCAAGGCTACCACCTTATACCTGCTTGGAGGATGAGGCCCTCATCACATACCTACATGACAATCATGATGTCCTGTTCAGCCATGTGCCACAGGATGCACAGCAGTGGGATGCCCTGTGGCAGGAACTTCACAGGAGGGTTAATGATGTGGGTGGCCACAACCGCACATACGAGCAGGTGCGCAGACACTGTAAAGACCTTATTAGATGGGTGAAACAGTGTGCGAATGCAATTGCCAGGGAACAAGGTGCAACAGGTGGTGGGCCACCAATCCAGCCTCTATAAAACCCAAGTTGAGACAACGTAGGAATGTGAGATGAAATCTGTATTATGTCATGCATATGCATAAGCATATACATTATGTCTCTTTATATTTTTATATATTTATATATCTTTGTATATATTTTAAATGTCATTTATATAAGTTTTTTGTTTAAATGTGTTTTTCTTCCTTCTCCCTTTAAGGCATGATTGTTATTTGATAGGTTAATTGTTTTCATTTGCTATATATAATTGGATTTATGCTTATTTGATTTGAGAAGGATCTGAGGAAGCTACTACAGTGAAAGTGCTTATCCGATGTACATTCATTATAGAATAAATTTGTGGTGTTTTAAATACTTGGCGACATCTACAATTATTTGGGACTACTTTATTCTATTTTATTTTTACTTGCTTCACTCTATCCCATTATATTCTTCAGTAATTTGTTATTTGAACTCTTGGGATAGTAGTGTTTACCTGATTTAGCAGTGGTTTTTTACGTATTCATATTTATTATACTGTAAAATATGTAATGTAACATCATATGCAAGGCATGTATACACACATGCCACATACTATAGTATGCTACTCTGTGTATGCACACATGTGCATACTCCATAGTATAATCTATTGTACTGGTATATGTGTTAACATGCACATTGCACCCTGTAGCTATCATACAGGCACAGATAATGATTATACTGCTGTGTTACTCCTATGTAGCTACCTCTGGCATTTCACTGCGACAGCAGCCAGTTGCAGGTGAGATTGTTATTTATCAGGCATGTTAATGCACAGATCTATCTGCCATGTGGCCATTTACCACATGTACACATAACGTATGGTCCTGTCACAATATACAGGTCAGACCTGCAATGCATCACAATGGCTACTGATGTGCAATACTTGCAAACTATGTGAAACACCAGCATGAAACCTCACAAATTCTCATTGCCAGATGTGTGGACAACTGTACATACAATGGTGGAGGTGCTGTTCACTGTAGGGACATGTACTACAGATCAGAACTACACATGTGGGGAATACAAACAGTACTACACAGTGAGCTGGAGTATAGTCAGCCCACAGGATTCACCGGTGTGGATCATACCCCTGCTATGAATGTCACACAATTTGATGTGCTATCAGACATGTCCATGACATCTAGTGGGCTGGCTGCAACACTTCCTAACTATCCTGAAAAACATATCCCACTTACCAAACATACCACCCTTTGTCTGCATAACCCTGTCGTCAGTGGAACATATGAAATCTATGGGTGTATGTCATATGGGACAACACAGACATGTGAAATAGACGCCCATCACAACAATTTGGCCTACATATGTACACACATGGCCATGGAGGATGGCCAGAAACATGAAGCAACACACACAGTAGACGTGACGTACTTGTGTGTACACCCTGTCATACTTTGGCTCCACATGGTCCAACTATGGCCTTTGTGTAATGGTTATATTGCAGATGTGGAACACTAGACATCCTACAGGCCTGTGCACATCTTGTGTAGGCGTGACATCAATCCACCACATAAGATGTGTTGAACATCTTGAGTGTGTCATGACATGACAGCAGTCACCTGTACAGTATACACGTACATACACAGACAACCACATCAGTCTACAGATACAGCACATTCCCCTTGCTGGTGTCAGACATCAATGTCATCCTTGCCCCTCGTGTATGTGTGTGTGTGTGTGTGTGTGTGTGTGTGTGTGTGTGTGTGTGTGTGTGTGTGTGGTACACAGATGTCATGTGGGACATGGTGTACCAACGTGTTTGCCATGTCTGGCCATAGTTGCCAGGCAGCAGCAATATGGTTGCAGATGTGCAGGGGTGTCATCCGTATACCCTTCAGTGACCTGTGTCACACATTCCACATCAAGGTTTAGTGTGTATACACCTCAGTGACATGGGTCACATTCCACAGTATATATGTATTATATCTGAACACAGTCATGGCTATGAACTGTGTCTGTAACTCACACTGTACAGCAAGAGAGACGCCTCATGATTCCCTGCAATGACAATGCACATCAGCTAAATGTGCAGTATACCTGTAGGGCAGACAGACAACACTGCATTGGGACACCATTACCCCACTGTATATTTGACAGGACACTATTGTGTTAAACATGTATGCATGTCATTGAACACGTCAACAGATCACATGTCATACTACATGTGATTGTCAAGGTCATATGCCACACATCAGGCAGGTGTACTGTTACCCTGTGCTGGTCTGCATGGTGTAACACAGGGATGTATGCTAGCTACTACTATGACTGTGTAATTTGCATGCCTTCTGCTATGACCCATGCATGCTGTTGTGTGCAACCCAGGGATGTATGATAACTGCCACTATTATTGTCTGAGCTGCATACATTCTGCCGTATCAGATGCATGTTGCATGCCTTCTGTCATATCACATGCATGTTGGGTGCCATAGCATGTGTCTGTGTGTGTGTGTGTCTGTGTGTGTGTGTCTATTGTATTGATTGTAATGTACAGTTCTTGTCTGCCCCTCACAGGTGATGTAGATGTGTTCCCCTTCTGTGGTCCAGCTAATGTTAGTGTCCCCACAGACTCTAGCAGTGATGATGAACATATGATTGAGGCACAGACAGGGTTGTCAGGGGCTGAATCTGTGCCATTGGTTGCCATTCCACCTATATCCCCTCATCCTCACACACAGTTCTCATGCCTACACATACCCCATCACCAGTGGCCGTAGAGGAAGGACAGTTGGCATGTGGTAGCTTGGAACAGGAAATTGTGGAGGCTATGGAAGGTGTGCCTGCACACCATGGTGTTAGCTAACTGACTGGTGATGCCCCACATAGGCATGTGGCCAGTGCTGCTCATAGGAGGACCTCTGGCAAACATGCCCCTGCAAGACAGAGTGCAGCAGCTGGTGTCACCAGATGCATGTTTCAGGCTGTAATGGAGGCACAGGCATGTGCTGAATGGCACAACAGAGAAGATCAGAGGCTTCAGAGGGCTGCTGTCCATTCTTTAAACAACAACATCCAGGCAATGGTTAATGCTCAACAGTAGATTGCTGAAGCTTTGGATAGACGATTGGGTGACATGGTTGGAGTGCATGACCGTGGCATGACAATCCGCGAGCGTGAGCTGTCTGTGTTGGAACATCTGGTAGGAGTGAGGCATTGGGCATGTGGACGTAGGCCTGCTACATCACCTGTTTCAGGTCTACGTGAACAAGCTACCGCACATGCCCACTCCCATAGTGGCTGTAGCAGCAGCAGTGCAGCTGGTGCTGTGCTGTCCACACCATGACACAGCAGGCCATGTGCACGTGGCCCTGGACCGTCCCAACAAGGGCGCAGTTCCAGTGGACGTAGGGCATCGCAACACACACATGCATAACATCCCCACTTGCCCAATTAGTTCAAAGGCCCTAACCCACACACATGATGTCATCCAATGGTGCAGCCTAGGCCTCTGGCAAACATTATCACCCTGTGCATATGATGATGCCTGTGCCGCATCCCTGTCATCCACACCATCGGTGCAGGGACATGCTCATATGGTCTGATGCACAGGGTGAATAGACTAGGAAGATAAGTATAGATTACAATTGTTGTGTACTGTTGACAGGCAGCAGACACACCATATAGTACAGGTTTACAATGCATTTTGTACTGTTAACAGTATGTGTCTTGTGTAACAATGTAACTGCATGTTGGTCATGATGTTCTGCTTTTCTGCTTCAGGTCTAATTGCATGTGCCTGTAGATGTCAGTGCTTGCAGTTAGTGTCCCATATGTAAATGTGGACTACTCACAGGTATGTATGAAGATACCAGCATGCACCTTGTAGCTTCTACATCACAGTTAGAAAGTCCCACATTCCAAAGACGTCTACTGATCCAAGAGCATGATAGCTGTGTATTAAGCTACTGTGGCTACAGACGTGACATCCATACTGGGTGACATCACAGGTACAGTTACATGTAGTGGGGAGGTAAGAGAGCGGTCTAGCTGATGACAAGGGTAGAGGCCAGTGGGAAGTGTGATGCCTCATTGGGAAGCAGTAATACATGTTTCCATGACAGGATGCAAACACACAAATACACCCACACACTCAGGTATTCACACACATGTATTCAGAGACACAGTAACACACCCACACACTCATGGATTCACTGACACAGTTACACACACACACACACACACGCACACACACACACACACACACACACACACGCACAGTTGCTAGTGTTGAGATGAGGACCCCTGCCTATGTGCAAATCATCATTCAGTACTGTGCACCTACATGACACGCCACAGAGATTACACATGTACAGGTAGTCAGTATGGCCTAAGATCGGGGACATCAACATGGATAGTAGATTGCATCACCTGGAAGGGGGAGGGGTCTTATCAGTTCACTATGGTAACATACATCCTCACTCCAGGAACCAGACAGCCATACATACACACACACACACACACACACACTGTGGCATTCACTATTGAATACACCTATGTCAAGCACATACAGATACCTCACATGTGTGAGATACACATCCCTGCCTATGTCCTGCTTTCTACATTGTAGTCTGTACAGATGTCTACAACAGTGTACAGGAGAGTGAGTAATAATTGAGATGTATTCCCCACCATACGTGACATATATGGACACACACGCAACCACACATGCCAGTACTGTGAATCAAACACCTGTCTATCTCATGATATGTATGACAGACTTACAGCAGTATTGCATGCATTACAAAGTGTACTGATGCTTCCTTTGGCAACTGTGCTGATATCTGCACACGGGAGGTCTTAACTGTTACAGGTGTCAAGTGATTTACCTTTGATGTCACCCTAACCGCTGTCTATGTTATGTGTGTTTCTCTTCAATTAACAAAACCATAGCTTAGTGGTTGCACAGGTTATTGTAGGACCGCTTGTGACACACATGTGAGCTGTCCTCAACAAACATCCATCAGCAAAGATGCCCCACCACTTAGTTATGTCTATACATCTGTCCATACCTGAGGTCCATCTTTCCATACTTTCAGCATATCACCATATACAGTTGGCAATGTTGAGGCTGCATTGCAACTGTATGATGTACTAAGACACACATCACCTGCACACATCAGCAACTGCACACGCATGGTATCTGAATGCACACCACTACATGTATATGTGTGTAGGTCCTACAATCCTGTAATTTGAGCATGTTTGTAGGCATTGCAATTGGTGGACATGTGTAATGACATACATGACATATGGACTGTTGTATGATATGATAGGTGTAATGGGTGACCAGTACAGAGGGAATGTTACCTCTTTCAACATTGATATCACACCTTATGTACTGTTAGCATTCAACAGCAATGGACCTACATTCCATGTGCATTTGTGTAATGTCTGTAGCCACCTCTCTGCACAAAGGACAACAACAACTATGCTATTTACATATATGTTGTATGTGTGTGGCATGTACATATCCAGGGCAGGTACATGTATGTCATATTCAAACATGAGGGTGTTTACTGGTGTACAGCAACAGTCATCTGTTAATGCTGTAAATAACCGAGGGCCCCTGATTTGTGTACAGCTGGCCTGGTTACAGACAGTGGTATCATTGCATTGCATAACACATGATGCAACTGTGTCAGTACATGGGTACTCTGCACAGTTGATGTAGAGCTTGGTACAGTCTACTGGTCAAGGGTCACATGGTGGTGTACTATTATATGTCCTACCACATGTTTGGATGTGTGTTGGTGGTCCAAGGGCATGGTGGTGTCTGAGGATTACATCCTAGAATGCAGCTTTTGACACTGTGTCCTGCACCTGACTCATCTGTGATACCTTTTGTGGGAGTACCAGTCAGTACATGTGAGTGGCCTTTATGTATGAGGGGACACCACCACCTGGAGCGGTCCGTACCTGTGTTATGGCCCACATGTCTGGTTCTGAGGTATATGGTGGTAGTGCTTTTGTGCACTACAGAGCCTTCAGCCAAAGTGTTCCTCACTGCACAGATGTCAGTATTCCTCATTGTTGGATCTACAGTGAGCAGCTGTGATTACGGACGCTACACATCTAGCACTGGTTAGCATAAGCATACAATGAAGTTGTCCTCTAGGTGTCAGAGTGTTATCCTGTGTTTAGGACGTTTGCTTTGGAATGGCACTATATGAGCGAATGCGACCTAGGTATTATCCCTACTCCCTTGAATCATGGATGCATGTGATATGTGACAAAGGCCTGTCTACTTTCAGTCATGTCATCCCAGAATGACAAACACTGGACAATCTCATAATTACAGCAGGACATTGGCTCATTGTGTTGGTCAAGCAGTTGCCACTCCTAGCAAGACATCACTGTGAGTGGTAGTATTGTGCTTCGTATAGAATGGTACATCTAAGGTGACGGACAGCAGCAGATGTTGTGCATAAGACCGGTGTCAGATATATGTAGTGCAGCATTCCTGCTAACAATGACAACTGCTAACACCGGAGTCCATTACAATGTGTTCTTTACGTCTAACTGCATGGCCACTTTGGCTTTCCATGTTTAGAATCAGAGTGCATCCCAAACAGCCCTGTGCTACTAAGTGTATGAGTATGCCCAGTATAACCTTGTGTAGATGGACACATAGTGCATTCCGAACAGCCCTGTGCTACTAAGTATATGAGCATGTTCAGTGACACCTTGTGTTGGTTATGTGCTTCTATGTGTATGGGCATAGCCATTGTAACCCTGTATAGTGATAGGAGTCGTCCATTCCAGAGATTGGCATACTCCAGTTCAGGATGGATTCCTACTTCAAACACACAGGTTTACAGGTATGTACATCTTAACTGCCAGCATCCTGTTGATGTCCGCATTCCTAGAAGGTCATAATAACAGCTTTGAAATGTGTAGTCTCTGTGGCGCAGCTTGTAACTATGTAGTATTGTAATAGTGATCTGTAGATAGGCAGGTGTTCTGTTCCCACCACTGGTGTGTGTGTGTGTGTGTGTGTGTGTGTGTGTGTGTGTGTATCCATCTGCCTGAGGACAGAATAATGCTTTTAGACTGCTCACACTCCATACAATTCCTATGCCCACCATTGGCAAGGCTGATGATGTCACCCACCTAGAAATACACCTCTGGGACCGCTGTGACCCAGTAATCTCAGTAGCATATTCTGTAACTGTGTAATGCTGTAGTATGATAAAGTAGTTAGGTTGGTGTTCTAATTCTAGACTTGCCAAGTGTGTGTGTGTGTGTGTGTGTGTGTGTGTGTGTGTGTGTGTGTGTGTGTGTGTGTGTGTTTGTCTCCATCTGCCTGAGGACTGAATAATGCTTTTAGACTGCTCACACTCCATACAATTCCTATATCCACCTTTGGCAAGGCTGATGATGTCACCCACCTAAAAATACACCTCTGGGAGTGCTGTGACCCAGTAATCTCAGTAGCGTGTTCTATAACTGCATAATGCTGTAGTGTGATAAAGTAGTTAGGTCAGTGTTCTACTCCCAGACTTGCCAACTGTGTGTGTGTGTGTGTGTGTGTGTGTGTGTGTGTGTGTGTGTGTGTGTGTCTCCATCTGCCTGAGGACAGAATAATGCTTTTGGACTGCTCATACTCCATACAATTCCTATACCTACCTTTGATAAGGCTGATGATGTCACCCACCTAGAAATTCACCTCTGGGAGTGCTGTGACCCAGTAATCTTGGTAGCGTGTTCTGTAACTGCGTAATGCTGTAGTGTGATAAAGTAGTTAGGTTGGTGTTCTAATCCCAGACTTGCCAACTGTGTGTGAGTGTGTGTGTGTGTGTGTGTGTGTGTGTGTGTGTGTGTGTGTGTGTGTGCTTGTGTCTGTGTGAGACAAGTACAGTGCTTTGTAGAGTATGCACTCTCTGTACAAATCACATGACCACCTTTGTCAATCCTGCTGTTGTCACCCACCTAGGAATAACTTGTAGGTGTGCTGTAACCCAGTATTTGCTGTAGCACGTGCCCTAAAAGCATATTGCTGCAGTGTGATACGGTAGGTAGGGGTTCGTATACAGGACATGGCAATTGTGTGTGTTTGGCTGTCAAAGCCTGTGTAGAGGTGGCTGTGAGTGTCTAACCACTGCACATGTTGGGGAGCGGATTTTGTAGTTTTCCTATATTTTGTCCTTCTTATGACACATTGGCCACCTCATGAGGCGTACAACTGTCAGTCAGCCACGAGACTGTGTTGGCAAGCCATACCCATACATTTGGAAAAAGGCCTGGTGAACAAAGTATGCAACCCTACTAGTACCTGGTATATGTCCTGCACCCATGTGCCATACACAAACACACTTGCCTAGAATATCCCGCTATGTTGCTAGTACCATGCACATTGATAACAGATAGTAAGCATGGTGTGAATGTAGTGGGCTGCAGAGGACATGGCACCCTGTACAGCGGTACAATAGGGACATATTTGCGTACATTGTGCCTTCACTATGTTCCCCACTGGATGCCTGCAACATATGTGGTGCCATCAAATGTGATCCACAGAGGCCATACAATGCCGTACACATGTGCCCTGTATGGACCAATGCCACTGACACCAGGGAATACCTGTATCATACTATCAATGCAGGTGCAGGGTCGACCTGCTCACTATAAGCAGGTTTCAACACACCAGGCCAGTATTGGCATATTGGGGGATAACAGTCTGTGTACACAACATGTGCCTGCCAAACCAGGTACATCTGTATATGTCACTGTACAGTATTGTGGGACATGCACATCTCAGGCAATGTCCATGCGAAGGACTACCAAACACAGACATGGGATACATCGCAAAGCTATGGTCATACACATTGGTAACCAGGATGTCAGGGCAGATCATGCAGTACCCATCTGTGTGGAGCGTTGCAGACACTACACCCCTGTACCACACTGCACACCATTGTCGGGTGATGCGATGCCAAGGATTACCCCTCACCCAGCCTTGTACAGCCATCTTGCACAGCCAGCCACTACACACCCATGAAGTAATGCATACATGCATGTCAGTAATGGCACCTTGTGTCTGCATGTGGGTTATGATGCTCCCAACCACAGGCACTTCTAGTATAACCCTAGTTGGCATACCAACAGATGTCAAACACTTTCACATGCCCTAGCCCATAGAACCTCCAGATATCCCATGTGGTGCATGTAGTCCTGTGCATTACTGCAGTGTGGCAAACTAAGTTGTTAGGTTGTGTATTTGTGGCCCTGGCAAAGGGTGCCAATGCGAGTCCATTAGAGAGTGTGGCTGTGGTGACAATGGCATCCTTTCATGTGGTCAGCCATGTGTGCTACACCTAATGTATGTATACTATATCTCTGTTGCAGATGTCTCTCACCTACACACATATATGTTCTTACAGCACAGCAACATGGCGGCTATATGGGACATGTAGTAACTTTGTGCACATGTAATAGTAATGACTAGTCAGTCAGGGGTTTGACCCCTGTACTGTTAGGCATGTGGTAGATGATGCTTAGGGTTTAGTCTCCAAGCCCTTCTCTGGTGTACTTTGCCTGTCCCACCCACACACTCTCTGGTGGATGTGGAGGTGTACACCTGCTCAGCAGCAGCATGTGTATTGTTAGTGATGGACATGATCAGGTGATGGCCTCTGCACCTATTGCAGTCCTCCTCTAGCTGATTGAATGTGGAACAGCTGTGATGGTGTTCCCATAGACATTTGCATGATAAACACAGTACACTATCTAGGAAAAACATGTTGGTATTTGGCCATGACAGTTGCTGTGAGTGGTACCTGGATGTTGTGTTCTGAAATGGCATCACAGATGATATCTGGATGTACCTCAAACATCATACACAGTGGGAAATAGCCTAAAGACAGGAGGGTGATGTGCCACACATGACTACAGCATGTAAATGTAACTATGCTGCATTGTGACTACTGCCTAACATGTTGTGTGTGGTAATGGCTATTCTGCATGTTTTAATACAGATATAACAGTACTCTGCTGATGAGGGACCCCCATCTGTAGGGCCATCTGTGAACTGGTCAGTGTGTGGAACCATTTGTTTCCTGTGTTACACACTGAACACACATCTGTGCACAGCAGGAGCATAGTGTGAGGATTGCAGATAGTACATGATGATAGGGATGTGTTACTGCTATCGCATCCCTGACTGGACATATGTCACAAGAAACAATGGTATGACAGACACTGTCTGGGATTCCCAGTGACAAGCCAATAATGGGCAATTGTTCATAGCTGCGGTCACACATCTACTACACATTGTACAGATGTCAGGCAGTATATATGCATGTATTGTGCAACCTCTGCAAATGTATACCATCTGTTGTGTTGGGCTGATGGTGATATATATGCATACTGTTGTAGGTAATCCTGTATGCTGTTGTCTATCACTAACCATACGTGGGTTTAAACTGCAACACCATAGGCTGTATGGGTTGGGAGGTCCCGGCAGAACCTCCTGTCTCACTTCAGCTGACCATGGCACCAGGCACCAGCACATCTGGGGCCCAGCCTTGGACATCAACCTCTGTTGGCTCTGCACCACCTTCTGGTGGTACCACCACTGAAGATGGGGCATGTCCCCCCTGGGAGCAGAACCAGCAGGTACATGTCTGCTGTTGTGCAGTCCTGGACATGTTGCATTGGAGGCTCACTAATGGGTTCTGAAGCCAGATACGCAAGCTCAAGGGTGGAGAGTCATGTTTACAAGGTGATGCTGCCCCACCTGGACAGCCCCCAGCACTGCCTCCTTTGCAGCTGTTTAGCTGCAGTGGCGGCTGCCCATGGCTGAGGACCTCCATCCCACTGTTCCCATGGGCTTGTGAATGCCAAACTCCCATCCCCATCTGAGGTGTATCCTCCCCACATGTGTCATATACCAACCCTGTATGCTGTCTTGTCTGTGATCCTACCCTACCTATCCTCCACGGCCATACCTACTCTCCTTCCCCCACATCCGACCCTCACCCTATGGAAACAAAAGGCCAATCAGCTCCTAAGACAACATCTGCCCTATACATAGCTGTCCATTTCACACGTGTGCCCACTGGACACATGTAAAACTTGTAATATGCATCACAACATACTCCTGTTATCCTCACCCCTGTCTCTCAGGTGCATGATCCTGGTATGCACATCACTCCTAAATGGTCCAGGTACATGTGATGAGGATGACCCCATTGTACACACAACACTACCGGTCCCTCTATGGTTACCCCATTTACCTTTATCATGATGATGATGTTGAACACAGCACCTTGTAAGAGTACTGTTCACACATAATGATTGGACAGGTACTGTTGTGTTAATGTACATTACATGCACAGAGTGATGTATACAGCCAATGTACAACTGCTTGCATGTATGAATGACACATGTCTGTCTGAGGGAGTCCTGAGATTACATAGGACAACACCACTACATAATACAGGCATCACTGGTGTTCCCGTTTCTTCGTTTGTAATGCTTTGTTGCCACATTGTATGTTCCTGATATATCTCTATATATGTATGTACCTATATGCTGGACATAAACACTCACATATGCATCTACATGATGGGATACATTCCTATACTGTGGAATGACTGCACTGTATGATATGTTTGTCGTACTGCTTGTTGTCTGTATATCTGCCATGGCGTATTGGTAAATCACATTAGCTGTGTGTGCAGGGTCCTGGTTCCGAGCCTTGCAGAGGCCGTTTATTTGGTTGCAGGGCAGAACAAGGCCATTGGGTACGGAGAGAGTAAGGCACATTAAAGCAGTTGTGAGCGAGTGTGCATGGGTTTATGCAGTGTTAAGCAATGCTAACCTCTGGTTACAGCTTCTTACACTCGGTTAGCTTCTACATTGCTTTACCAGTGCAATACTCGCATACTGGTAGCCAAACAGGCTTACACCCCCTCGCTCCTGCACTTGCAAATGCACCACATTGGTGCTTGCATCTGACACTCACACCCCTGGGTGGGAGCAAGGACCACAATATTACCTTGTGATGCCTATTACATCGGATTACATGCCTACAGTATCGGGAATGGCTACCCATTAGGCGATGGCATGCTGTTCAACTGTACGGATTTGGCAGCCTGTCCAGTGATTTATTCATATTATTTGTGTGTTCCTCTTACAATCTGTACCCTTCTGGCTGATACATGGGAACCGAGACTCTTCAATACAGACAAGTAATTGGATTTTGGGACCCACACCTGTCAGCCAAGTCATGCTACCGCATACCTATTATAGGGTTGCCACCTTTTCAATTGCCCAAGGTGGGACTTTTATGTAGAAACGTCAGATTTTGCAGGGAAAAACATACCCACAGCCAGTACAAAGGAAATAACTTCACTGTTTTGCCTAAATAAAAGCTTATTCTTGTAGCATTATAGTTGCTTATTCTGTTTCTTATAACATTTAGGTGTTTCAGATACAAAATAATTGTTTTATGCAACTACTACAGACAATATAGGAAATCTTTGTCCTAAAATCTCAGGACATTTGCCATATTTTTAATTATTTTGCAGGACACAACTGCCCAAAGGGGACTGTCCCTCAGACAGGTGATAACTCTAACATATTATTCTATCATCTTTCTAAGGTAGTCAGTAGAATATGCGCTTTCTGTCACTATCAGACCTCTCATACAAGTGGGGAAAAATGAACACTGAATCAGGGACACTGCATAACAACATCAGGGACACATTTAGAAATTTGGTGCTATTAACCTGACACATTGACAGATCCAGAGCATATGTATTCATACACATTATCTGAGGTACATGCTGTTTATGACTCTTACATGTTGTCATTATTCATTATGTGTATTCCACCACCTTTCCTCCTAATATCACTAGTTTTAGGAGGGTTTAGGTGGGACAGAGTTAGATTCTGAGTCATAATCAAGGACGTCCCTGGTAATTGGGGACAGTTCAATGGTATGGTCCCTATGTGTTCCCCCAATGGTTTACAGACTATCCAGTGGATGTGCTCTTAGGGGTTGGGAGGTATGGGTGTCTGCTATGCCCACATCGGAATATTACTTACATCCACAGGGTGGTCCTAATACGGGTCTGCCAGCCAACACCTGCACGCCTAGGCCCATAATCACATACCCATAGTTCCCCTACCTGCCACTCCTCTGCAGCACTCATCCTTACTGTGGGCGCAAGTGGGGTATAAACACACCACTACACACTGCCCACACTCCCCGAGTCAGGACACATGTCGTACATTGTGTCAACTCATGTGTTATCAGGCTTGTACAACCTACTGGTCCATGTACATCTACAGCCTGGTCAGAGAAATCATTACAGGGACTGGCTCCGATCATTAATTTTTGGTGTCCCACAAGGGACATTGATGTCTGTGTTTCAAGTGTAGACCTTGAAGATCTCTCCCACTGGTAGCATCCTGCTGGATTAATATATACAGATATAGCTGCATATGTATGTATGTATGCATACATGTATATTTATATCTTGCTGTCTATATATATATATATATATATATATATATATATATATATATATATATATATATGAAAATATATATATATATATATATATATATATATATATATATGTATATATATATATATATATATATATATATATACATATATATATATATCTGTATATATCTATATATATATATATATATATATATCTATATATATATATATATATATATATATATATATATATATAAAATCTAACGACATATGGGTCTATGGTTGTCTGCATATGTATATATTCATATGTGGGTATGTATCTGTATTCTTTCTCTGTATGTATACATTCATACTATGACAAGGGAGAAGCATATCTCTATCTCGCTGTGGGTAGATATACACACACATAGCACTACATAGATATGTCCACATCTGGTTATTCCGTTCCTTGCCATATAGATTACACTTTGCTTTAGAGGGTCTTGCAGTGGGTGTGGCTGCTCGTTGGGCGATGCCTCTGCCAAACGAACATATTCGCTTGCATCCCTAGGGCTGTCCATATTAGCCAACATCAGCCAACACCTGCACACCTAGACCCATAAGTAGCTACCCATAGTTCCCCCACCCTCGCCTCCTCGACAGCACCCATCCTTAATCTGTGACCTGGTCAGTTCTGGACACACCACTACACACTGCCCACTCTCCACTTCACGGGACCCATTTCATAAAATTGTCTCAGTCCATGGGTCATCAGGGTTACCCACCCTTTTATTCTGAGTCTGTATACACCACGGACAAGCTGGATGATCTATCACATTTGTATGGTTTTGCTAATTTTTGGGGTGTCCCGCAAGGGACGCTCCAGTATGTGTTCCATGATTAGAATCCACGGGTGCACTGTGTACCCCCCCGGTTGTATCCTGCCTGTGGTCTGGGGAGCAGTGGACACTTTACATTGATTGCTTGTATATTTCCCATGTTTGGCTGTGGGGGGGGGGGTGGAAGGGCATGCTGCGTGTGTCATGTGTCTTGGGGGGTGGAAGGGCATGCGGCGTGTGTCATGTGTCTTGCCTGGGTTCCTCACATTCATTGCCATAGCCTGTGAACATATGCCATTCCTGTGTGCTGTTTCCTATTATAGCTGTATATCTCTATATATCTATGCACACAGACACACACACACACACACACACACACACACACACACACACACACACACACACACACACACACACGCGCACACACACACACACACACACATATATAGATATATATATGTATTTATGTATTTATATATGTACGTATATGTGTGTTTATATATATATATATATATGTATCTATACATGTATGTATATCTGCAACTATATATATATATATATATATATATATATATATATATATATATATATATATATATATATATATATATATATATATATATATATATATATATATATATATATATATATATATATATATATATATATATATATATATATAAATATATGTCTATACATATATGTATATATAGTTTTATATATATATATATATATATATATATATATATATATATATATATATATATATATATTTGTGTGTGTGTATGTGTGTCTGTAAACCGATACATTCCCTGTGCATATGCACTTACACATGCGTAATGGTGTTTATATATGCTTCACCTGCATACTAGTGCCTTATTCATTATGACACCGACACTTCACTCCAGTTATCTTGTAATCGGTATTTAGCATGTTGTACAGCAGACAGATGCCGCAATATGTTCATGTACGGATTACCAATGGTAATTGAAATGTGATACAGTTTGATTTGGTACGAGAATGTCTGTTCATTAGGGGGCTGCTCTAACGAATGCACTGTTGCTGTGCTGCTCCATATGCATATATACCCATATACCCATGGCTCCTGGTTCCCCAAATACGACCCAACTCCTCCCTAACACTGCTGTCATTCATTCTCCTGTCAGATTCGCAGTGTATCGGCACCACTACACACTGGCCACATCCTACTCCTGTAGAGCCATCCCATCAGTTTACTCACTCCACGTATCCTCAGACCTCCCATTCGTTTAGCCCACAAACATTGCTGAGGTGAGCGACCAAAGAATACTATTTGCAATTATTGGGTTGCCCCACATGGAACACGCATGTGTTTATGGCAAGATTAGACTCTATACTTTATTACATCTGTACTCCCATTAACATGACACTACAATTCATTAATATGTATGACTATGCGGTATCACACATGTTACACATGGGTGCCTAGTTATGTAAGTGTTCAGCGTATTTCTTTCACAATTAGACCGGTTAAGTACTTGTCATTGCCGTACCGGGCAGATCACAAGAAGGATTCCATGTGTGGGGAAGCCCTCACATTTGATTATTGTCAGCACAGCACTAACTTTGGACACTGTACACGCCTCTGCATTCTAGCAGTTTCGTCTCGTCCCTCTTCTGCACAGCCTATTATTCCATCTACTGTCGATGTTTGTATGTGCACATTCCTATTATTTATGTCTGCAAATGGAATGCATGTGTTACAAAGAATGTACTTCTACATACTGTTGTCTGCATGCGTGAATGCATATATACCTACTACGAACTCGCTGACCTCCACTGGGCGGTCCAATTAGAACCAGGCTATCCAACCCTGGCATTATCCACTTGTTATCACAGCCATGACACCCCTCTAAACATTGCCCTCTCCAGAGTGTTAGGGGCCCTACACATATGTCATCCCGCCTCGTGTATTCACAGACTCTCCCGCCATTTAATCTTTGAACATAACTGCCCTTGCTAGGGTTATAGATTATGGCCTTTTGCGCTTTACAATTTTTGGTAGTCCCAGCAGGGACTACTTTCTGTCTGTGTGCAAAGTAGACTTAACAATTCAACAATGTTACTCCCACTGGGAAAACCCTGCCTGTGGTGTGAGTAGCAGTGCTCTGCTCACTCCTGGGCAGCTTTTTATGACATACGCTGACAGCACTATATAATACCATAGTTGCTCTTGATTCCCTTCACATCCCTTGTCTATGCTTTATTGTTACGACGTTCATTCTTCATTTATATATATATATATATATATATATATATATATATATATATATGTATATATATATATATATATATATATATATAAAATATATATGTGTGTGTGTCTATACATATACATACATATATATATATATATATATATATATATATATATATGTCTATATATATATATATATATAGATGTATATATATATACACACATATATGTGTGTGTGTGTGTGTGTGTGTGTGTGTGTGTGTGTGTGTACTTATAAATATATATATATATATATATATATATATATATATATATATATATATATATATATATATATATGTATATGTATGTATATATATTACATCTGTACATACATATATACATTTCCTATGCTGGGCGCTGCTAACACCCGTGCAAGCGCACTCGCATATGCTTACTGTGTGTTACATATGTTTACTGCCGCTTATCTGTGCTTACTTGTGCCTTATTCATTATGACAGTACCACTTTGACTGAAGGGATCCGGTTAATAGTCCCATGCGATACATTCACTTTTACATGTTATAATGTCAGTTTTACAGGAGAAGAATATTCATTCCACAAGAAAAATGTATGTGCTATAGTTGAACTTGAACCATGAATGCCTGTTCATTAGGCAGATGCTCTCACCACTGCACTATTGGTGTTCTGCTTCATTTATATGTATACCCATGGTTCATAGTTACCCGAACACATGCCTCAACACTTCACTAACATAGCAGGCATCCATTTTCCTGTTGGGAAAACCACACTACTACACATGCGCCATTCCCTACTGCTTTGGACCCATGGCGCATGTTGACTCACTCAAAGTATATTCAGACCTCCCAAGCCTATAGTCCTGGCACATACATTTGTTTGATTGTTAGGGTGTTCATATGGTCATCTGGGTTTAGGCTTGTCTGACTGGGGACCGGGACTGTTCTGAACTCATTTGAAAGTCAGATTTAGCACGTGGACAAGGTTACTCCCACTGTTAGCATCCTACCTGTGGTTAGAGATGCAGGGATTTTGCCCACCTCAGGCCAGCTTAATATATCAGCACTAGAAAATACAGGTGTTCCGCTGCTGTTTTCCTTCACATTCATTATGAATGCTTTCTTGTGCCCATGTTCCTTCTGTAGATATATATATATGTATATGTGTGTGTGTGTAGAGTTGCCACCTTTTCAGATGCCCAAAGTGAGACATTTTTGGTACAAACGTCAGATTTTGCAGGCCGAAACATACCCACAGCCAGTACAAAGGATTGATTGTGATGTGTAGGGTCCTGTGTCAGGCCTGGCCGATGCAGTTTATTGTGTTGCTGGGCAGAACAAGGGCCGTTGGAAAAAGGGTGAGTACAACACTTTTCAGCTGCAGTTTTCCATTTAACCGCCATTTCACATCACGCAAACACCTTCTGCATTCTTACTGTGATATATCACCCCAGTTCACATTTCAGTGGTATTATATCGTTATACAGCATAAAATTAGAAAGATATGCTCGTATACAGATTACGCGTCATAAATGGTGTGTGCTGCAGTCGAACCAGCAACATCTGCTCGATAGGCAGATGATCTAACCACTACACTATTGGTGTTCCGCTTCATTTATATGTATACCCATGGTTCATAGTTACCTGAACACATGCCTCAACACTTCACCAAACACAGCAGGCATCCATTTTCCTGTTTGAAAGCCGCACTACTACACATGAGCCATTTCCTACTCCTCTAGACATGTTGGCTCACTCCAAGTATATTCAGACGTCCCAAGCTTATAGTCCTGGGACATACATTCATAAAATGGTCAGGGTGTTCAATTACTCCTCCAGTTTTTGGCTCATCTGACCTGTGACTGGGACTGCCCTGTACCTGTTTGAAAGTCAGACTTAGAATGTGGACATAGTTAGTTCCGCTGTTAGCATCCTACCTGTGGTTGGAGATGCAGGAGGTTTGCTCACTTCTGGGCAGCTTGATATGACAGCACTAAATATTATGGGGGTTCCGCTGCTGTTTCCCTTTACTTTTATGATGACTGTGATTGCTTTATTGTGACCATGTTCATTCTTCATGTTCATTCTTCATGGATATATATATATATATATATATATATATATATATATATATATATATATATATATATATATATATATATATATATATATATATATCTATTGGTTCATAGGTTTGTACTGGGCTATCTGCCCAAAGGCATATATTAGCTCAGTCACATTGTGCAGTATTCACCGCCCCTTTAGTAGTTCCCTAGACTCTTGTACTAGCAGCTATTACCCGTGACCCCTATCTAGTAGTGCTGTTGGTGTGATCCCCGGTGTGAACTTTCTGTTACCCATCCACTCATCAAGATTCCTCTTGAAGAGTGATAGTGAGGGTCGGGACCCTGTTCCATAGTAAGGGAAGTCTGCAAAGTGAATCTATCCCTCCAGCATGTTTTATTCATTGTTGTGTTGAGGTTTATATCCCCAGAGCATGTAGCTTGAGTAGATTTGGTTTTGGAGCATGTTTAACAATTCTGGGTTGGACATGGCTCTGTACATTAGACAGAGATCACCTCTGAGAAAGTGGTATGCAACAGAGAACAGACTTAGCTTTTTCAATTGTGCTGCATAGGGCAACTGTTTCAGGCCAGTAATCCTGTGGTCTCTCCAGCTACTGGAGATGTCTAGCCAGGTACATTCCAATTGGTGCATTGTACTCAATAATGGGTCTGATGAGGGAAGAGTAGAAGGGCACCATTACATCTTTAGATCTTGATGCAAACCCTTTCAAGATCAGATGGGTCACATAGAAGGATTTTCTAACCACTTTGGCAACATGGTTATCAAAGGAAAGCTGACTATACTTGGGTCCCTAGATCCCTTATTTCTTCTTCAGATTTCAGGGGATTACTTCCTATGTTGTAGTTTGTGGGTACTCTGTTTTTTCCAAAGGGGATTACTACACATTTTTTTGTATTTAGCTTGAGACCATGGCTTTGACACCACGCATCAGTCTTATTTAGGCCCTTCTGGAGGATCTCCATGTCGGCCGGAGACTCTATTATAACACCCAGTTTGCAGTCGTCCACAAACTTAGTCAGCCACAGCCCTTCCGTGCTTGCCTGTACTTCTGAGAAGTATATGCCAAACAGGAGGGGCCCCAGGACAGAGCCCTGAGGCACACCACTCATTACTGGTCTAGATTCGGACATAGATCCCGCTACTCTTACTTTATGGGATCTGTCTGAGAGCCAGTTTGCAATCCATCTTGTGACGTAAGGGTTTATGTCCAGGCTGGTGAGCTTATCAATAATACCTGAATGGGGAATGGTGTCAAATGCTTTAGCAAGGTCAAGGTAAGCCATGTGTACCTCCTTTCCCTTATCTATAGCCTGAGTAACTGTCTCAAAGAAATCCACCAGGTTCAGGAGGCATGATCTGCCCTTGATGAAGCCGAACTGTGTGGGGTCCAGCGACTGGAGGTTCCCAATCTCTCCATTTACGAGTTCCATAATGATTTGCTTCATAGCCTTACAGATCAGACTGGTCAGGCTTATTGGTCGGTAGTTCCCAGGGTCAGTTGTGGCCCCACCCACACACACACACACACACATATATATATATATATATATATATATATATATATATATATATATATATATATATATATATATCTGTCTGTACATACACATGCATATACACCTACATGCTTATTTACATTTCCCATATTGTTGAATCACCACCACTTACCGTCATGCATACCCACTTACGTCTGCTTTAAAGCGCCTTGATCACCCTATATCCGACTGCCATTATTGTGGCCATCATATAAAATTAGCTCTTGCATGGCTTGGACCCGGGAACAGGAACACCATAGTCACTGGTTTTACCACTAAACCATCCGTGATACATTCTGTATGGATGGTAATTAGGATATATGACTTTACTACAGCCATTCCACAGTACTGGCAACAAATGTGACAGTCGGGTGGTGTACATATGTATAGTACATGTTACTATTCATATGTTTCTGAGAGGCATATGTATACATTTGCAAGTATACATATTTATGAAATGGACACATACTTGACAACTACTTATATGCATGTATGTGTGATGTGTAGCTATGCAAATATAGGTATGTACATTTATAGATATCTGACTACATATCTGGAGTTATACATGGCCATGTATATGAACAACCGCATACGGGAGGTACCTGTACCATTTGTATACAGGGGTTGTGTGCATCATTACAATGAAGAACCTGGATGGGGTATACAATTTGTGGACATGTACTGTTTGGGAGATGGCTATGGGGAAGCTTCATGGGAACATGTAAATGGTATAAATTCCCAATAATGCACGTGGGGAGACGTGCATCACAGTCAGGTGTTTAATCCCGGGTCATAGGTTCTGCAGGACCGGCTGGAGGCTGAGCAGGGTTGTGGACAACTACTGCTAATGCAACTTGTGTCCGGTTGTCTACAGGACTGGACATCGTGTCGTGCCACCAAGTCTAATCTTTAGAACAGACACTTATCCCATGAGGGATGGCCAAAAATTGTGGACACCAATGACTCCAATTCTTTTGGCTTTATGAAAATGAGGGAGGGTTATACATGTAAGGGATACCTAGTTTGCAAGCCTGAGACTGCATAGGGTGAGACTGCCTACTAGATATGGGTAGGGGGCACTATGTGCAGATATGGCTGTGCCAAGCTAGCTGCCCGAATGTGGGTGGTTTTGGTGGACGTTCAGCAAGTGGGGGGGGGTGGTGTGCTGTGGAGAGGATGATGGGTATTCAATTATTTATCCAGGTGTGTTGGGGTTGGATGGCTCAGTTCAGGCCAGACCATTATGTGGGTGTGAGCTGGTAACGTTTCTGTACATGTGTATCACACATTTTAATGCTTCATATGTTTGTGGGATTGTGTTCTGCAGTATGGCCTGTAAGGGTGTATTGCAGATGTGAATGTATGTTCTTTGGTTTCCTTTCTGATTCACCCGCTGCTCCCTTGTACACCTCCAGTTCACCTATTGTACATCCGACCCAGTCTCCCCTTGGCCAATTATTACATTACCCGTCACCCCCCCCCCCATATTCCACACACACCATCCATCCCTTCTCTGGTTGATGACCCATGGCACAGACAACAGAACACTTTACATATCTCTGGTACCAATATGGTTGTGAGGACAACCCTAGCATATTTGATCCTCCACATGCTGTACTTTACGCACATAGGTACACGCAAATACTTATCTTTCATGACATGGTAGGTAGACCCGGGTAATACGCATTCATCTTTGGGCCATCTAGACAAGGACGACTTGGAACGCAAATGGGCAGTTATTGAGTGAATGCTCTGACCATTGGTAGGGTTGCCACCTTTTCAATTGGCCAAAGTAGGACATTTTCGGGACACACATCAGATTTTATAGGCCGACACATACCCACGGTCAGCACAAAGGATAGTTCTTTACTTTTATGCCTAAGTGAAAGCTTATTCTTGTAGCAGTTTAGTTGCTTATTCTGTTTCTTGTAACATTTAGTTATTTTAGATGCAGAAATAACTATTTTATGGAACTATTACATAAAATATGGGACATAATTATGTCCTACAATCACAGGACATTTACTATTTGTAATATTTTTGGTAAGGACACAACTGTCCAGAGAGGGACTGTCCCTCACAAAGTGGGACAGGTGGCAACCCTAATCATTGGGCTAAGCTTAGCAAAGGGCAGCGGTGCACAAACACACTGTGTTTCGCTTCCACTTGGCATAACAATCAACACTACAATGGAATACGAGCATGGGGTTTTAAATGTTATTTGTTCTAGGGACGGGGGCTCAATATTCAGTTACGTGCCTTTGTGTTTACTCTTTATTTTGGGTGTTCATGAAGCTGTCTTCTATGCTTTGCATACATTTCAGTATCCACGGACACTGACAGGAGTGATTACTATTAGAAACAGGCTGTACTAGTCAGCATTTTAGGTTGCGCGTCTGCAGCTGACATGTTCACGACTCCGTGCAGTGCTTAGACATGCCCCTACACTCTCACACATTTCCTATGCACGTGGACGTTGTGGCAGCACGCCTTCATTAATATGCATGTGGTGCTGCTGTGCCATCTCTACGCCACACGGTCAGCACAAGGCTAATGCCGTCCTTGCGCCGAGCTTCATGAATCCTGGGGAGAGACATTGTTGATAAATAAAAAATAAATACCTTTTTAAAATGATAAGGGATTCAGTTGGGAGAATAAGCAACTTAAATATTTGGGAATTATTATAAAACCTAGTTGGAAAGAATCAGTAACTGCAAATTATATAATTCTAATTAATACAATATTAAAACTAACATATAACTGGAACAAAATGTTTTTTTACAATGAAAGATAAACTCATACTGATAAAAATGATAATTTTACAGAGAAATTTATTTCATATATAGTCTTTGAGTATACTTCTGTCTAACAAATGTTAATTGGATGGCACAGTGGTGCAGCGGTAGCACAGTCACCTCACATCAAGAGGTTTTCCGGTTCGATTCTCAGCTCGAGTACCTTCTGTGCAGAGTCTGCATGTCCTCCCTGCATTTGTGTGGGTTTCCTCTGGGTGCTCTGGTTTCCTCCCACATTATAAAGACATACGTCTGGAGCATTTCTCCCTGGGCCTCTGCTGAAAATTGGTTTTGTTCCAAGTCAGACTTTCCTGGTTAACAAATGTTAAATAAATAAATATTAAACAACTAAATTCTACATTACTTAAGGTTTTTGTGGTATCCCCAAAAATCAAGAATAGCTTTTGTCTGGCATATAAAAAACTGGGAAGAAAATGGAATTAATAAAATGTATTGTGTCATAAAAGATTTTTATATGAATACCAGAAATGTTCCTGTTTCTACTTCTTGTGTTAATTATATTTTAACTATGTTCAGGAAAGTGATGGGTATTAATTACCTGGTGAAAAATTTATTAAGTTTGATGTTTCCTATATCTTACACCAATGGCTGTTTTGAGTCATGTAATCTAAGTAAAATACTTGATCTTGGAGAAAATGATTTAAAATGTTGGTATCAATTCTTAAATGGAAATAAGATGCATACTGTTGATCACCTCTTGAACAGATATAATATAAAGTAAAAGAGCTGTTTAAATATACATATTTTTAGGGAATTTTTAATAATAAAATATCATTAAATATGAATACAAAACACATAACAACAATTTTAGAATTTTTCTTTAAAATTAACAGTGATGTGACCAAAAATAAGTCTTATCTATCAACAATTTATAAGATCTTTAGTGCTGAATTTATTGTCTTTGATTTGTCTTATTTGGGTTTAATCAATAAAAATTAACAATGAAACTTTTTCAGAAATTAATAAAAACATTATCTATGAAATCTATAAGCAATACCACCTAATCAGTCTTTTGGAGAATTTTTATTTTGAAGTATTTACATAGAAGCTTTTTAACACCGCATAGAATTGCCCTGATATATGAAAAGGAGAAAATAAAATGTTGGAAGTATGATGAGGGTTTAGATGCACATTGGCTTGATTGTTCCATCTTTCCAAATTTGCTAATGCACTGTGGTCAGACAATTGCACTGTTATCCAACTTTGCTAATGCACTGTGGTCAGACAATTGCACTGTTACAAATTCCTTGATTTAAATGAATGTCCCAATTCCAAATTCCGTACCAAAAACACAAGTGCCTCTCCTTTGGTCCATTGTGGTCATTGCCAGGAAAGTCACCACAATAAATCAGAAAAGTAAAATTATCCTTTCTTTTACTGAATTTATCTGCTTAGCAAAAGTATACATAATAAGGAATTACAAACTGTGTATAACAAAACTCAAATATTACACATAAACATTTATCTTGGAAAAAACATAGAGCTATTGGAAAAGTTTTAATGGTTTTGTTCAATGTAATTTTTTTGTTGCTGCCCCTGTACATAGTTTATTTGTTTCTTAGTTGATTGTTATGTATTGTAAATTTATATTGTAATTTCATATTGATTTAAAATGTAATAAAAAATCAAAAAATAAGCATTGTTCTCAGTAATTATTTGCCCTCATTAATTATCACTGAGTTTAACAGCTCTGTGTGCCTATTCTTTATCTTAGTGAGACATAGCCATACTATGAATGTAACATCTCACATTATATAAGTATAGAAGTTCACTGTATCATTGGTATTTTTAAATATTACAGCACGACAGTATGACAGTATCTTCAAATAATCAACAAAAACAGGACACCTAACAATTAAATTGTTTTTAGTGGTTTTAAAATTTTAAACCAAGAACAGACAACATAAATTATATTTCAATATGGTAACATTTAAACTTGATTAAATATAGAAAAACACTTTTATCTTTGCTAAGAAATAATACATTTTGACTTAATAAAGTGTTGGCATCTGTGCATGTTCCTAGTAATCACTTATGTTGTTTTTAAAAACTGTGTCCTAATGCTGGGTTTTATAGTTGCACATGGTGCATAAAGAAAGAGACTCATTAGAACTTAATATTTTAGGAATTCATTAGTTTGCACTGATGTCATTAGCAATTTAGATATAGTGACGATTTCCATTAGTATATGAATGACACAGGGAACTGCTTCTATGCTGTAAGAAAAGTTACCAGTAGAATTGGGCCTACACCGCATAGCACTATGATATAATACTGTTTGGCAATAAACAAACATCTTGTGAGATACACTGACATATTTCAGACTGTGTAGAACAGCCATTTTATATTTAGATCTTAATAGTGATCACAACAACTTCAGGGCCAGAGCAACATATGCATTGTGCATCCCAGACTTGTGTCCCAATATGGAATGATCAAGAGACAGTGATAATGCTATACTTGACACTGTGATATAAGAACTAGATCTTTGAGCAGATAAAAGGCCCTATCTATAGCATTTATCTGTAGGAGGACCTTGTCACTGCTGTCCACTGACAGAGAGGTACCTTCTGTAGTGGGTACCTTCTGTAGTGGGACCTGATGAGGCAGTAGTATGACAACCTCAGGCAATCACAGTATGATGAGTTCACTCACTGGAAGGTGCAAGTGACAGACCATCATCCACTAGGTGTCAGTAAGCATTTGTTAAAATAATATCAACTATATTCATTTTAAAATGAAAAAGGTACCACTGGTTATGTGATCCAATAAATGTAGCCTGTGTCTGGACTGGTTTTTCTAATACATTTAATCTCTGTATGTTTGGTTATGTAAGCTAGTCTGAGAAAATTATGAATAATATAATATATGCCCTCACATAAATTAAGATGCGCGGTCTTAGCCTCAGAGTCTATAAATGGTATATGCACTCACTATTTTTAATTTGGCTACATATGTCTGTAGCTCAAATATCTGCACATAAATGTTAAACTTTGATGGAGTGTGAACAAATGGCACTTCTATATGTGGATTATTTACAAGTCTGTGTAGTGACTGTTTTAGCCAAAGGCATATAGAAGATATGCATATTAACATTGGTAGGAGAGCTTTATATTTTCTACAATACCATTTTTTATTAAATGAACATATAATTAGTGATTCTGATATATCACAACTAATATTTATACCTATATGAGCATGCCTACCCAAGCTTAACTCAGATATCTAGTCATTGCTAATCTTATTGTGAGGTAACATACAATGTAGCAAAAGTAATGGCGTGCACCAAAGTTTATAACTTCCAAAGTACATAAGTTAGTTAACAATGTTCAGGTCATATGACCATCCAGGGACACTGATTCACAAATTTCTATGCCATATGTTAATTCCCCATCCCAACCCAAATTTACAGTTTTTTTAAGACTTAAACAGATTTTTTGATTTCCTATTATAGACTTGCAGTTTATTCCATATAACAGGTGCTCTAATACTAAAAATGAATATCTCAAGATAGATTTACATTTCTGGATGCTAAATCTTAGATTGCTGCTTCTGAGATCTGGTCTGATTTGATATCTTGCAATGTTCATATCAACTGATATTTGAGGATAAGTATCTATCATAAAAAATGACATGCAAATATAATTTTACCCTCTATGTGTCTATAACCGAGTGTGTGTAAATTTAAATTCTTGCATGGTTCTTTATTTGTCATGTTTAATGGAAACAAAATATTCCTGGTAAAATTTATTTGTACTGACTCTATTCCTCTTAGTTGATTTTTTTTGTTATTGATATAGAAAATATTATTATACTCCAAGTTAGGCCCTATGAACGTCTTAAGTAATGATGTTAGTCATAAAACATCCCTAGCTGCCACATTTGAATCATTATTCCCAGTTGTTTCCAGCTGGACAAATGATTAAATCTATATGTTTGTTAAAAGAAAAAATAATGGTGACAGTAATTCCCAAGTCTTTATACAATTTAACCTCTTGTAGTGGAGTAGATAACAGGATGATAGATTTTATTACTGTTGACCTCTTAAAGTACATGCCTACATTTATCCAGACTGAAATTCAGGTCAGTTATTTTGGCCCAATAAGTAAGTTCAGCCATGTTTAACATACTGCAAACATTTCTAAATAAACCTTGTGTGTTTACAAGCTGTAGCGTTTTTCACACATGAGACTTCCAAGGCACATAGTTAATCAGACCTCTGTGACAGGCAAAGTAATAACTAGAGGAAGTTAAGTTTAGCAGCTGTTGTATACACAGCTTCTAGAATTATAAAGTCATATGTCCACATGTGCTTGACCACAGTTTGATTATATTTAGACATGGTATATTAATATTTTGCCAGTTATAAGTATTATTTAAAGAGACTTGAGGCTTGCATCAGGTTTGTTATTCACTGTGAAATGTAACTGTGTAGCAAGTCAATTTTAAATGGTCACTCACTTTCTGTCAGCATGTGATACCATATCATTGCATAAGTGATATGGTAGTAAAAAATGTGCAGTTTTAACACAGCTATGTATGCTCTAAGCTGCTTTGTGTTTTACATAGACATCTGCTGTGCCTTAACAGAAAAACAATAATCAGTTATGATGACCAACAGTGTATCACATCTTTATGATGTTTAGGCATACCTCTAAACTTCTTTGCCCATAAATTCTGGACAAAGGCAAAATTAATGGAGTACAAAGGTTGACAAGCAGGGACACTTTTTAAATATTACTGTACTTCACTAAATAAATAGTAGAATAACAAGTTTTGTATCATAATGCATTTTCAAAACAATAAAAATGTATGAAACCACAATTTCTGGCATTTTTGACCGACTGTAATATTTTGTAATTTATCAGAAAAAAACTTTTTTATGAAGGATTGGGCAAAAATATGAGGCAAAATCAGTGACATTCTGTGAAATTAGGAACAGCTGAAAAGTACGTGGTGAGTTTGTTGGACTTTCACATTGGAATAGCCATAAAGTAATCCATGGACATTGCTTTGTGATATGAGATTCTTTACTATTCAGAATGTGTAATACTTAAAAATAATAACTGACATTTCTTCATGACAATCAGTATTGTTACTGATTTCACACAGTGATGATAGAACATAACCATCTCAGGACTATTACTCACTAACTTGATGTATTAGCACAGCTGTACTGAGTGTGCCGTACACTGAGATGAAGTAAATAAGTAACTGCTCTTGAGCTGAAATCAACCCATGGTAACTCTATGGGTAGACTCCACAGGAATCTCATGGTATACTATGGAAACAGATTGCCAGGGCTTTCTTTTATGCAGATACTGCTGCTGCCCAGTTGTGCCCCAACCAGGTTTTGTACCCAAGTCTACCAGTTAATAATCCTGTGCCTTAATCTCTGTGCTATCTAGCTGGCATGCACAATGAAATAACAGATACATTTCTTTAAACCCTTGCATTCAGGCTGGAATTAGTTTTACAATCATATTCTATGAATTAAAAGCATACATAGTAGTGGTAAGAGATTAAATGTGCTCTTAGATATAAAGACTACATTCATTTGTTATGCTTACCATTATAAAATGCACGCATGTGTTTTGCTGTAAAATAAAGCACCCTGTATGCACCCATCATCACATATTAAAGAAGGATGTTATGTTTTTTTAAATATGCGTGCAGTAGAAAGACTACATTGCTCATCCAGTGCTATGTTTTAACACACGATCTATAATTGTAACCTTCCTGGTACTCTCTCACTATAAAGCTACTTATATAAAATAAATGTATAATAGATCTGATGTGTACATATTAGTAATATCATGTGCATTTTACTACTAATTGATTTGACTATAATCATGAAACTTTAATGCATGTTCATTAATTCTGTGATTGTGCTACCCAAGTATCATGTCATAACAACTACTGTGATATTTGTCTTGCAGGTACAGCTTAGACAAGAATAAGTAGATGTTCTGAAGATGCTTGCTGAGGTTCACTCCACTGTGTGGTAAGTGCATTGGAATACATAGATAGTCATCCATGCACAGTAATGGTAGGTCATAGTTAGTCTAACAAATAAATACAAATAAATGGAGCTGTTAATATGTATTCCTCTATTAAAACATATTCTTATAGGCAGTGGTGGCTGGTGGCTTCAAATCAAAGGGGGGGGGGCTGCAGGAGACAGCTGAATGGGTGTGGCTAAGGGGAAGGGGTGTGGCCAACTAGAACATGGTGGAGCTATGCTAAAACCCACAAAAACTGGGACTTTAATTAAATACACTGCCCTGGGTGCCAAACCATAATTATGAGAGTCCAATCAAGACAAAATGAAGTGTAGAAGAAAAAATGATTTTAATGCATTGGCTACATGACAGCTTACTTAATATCTAGATGGCAACAAAAAGGTTTTGTGGCATGAAAAAATAAATTACTTTTTAAATACATTACTGGAATGCCAGTCAAAATCAAGTATAAAAAAGCAAGCAGCACTTCACTCAAACCACTTCTCCTTGCACTGCAGTTCTAATTTTAATTTATATACAGCTTTATAAAAGTACCAAGTAACATGCTGAAAGTAGCAATCTTTGTGATAACCCCACTTGTAAAAATGTTTCTTATCCAAAAAAGACCTGCTGCCTGACAATAACTTTTTACTTGTTTCATGGGAAAAACATTATCAGAGTAAAAAATGAACAGCAAACAAGCTCAAGATAAATTGCTTAAAGGATTACTGCACAGGTTATTGACCACACATGAGAAATTGACATTCTGTTTACTTTACGGGTAAAGCCTGCAAAGATGACTGCAAGTCTCCAACAAATGTAATGAGCTTCTGAAAATACTGTAATCCTGTCCTTTATTACAAATACTGTCATATGCATTTCAATAGCCAAGGCTTATATGCTATCTAGTTATGTAAATATTCTCTGCATGACAACAACAAAAAAGCTTTCAGTGTTGGTAATTCTTTAACAGTATGCTTATTAAAGCTTACTTGCATCTTACAGTCTCAGACAAGCTTACCTGATGGTCATTAAAGCATTGCTACTTAAACACAAAGCAAGAGGCACTGCAACAACACGCATTTTCTGAATAATAAGAAGCATAAATCGACACTATAAAAATATGACAGAAAACCAGAACATTCTGAAAAATCAAGGACAGATGAAAAGCCACTTTAGTACTTGTGTCTACCTTGGATGGGGGGATACTCTGCACACTTAACACTGCATAACTGCTCCTTGCTTTGCTTGGACACATCCAGAGTCACTACATGGGGGAGTGGGGTGCAACAAGTATTTCACAATTTGAATTGTCTCTGGCTGATGGTGATGGCCCTGACACATTTGTCATACCTCTCAACCTCAGAGCAAGAAATCTGGACAAAGCCATAAATAGAAGTGGGACAAAGGCCCCAAAATTAGGACAATTTTTAATTATTGCTCTTATAAACTTAGAAAGATAACAGAATAGTAGGTCTTGCATTAGTATGAATTTTCTGAAGGGTATGAAATCTGAAACTCAAATGTCTGTCATTATTTTCTAACTTCAGTCTTTAATGATTTGCCACTGATTTGCCAGAAAACCACAATTTTATGAAAAACGGACAAAAATGTGATGCAAAAATATAAAATAGCCAGAAAATACAGCTGGGAACCTGTCAAAGAAGGGACACTTTTTAATATTAGTACTGTTAACTTGAGCAGCTGACAAAATAAGAGAATCTACATGCATTTCTGAAATTGAAAGTAATGTATAACTCTGATCATTATAATTATTTATTAATTGTAAACCCTCCATGCTTTCTTCCAAATTTGTCATTTTGCGGAGGGATTATTAGGGGGAGAGCAAGATTTTGAGCCACAATTGGGGACAGTTGAGAGGTTTGGATATACCTAATTCTATAAATTGATTTATTTGCGTGTGCGTCTTAATGCTGGAAATTTGGACAAGGCCAAATATATTGGGGGAAAATACAAACAGTACTAAAATTGCTCTTGTATAAACTTAGACAGTTGACAGAATAACAGATCTTACATGCATTTTTCTAAAGGGTATGAAATCTGAAACTCAATATCTGTCGTTATTTAGTGACTTCATTCCTAAATGATTTGTCAGAAAACTACAAATGTTATGAGAACAAACCAAAAATAAGAAGCAAAAATGTATTCATTTTGCAAAAATCTGGACAGTTGAGAGGTATAATTCAGCCAGGGCTGTCTGAGTTTGCCGCCCTTCCCCTCTCACAAAATCATGGTGAAATGAGACCTTCCTCCTGCAGCTATTCCAATGTCTCATTACTTGGCTATTTCGCCCCATTTACTATAAACACTGCAATGTGCATACTGCTTTACTTCAACGATGATTTGGATTTCATTTAAAAGTTTTATTTTACATTTTACAACACAAACACTAATAGACATCTGCTAAACAAAGCAATGCAGTCTCAAATTGAAAATAGACTTAGCATTAAAACTTATTTGCCCTTGAAACTGACATTTATTGAAACAGTATTGAAACTCACATTCAAATGAAATACATATGGCCAGTGGCAGATAAAGATTAACTCTGGGCTGTTTTCAAATCATAGGCCCCTTGCACAGGAAACATACATGTGTCCTTTGATACACCTTCCTGATTGTATTAAATTATATTCTTTGTATAATACAGTACAGTTCTTAGAAGGTGTTTTAAATGTATTGTTTTGAACACTTTTCCAGTAAACAATGCAACAAAATGCATACACCAATAATGACAAAACTGTCCAGTTTAGAACATTTCCATCATAAAGGTCTACTCAAACTTCTACAATCCACCAGTATCAGTAAATATGCACAATCTCTGCAGAAGTAAAAGTCATCTAAATAATTTCACATTAAAGAAATCTGTAACTAATAAAGAGGTTGCTACTAACAAACAACTTTATATTTCATTGTTCCATCTACAAATAAAGTGGCTGTTGCCCTTGAGGAATAAATTGCCTATGTTTTATTTATTTATTTATTTAACATTTATTTATTTAACATTTGTTGACCGGGAATGTCCGACTAGGTTCCACAGAGCCTGTTTTCAGCGGAGGCCCGGGGAGAAATGCTCCAGATGCATGTCTTTGGAATGTGGGAGGAAACCGGAGTACCCGGAGGAAACCCACGCAAACACAGGGAGAACATGCAAACTCCACACATTAAAATGTTACATTAAAAAATGTTAAGCCAGTAATATTGCAATAGGGAATGGATGGCAAACTGATAACAGGTTCATCGTTACTAGGTATCTCCTCCAAAGAGGACATTCTCAGGACTGCAGCATCCACCCCATTTAAAAGTACAACAGAGTACAGTATCAGCAATGCATCTATATAGTGTTCGAATAGAACCCACAGCCTTCTGCATCAAAAGCAATTAACAATGCAAGCAGACTCAGCATAAGCAGCACTAAACTTCTCTTCAAGCTCTCAGCTCCTTGTAAAATCCACTCAACACTCAACTGTGTTTCTCAGCTTTGAAGCACAAGAAATTTGGAAAAAGTCAAAATTTATTGGGGAGGGGAGAAAAGTCCAAAAACTAGGGACACATTTTAAACATTGATTGTATAATCTTGGAAAGTTGTTAGAATAAAATGCTGTGTTACCACCATGCATTTCATTACCAAGTCATGAACCCAGGACCTTGTGCACAACAGTCACAGCAACATACCTGAAAGGTAGATAGACTGAAACTTAAATGGCTATCATTTAGTGAATTCAGTTCTCACCATAGCTCTCAACTTCTTAGCACAAAACACCTAAACAAAGCCAATAATGGGGCAATACAGCCCCCAAACATATTAAGTGAATTCAATTCTCACAGTAGCTCTCAACCTGTTAGCACAAAAAACCTGGACAAAGCCAACAATGGTGGAATACAGCCCCAAAAATAGGGGCAAATTTCAAATATTGATCTTATGAACAGAAAATTGCTAGAATAAAAGGTGTTGTGTTACCATATACTTTCTGAAGAATATAAAGTCTGAAATTCAAATGCCTGGCATTATTTTCCAGAAAACCACAGATTTTATGAGGAACAGAACAGAACAGAACAGAAATATGAAGCAAAAATTTCACAAGTGGTGGTGTGTAGGGAATTCACGCTCTTACTACCTACTCTTAAGTACAGGGGTTGAGTCTAGCCACCAATATTTCCTGAGTTCTTCTAGTCACTGGCGGCATTTTATACACACACACACACACACACACACACACACACACACACACACACACACACACACACACACACACACGCGCACAAACGCACACACACACACTGAGCTTGATTCCACTAAGTCACACTGCTTTGTTAATTCAAACATCCTACCTGAGCACAGTTCCCTTCCTGCAGCAGCTCCAATGTGCATTTCAAAAGCCCCATTAGACAGCAGCAAAGTCCTTGTTCCCACGAGAGCCAGCTCCAGCCTGCACACATTGCAGTCTGATCCCCTTCAAGTCTATGCATTTGTAACTGCATAGACTTCTGGGATCTTTGTACAGAGAATGACTGTCTTCCTATCCGGACTGGTTCACCAACTGTCCAGATTCCTATGCACATGAGTAAGGTTCCAGGAACACTGATCACGCATGCGCGGAAGTCCGGGACTCGGATTTGTTTTTTATTTCTTTTCTTTTCTTTTTTTCTTTTCTTTTTTTTCTTTTAAGTTTGGGGGCTGCAGTCCTGCAGTGCAATAGCAGGAGCTGCCCCTGCATAAGTCATTAGACAACACTGAGATAGAACCAAGCTGATTGAAGAGTTGAGTTCTTCTAAAGTGTCAGTTGGACACTATAGACCCACATATGAAAGAGAAGCCATAGAGGAGGTGTTGTGACTCTGAGTCCTGCAGTGGTCTCATTACCTATGCTGAGAGACATTCAAGAGGTGGTTGAAGATGTCATGGTCAGTGTACTACCCTCTAGCCCAACAATAGTGCTTAAACTTCTTAAACAAATACACAAGACCCTAACTGGTACAGGTCTCGCAGATGTGAGGCCTTCACAAGTGTGTATGTCCAGGGTCTAGTAGACGATGTTTCCTATGGGTGGCATCTGGCACATGTGCATTAGTGACCAGTCTAGTTAGGAGATTATCTTGCAGTGTCTATCATCATCATCATCACCATCATCATCATCATCATCATCATTATGAAAAGGCAGTAAATACTCTTCAACATGTCAGTGCTATGGGTAATATTAACATGAATTCAAACTGGTTATTGTAAAGTATGCATTGCTCATATTAGACTTCCATTTGGCATGTAATGGTTGGCCCAAGAAGTTAACAAATTATTATGTTTTGTTTGGGTCCAGTTTGCATAATTATTTTTCAAACTAATCTAATTTTAGTATCTGAAGCTACCTGCATGTAACTAGGACAATTTATCACCCCCTTTGTGGAGTCAAACTGCTTTGCAAAAGATTAAACATTTATATAATCTGTTCTGTTCTGTTTGAGAATACATTTTAGAGTCTACACATATTTTATCAATTTGTATGTCTTTATTCCTACCATATCTTATGCATCTATAAAATGGTTTCCTATTATGCTCAATATCTTTATATACATTTTGTTAAATTTTTTCCTGAACTTGTCTCATGTTTTGTTAAATTTGTTTATCCAGTGTGTTTATTTCAGTTTTCAAAGTTATAGTTCAACATCTTTTCCATTTTTTTATAACCTAGAGGAATTCATACATTTCTTCGTGAAACACAGAAGGGAAACCTAGTAGTGGCTACAGACTTAAATTTACCAGAAACAGAGTGTAATACTATTAATTCAACAACATTAGTAAGAAAATTGCTTACAATATATGTTCTGGAACAACACTTGCTTCACATTGTTAAAAAGTGCACCAGGGAATGCAACATACCTTAAGTATCTTGTTCTTATGGAAACATATACTCCTGATATTGCGTGCCTAGATCCTGCTGTTAATTTTTTTTTTTTTTGATGTTTTGCATTTAAACAATTTCTGTTTCAAAATCTGACACATTCCTTATACAGTTTTTCCACTGAGTGCATCATTCATATTAGTTTTACATACTGACTGTTCTGCTTCCATATAGTCTGCTGCTACTCCTCTGTACATTGGTTTGGATTTTAGTTTGATGGAATTATCTAGCAACATTTTAACCTTTAAAACACCATGATCATGGCACATTAAACTTGACTTGAAGTAACACCCATTTCCTTAGGAAAACAAACAATGCCTAGTATGTTGCATTCCCTGGTGCACTTTTTAACAATGTGAAGCAATTGTTGTTCCAGAACGTATATTGTAAGCAATTTTCTTACTAATGTTGTTGAATTAATAGTATTACACTCTGTTTCTGGTAAATTTAAGTCTGTAGCCACTACTAGGTTTCCCTTCTGTGTTTCACGAAGAAATGTATGAATTCCTCTAGGTTAAACACAGTTGACTTTAGTGGTCTATACACTCCAACTATTGTTATGTGCTCAAGGGTTGTCTTTATTTTCACAGTTACACCATCTACAGCATTGGTTTTATCATTAAACATGTAATAATCACGGGTCTCATAACAATATTTAATCCTTATCATAACACCTACACCTGGTTTTGCATTGGAATATCTGCTAAAGTAAGAACATTTATACTTTGCCAGAATTGGTTTACAGTCATTGTTCTTTAACATGTTTCACAAACAATAACAACATCAATCTTGTGGGAATGTAGCAGATTTTCCAATAACAACTTTATTACTAATGCTCCTGGCTTTAACAACTATCAGAGATATATCAAATGTTTCAGACTGCTAACTTTCTTACCTGGCAGAAATCCTGATTTGTGTTAGTGAAATATTGGAATATATCTGCTGTAAAAAATTCTCTTCCCTTGTCTTGTCAAGTGCATGCCACCCTGCCTAAACACATGTGCCCAAAGTTAAGCTTGGATGCTGTGCACATTTCTATGTTTTTAAATGCCTATTGAACTCAAATAGTGCTAAACCGTGAAGACACCTCAAACCACAAACAAAACTCTTCTGGGAGTGATGCAGTCCAAAGCAGACGCTACTGTCATTAAAAATAATGAATCTTTATTAAAAGGTTAAGTGCTTTCATCCCTATTAAATGAGGGACTTCTTCAGAACAAAAAACATTAGCAACCGCTTTTTAAACACAATTGGCTGGTCACATGACCATAAAACATTTGCATTTCCCACTACAAACATCTGCCAACTTTACATATTATAACCATTAAAGATATATATATGTTAAAACTACATAAAAAACTATGCTAGAAAATGTCTTATTCAAAACAACTAAATATAAACAAAAATGTGTCTAAGTTCCTTTAAAATATCATCAAAAAAGCTGTTTATAAATAAAACTAATGGCTGGAAGCAGTAAAGCAATCATGTAATAACTCCTATTTATATATATCTTTTTTTAAATGTATGTTTGTCCAATTATAAATACAAAAAAAAAAAAGTAAATTTTCTAATGTAGTTTTTAATGTAGTTTTAATATATATATATATATATATATATATATATATATATATATATATATATATATATATATATATATATTTACCCAAACGCTGACAACTACTTAAAACAGTAACAAGAAGCTAAAGGCAGGATAACATAAAACGATAAGACCTCGGCTTGGACACACAGAGTTTATTCCAAATCACAGTTGATACAATACGTTAAGCGCTTTCATCTGAAACCAGACTTCTTCAGAACGTATTCCTAAGTTCATTAATTACTTAAATAGAAGTCATCTGACTCAAATTTGGCGCCAAAACATAATTACACAAATTACTGCTAATAATATATTTCATGAGTTCCTGCAGTGCTATTGTCAATAAAAAAGTGTAAAACAGTATATAAAAATATTATATAAACATACAATATGCATATAAATATCCATATTAAAATACTAAAATGCTGGGATGCTACTGTTCTCCCTCACTACTAAATATTACTTGCTTTCCTAAATACTTTGTCCTAAGGACTATGAAAATGTTAATACATATATATATGTGGTGATTAATACCAAAATATTACAGATGATAAAAGGTACATATATAAAACATGACAATGCATTAAACATGACCAAATGTAAGAAACTAGTCTAACACTTCACAACAATCCTACCTAAAATGATAACATATCTTACCCTCTAGTTTCCTACATTTAAAAATGGCTTGATGCTAATGTTGTCATTGATACCTGGAAAATTTGTTGCATCCAAAATGATCTGCCATCTGCTTTCTTTGAGTCCCAATAATGTTTTCATGTTACCTCCATAGGGTGTATGTTGACAATGACAACATTAGCATCAAGCCATTTTTAAATGTAGGAAACTAGAGGGTAAGATATGTTATCATTTTAGGTAGGATTGTTGTGAAGTGTTAGACTAGTTTCTTACATTTGGTCATGTTTAATGCATTGTCATGTTTTATATATGTACCTTTTATCATCTGTAATATTTTGGTATTAATCACCACATATATATATGTATTAACATTTTCATAGTCCTTAGGACAAAGTATTTAGGAAAGCAAGTAATATTTAGTAGTGAGGGAGAACAGTAGCATCTCAGCATTTTAGCATTTTAATATGGATATTTATATGCATATTGTATTTTTATATAATATTTTTATACACTGTTTTACATTTGTTTGTCTTTTTCTATTGATTATAGCACTGTAGGAACTCATGAGATATATTATTAGCAATAATTTGTGTAATTATGTTTTGGCGCCAAATTTGAGTCAGATGACTTCTATTTAAGCAATTAGTGAACTTAGGAATACGTTCTGAAGAAGTCTGGTTTCAGATGAAAGCGCTTAACGTATTGTATCAACTGGGATTTGGAATAAACTCTGTGGGTCCAAGCCGAGGACTTATCGTTTTGTGTTATCCTGCCTTTAGCTTTTTGTTCATTGTTTTATATATATATATATATATATATATATATATATATATATATATATATATATATATATATATATATATATAAAATGGTTATTATATGTAAAGTGGACAGATGTTTGTAGTGGGAAATGCAAATGTGTCATGGTCATGTGACCAGCCAATTATATTTAAAAAGCAACAGTTGCTAATTTCTTTTTTTTTGTTCTGAAGAAGTCCCTAATTTAATATGGACAAAAGCGCTTAACCTTTTAATAAAGAATCATTATTTTTAATGGCCATAGTGTATGCTTTGGACTGCACCACTCCCAGAAGAGTTTTGTTTATGATTTAAAATGCCCCATATTTTCTCATGTAAGCATTTACCCAATAAATCCTGACCTGATTCTGTTTTCTGTATGTCATTTGTGTTCTTGGCCTGAAGTATCTGCCAGTGACTCCTGACAGTTTTATGATTTTTATAACTGCAGGTGAGTAACACTATGCATGCCTTAACTAGTCTTCACCAAAGCATCTGACTCTGTCCTGCAGCAGTGACTGATTTCAGAGTTATAACTGACTGATACCCCCTAACACACAAACCTACTAAAGACATTAATTTAAGCTAACATACAAAGCTTCTAAATACACTCATTTAATCTAACACATAAGTCTATTAAACATAGTTGCTTAAATGAATCCAAGTACTGCACTCTCACCCGGTTGCAACTTTTCAGCATTGTTTACTAAGCTCCTTAGCAGCTTGCACCTAGGGCAGCCATCTTCTTTGTCCTATAGTAGTTATGGTACTGACTGTTAGGAATATTGGAGAGGGGAGTGGTTGGCAAAAGGCTATGAATGAGGAATTGGATTGCTGAAGGGTTTAGTGTTGGTCATAGAGACATGTTTTGAGATGGACATTCTAACAACTAAATTTAGTGACTAGTAGAGTACAACAGCAGAGAGATGTGGGTCTAGTGGTTTTCTCTGTGCTTGTTTCAGACATATCAGAGAAAACAGAGAACAGTATCAACCTCTTTTTTTAATGACACAGATTATCCAATATGTATATGTAATAATACAGTAGTTACTGTCACAGATTTATTGCATTATTTTCTAAATACATATATATTCTTTCTTCAGTAATAGTATGACTAATATAAAGAGAATCACATGACTTAGTTATGCAGTAAGGCATGAAATGATAAATGGTACACATATTACTACATGCCCAGGTGTGTTGTGTGGTATGTGCATAAAGGGAGAGTTCCTTACAACCCTAGTTATAGAATATCTGCCCCAAGCATCTCCAAACACCTTATTACACTTATAAAATGGGCATGTGTGTGTGTGTGTGTGTGTGTGTGTGTGTGTGTGTGTGTGTGTCTATATATATATATATATATATATATATATATATATATATATATATATATATATATATATATTTTTTTTGCAGTTTCAGTTTTGCATTTTGTTGTTTATAGATGGTAATTATATAGTTTCTAGCACATTTTAATACAACATAATTCATCTGTCCATGTTAACTAATTGCTGTGCACGATTATAACTTTTTAAGTTTGTGAATGCTTGGTATGAAGTTTTCAGGGTGGTCATCTAAGAAACCCTTTGGTTATACTATTGTGTGATATTGTACACTCCAGTTTATAATCAGGTGCTGACAGCACCTAATACTTCTCCTGAGTTCTGGCAGGTAAATGATTTCCAAGTGATGAGATTTAATTATCAGTATCACAATGATTCACAAACAAGTATGTTGTTTTCTAGGTAACATATGCTCAAAACATTTCAAAAAATTGATGACTCCAATGACAACTCCAAGAAGTAAAAGGTACAGTGGATATAAAAAGTTTACACACCCCTGTTAAAATGCCAGGTTTTTGCGATACAGAAAAATGAGACAACAATAAATCATTTCAAAACTTTTCCTACCTTTAATGTGACCTATAACCTGTACAATTCAATTGAAAAGCAAACAAATCTGTTAGGGGAAAAAATATAAAAAATAAAAAAACGTACAATACTCTGGTTGCATAAGTGCTTCAACAGAGTATTAGTTTAAGGGTGTGCAGACACAACAAAGTATCATTTTAAGGGTTTGCATACTTATGGAACATTTTCATATATATATATATATATATATATATATATATATATATATATATATATATATATATATAATTAATACTGTAGTCATCTATATAGACAAATGTTATAACATTCTATATACTCTATGTACAATTGGCTTGAACAAGTAATGATGTAAAGATTGGAGCAGAAAAATAAAGAAAATTATATTGTACAATTTATAAATTTAAGTACTTTACATATCAAGAGTTAGACTGAGTCCAGTTTTAATGTCTCAATAAGGGTAAGGATTTTTCCCAAGGATTTTTAGTCCATTTTTAGGAGTAATTCTCAGTTCTTTGACATTGATTTCAAATAGCACAGTTTCTTCCAACAATTTCAAGAATTCTTCCACAGTGGGTTCTTGTGTTGACTTCCACTTTCTTGTTATACATTTTCTTGCCACTGCTAATAAGAACCATAGTAGATACAAGTCTTTTTTACTCACTTCTAACTGTCATTAACATTCAAGAGGATTACAGATTGGTTAAAGTAAAAGTACCTGTGAAAATAGCTTGAAGAAACTTAGTAATTTCTTCCCAATTTTTTTTAATATTAATACATTCATGTCAAACATTTATCCAGTCTGCTTTACATATTAGTAAGCATCTCCAACAAGTGGTATTTTCGAATGTTTTAAATTTAGCTAATTTATCTGGTGTGATAAATGCCCAGTGTATAAATTTACAAGTATATATTTTCCATACTTGTAAATTAAATGCTGATTTAATAGAGTACAAGAGGTTAGCTTTACTTTCAATTGATAAATTAGTTTGCTATCCTTTAGTTATGTAGTTCAAAAATTTTAAATTAAGGTTAGTTTTATAATTCATTAAAATTGTGTATATTTTTGAAATCATATTTGCCCAGTTATAGTTGTTTTATATAACTTCAAACATAAGACTTATAAATTTAGATCTAGTCTTATAGGATGAATTGATGATTATTCTGTTTAAGTCTTGAGCATGTGATAATATGCTTTAGAGTACCAGACAATCTGCGTTTGATATATTAAATGCATTTTGGATTTGTTGAATGTCTAAAACTTTTGACTCTTTATACAATGTTGCCAAACAGATAAAATTGTTCATCTCCCAATTTGTTAAAGTATTTTTTATAAATTTTATTAAAAAAGCTTTTTGTAGAACTAAAGGGTATTAATAAATCCAATCATATCTTAATGTCTGTGTTGGAACAAATAAACCTACTAAATAAATTATATATGTTATTTATATAGTTTAAATTAGTTGGTTTTGATATATTATATTGAATGTTGATCATTAAGACATGCCACAATATATTATTTTGTTCATTTAACATAAGATTTTTAGTTATCTTGTTTTCATTTAGGAGAATAATTATATGTAAAGTTTTCCATGTTGAAGAATAATTATTATCAAACCAATTAATGATAAAAATAGAGGCTTTTATGTATGTTTCTATGTCTGGAAAATTGATTCCACCCATTTCCCAAGGTCTGATATGATGTGAATAACCTATCCTATTTCTTTTTGGAAACCAGAAGAAAGTCAGTAGGAGTTTATGCAGTTCTTTTAAATATTTTTTGTTTGGTGTCATAGGAATTGCTTGTGCAATGTAATTTATTTTTGGGAGAGATTTGTTTGTTTTTCAATTGAATTGTACAGGTTATAGGTCACATTAAAGGTGGGAAAGTTTTGAAATGATTTATTGTGGTCTCATTTTTTATATCATAAAAACCTGGCATTTTAACAGGGGTGTGTAAATTTTTTATATCCACTGTGTGTGTGTGTGTGTGTGTGTGTGTGTGTGTGTGTGTGTGTGTGTGTGTGTGTGTGTGTGTGTGTGTGTATATATATTCCATATTGAGGGGATTTTGGCTTCAGTCAAGGTACGATTGATGAGTATCAAGATGGGGTAAGCTATGACATCAGCAGCTTTTTGTAAATATTCGGCTGGGAGGAGGTCAGCGGAGAGAGTAGTTGGTTTAAGTTTGTGAATCACTGGCAAACCACTTTGCAGTTAATCTATGATAAAGGGCAAATTAGTATTATTATCCCAGGGATAAAAATTCAAAGGGGGATATTCCAGGATAACTCAGTAACTACTGCTCCTTTGTCTTGCCCTTAACCCATTAAACTGACTACTTATCAGATTAATTCGGCTTCCAGACAACAACAAAGTATAAAGACTCCTCTTTTTGTCGATGATTTAAAAGTGTATTGTTCATCAGATGAGGAGCTGAAAGCACAACTGCAAGTGGTCAAAACTTTCTTAGATGATGTAAAAATGTAATTTGGTCTTGCTAAATGTGCAAATGTAACATTTAAAGGAGGAAAGCTGCAGCACCAAGAAAATATCAGTCTGGGCAGGAATATGATATAAAGGAACTTGAGCAGGAGGGAGTGTATAAATATCTGGGAATTGCTGAAGGACTGACAATAAAACATGAAGAAATACAGACAAAACTCTGAATATTTTAGAAGACTAAAATTAATACTAAAATAGCCTTCTTATCTAGGAATAAACTCCAAGCTATAAACCAATTTGCTTTTCCTGTTCTAACTTACAATTTTGGGGCAATTGACTGGCCCCAAAAGGTATTGGATCAGTTGGACAGGTAAACATGAAAAAATACTTCATGATTATTAAATAATATATAAAATCAGAGTATACAAAGATTATATATTCCTCATTCTAAAGGAGGTATGGGCTTCCTAAAATTGATTATATCTATAGAGCTGCATATATATCTGCTGACCTCATCAAATCCAAACATAGTGAAAATTTTGAAACAAATATAAGATGACTTCACTGCTTCATTTAGCAGAAGCGTATGAGTGTCCAGTGGGAATGGAAACCAAATGATAAGTAGACAAAAATCAGGCAGCAACTGAATGTGCCAAAAACAAAAGAAAGAATATAGGGAAAAGTATGAGAGATGACAAGACTTGTGGAAAAGGCATAAATATAGTTGCAAGTACAGAAAACTACTGAAACAACCTCATGTTGATCAGGATCTGATGCAGGAATGGTTATAGGGAGGTGAATTTACACCAACAGATGAAAGGTTAGTATTAGTGACCCAGAATAGTGAACTATGTACACATTGGTTTACAAAGTCCATTGAACACATATGAGAAACAGACAACTGCAGGTTCTATAAAACAGAAATAGAAACAGTCGGACATCTTGTTACTGGGCATGATACACTAATGGTAGAGGGCGTATATACTAAAATACATAATAATATGGCAAGACTGTTCACTGGGGATTATACAGTCCTTGCACTATTGAAGTGGCTGAGAAGCAATGGAAACAAGAGCCACAAAGCACTATACAGAATGATGACGTTTATATCACATAGAATCACCCATTATCAACAGTTCAAAAAATTGATGTGAGAAAACTAGCTATAGTAGTCTACAGAAAGAAGACAAAAGTAGAACTGATCACTGAACTTGCCACATCCAGTGATTACAGTGTCTTATGAACATAAGAAACAAAGTCATAAAATATCAGGATTTGCAGGCAGAAGCAAGGGTAATGTGGAAGAAGGATATCCAGACAGTTCCAATTGTAGTAAGAGCAATAGGTGTCTTAAAAAAGAAAGTATTATTTAGATATGTTACCGATGCATGTAACTACATATGAATTGCAGAAGGAGTCAGTTCTTGGCATGTTGTGGGTGCTGCAAAGATCACTTTTGGCTAACATCAAATATCAAAACAATACTAATTTCATGAACTTTAATTATACTTTGACTTAGGAATGGGGTCCATTCCCATCATGGTATTAGAAACCTAATAGACTTGGAGAAATTAAACCCGTGATAAATATTTACTGTCGTAGAGCATTAGAGAGAAATATAAAGGATACTGCCTTTATAAACTGGAATCAATATAATGAGCTGAGGAATAAATTTAAATTCTGTATCTGCAAAAGAAATACCTACTACTTAAAGAAACTCTATGAGCAATCTTAAGATATTACAACACAGAGTGGAATAATTCATCCCTCTTTATAGAAGCTTAGACATGAATTCTGATCATTTTTTTCCTTAACTATAAAAAAAATAATCAAAACAAACCAACAAAAAAGGATACCATTAACAACTGTCTATCATATACTGACAATACTACCAAATTTTCTTGCTAATATTTCTCCTGATGAATTCTTCACGCTACTAAGAAAGAATAAGAAATAAGGCAACAATCCAGTAATAAAGCTCCCGAAAGAACACTTTGTTAGTAGCCATCTATGTTTGCCCTGTTGACGCTACTTTGAGTACATTCCCTGCAGAAGGCTGGATCCTTTCTTTAGAGAAAAAGGGCATTTTTTACCCATTTTTAGCTCTATATTTACCAACTATATTAAACAACTATACCCAAAACATTCATTCCTATTACCACAAGTCAAGGCCATGGAAAAGGTGGTCTGCTGGTAGAGTGCCAGAATGGCTCTAGGTATATCAAGATGTAGATATAGCCCTCAGTAAAGTCAGTATTCATAGTCTATATCACATGGATGAGTGAAAGGCTGACTTTAGATTCTTCTCTCACCTGCCAAAGTCATCTGATATGGTTAATGATGACAGTCCCTTTTTTAACTTCTAATACCGTAGCCTTGATACGGTATTAACTTCTCTCCCTTAACAAGTCTATCAAGCAATTTAGGCAAAATGCCAAGGGGAAAAGTCTGGTTATTACGCTAGGGGAGGGTCCATCTCAAAATGGTGTCAAACTATTTCTGGTGTATGTCAGATGCATTTGGGTGATTTCTGGTATCACCAAAGTACTGCAGTATGCAGATTACACCATCTCCTATTGCTGCTATGACAAGGCCTACCAGTTCTGGCCCAACTACAATATTAAAAACACAAAAAGTCTTCAAATGCTTGAGTTCTGGCTATGTGATAATAATCTAGCTCTTAACTCTAGAAAAAGTAAACCTGTGAAATTTGACTGTTGGAAATGAAGATGTGACAGATACAATTTGGAGCCTCATACCCTGGCTTGACCAACTGCAGAAGTAGGGTGCTTTATTACACTGTAATAACATCACCTGTAGTGTACAGATCACATCACCTATGAAGTGAATAAAACTAATAGGTATGTGCATGAAACAAAAAAATCTTATCCTTTCAACAAAGCAGTTACTCTTCAGTCTTTTTACGTCCCTGTCCTGCAACGATGACATATTAACATGACAAATCAACATCACAAATTTTCACCCCCCTCTACCATAGTGTTGCTAGACTTGCCCTAGACAAGGAGGCAGGAGAATAACTATATCATTCTACACATTCACAAATGAAAGACACTGCAATCACTTTACATAGTACATTTGCCAGTCACTTTCAGATTGCTGGAGGTAGTTTAGTTGCTAACTATAATGCTATGTAACCTTTGTCAACTTAAACCCATGAATTACCTCCTGATTTTCATTACTAGGACTCATAAAGTTTATGTGAAGTAGTGATAACATACAAAAGCATATTCATTCACTCATTCATTCATTCATTCATGCATTCATTCATTCATTCATTCATTCAGACATTTGTTCTGTTATACCCCTGTATCCGGTTCAGGGATCTGTAGGTGCTGCATATCATCCCAACAAACTATGGGCACTAGGCAAAGAAATTAGTCTTAAGAAGTCAGAGACAATTGCTGGATGGACACAGGAACTCAGTTTAGTACAGACACACACACACACACACACACAAACACACACACAAACACACACACACGCACACACACACACACACACACACACACACACACACACACACACACACACACACACACACACACACACACAAAACAAAGGGCAGTTTGATGGGTTTCCAGTTCAACAATGCCATGTTTTTGGGATATGAGAAGAAACTGAAGTGCTTGGCAAAAATCCATTTTGACAAATGGTAAACAAGTAGATTTCACAATACAGACACCCCATTTCAGAACCGAACTGGGCAATATTACTTTGGAAATGTTTGTAAACACAGTTTCATCTTAATGGTGGTGTTTGGTTTGCTGTCTAGGAAGGTGTAAAGTTGTGGTTCTTCTTACTGATGATGATACGACTCTAAACAGTCATGTATTTTTGATTTGCCAGTCAGTGAGCAATTGGACTCTTTTATTTATTTATTTATTTATTTATTTATTTATTTATTTATTTATTTTTATTTTCAAGTATTGGTCTGGGACAACTAAGGTCTAGGTTACAATAAAGCTGTTAGTCTGATTACCATCCATTGAGAAATAGTCTTACAGTATATTTCTATCACAACTGTTTTGCTATAAATACTTTTACAAGATAAATAAGTTGATGATATGTTTGTGTACAACTGTTTGATACAAATATTTTATTCTCTCATTTGTTGATAATTATCATCTTTAATATGTAATAATATTTATAAAGTAATGCTGCAATGATTTTTAAACATGACAAACAATAGTTATACCTAAAAAACTAATATATCCTTGTTAAGTTCATTACAGATATGTTATGTGCAATACAGAAATATAACACTGTGTAAGTAGAATCCACCTCTGAAGCATTCCCTCAAAATACCTTACCATTAATAATGTATATTTGGGTCTATGTTAAATCATCAAACACTTAAAAAAGCGAAAGATGATTTATCGAACCCATGTAAGTGAAAGCTTACAATCTCAAACGCTTAAACAGCAATTTTTTTCCAAGGGGAAAAAAAATCGCTGTTCTACAAAAAAAAAAAAATTGTAAAACATTACATAAACCCCCCCGATGTGGGGGACTGTCCCCTCCACACCCCTTCTACTTAAATATATCAACTCTGAGATCGCACTACAGTCACGAAAATGGCAAAGTAATGGAAGCGGCCAAGCAATTTCTTTCCCAGGGAAAGAATTTGCTTATATGCCGTTTTGCTATTTTGCCTTTTCATGCTTTCAAGTTCGATCAAGACGCATTCGAAAGAATGTGTCTTCGATCATTTAATAGGAACCCTGTATATTTAAGTAACAATTGAAAAAATTAAGGCCATTTACAGAAATATGTTTTAGCAATATGCAATCAATAAACAAAAAGTCATAGTCATCATCAGATTTACTATATGCACAGACTAAAATGGACAACTGTTACTGTGAAAAATTTTCAGAAGGCAGGCAATCAAGCCTACCTAGCAATTAAAAATTTGTTTTTCAGATAAATCTAAATACTTGAATACAAATAATCATGAGCATGTTATTTCCAATTTACATTATAGCCATCCAAGAAACATAGTAAAACTCAGTGATAATGTAATGCAGTCTTACCTAGAGAGTGTTCTTATACATACTTCACAGCAGGGATCTGACAATACGGTTAGTCCATGAGTGCTTTTAACAATGTAAATCAACCCATATCTGGATAGAATTCTTCATCTTTGATTCTGTTCTTCCTTTCCATTTTTTTGTAATGGATTTTAGCCACTGTTATCACGAAGGACAGTATAGCCCCTTCATACTTCACGTATTCTATTGTTTTATAACCAAGTAACAAACACATTTTGAACTAAGTGCTGCAAAGCTATCATAGTTGAAAATTGCCAACAAATATGGCCTCATGTACTGTAGCACAAATGTAGGAGGTCCACATTTTGGGATCTTCTTTTTAGCCTCATTGGCATATAAAAATACGTATGAATTCATTTCCATGAAGAAATTTAAAACCATCTAGATTTAGTAGCATGCCATGGCAATTCATAGACGTTTTCCAGCTTACACCACCCAATTACTCATTCTAATTATCAAGCCATTGATGTATCATTTTAGATAACATGTATTTTGCAATTATTTTAGTGCATCAGTTGCAGACTTACAATGTTTAGATTCTACCACCTAGCTTCCAGTAAGAAAGTCATCAGTGTCAATTGTTGGGAACAGAATTTGTTGTCACCCCTTAATCCAGCTCTTGAAACTGCAGCATATCTGAATAATGTCTACTAGCAGTGTAACATTCCTGAGACAGAGCAGGCTGGATCACAATGGCCTGGAGGTGTATGTCAGAAGGACCCTTAAATGTGAGAAAGTCTTTCATCTGAGCAAGGAAATCAACTTTTTGCATTTTCTTGTTCAGCTGAAGTAATTTTCTCGCATTCATGTCACTGAATACAATAAAATTCAGTGCTGAGATTAGGTTACAATGAGACAAAAGTTATATTTGATAAAACTTTCAAGTGGTATTGATGACATAGACAAGGCAGCCCCTACAGCTTGTGCTACAGGAATGAATAATACCACAGTGCAATTAGCAATGTTGATGTTAATGAGGTAGCACATTTTCAATTATATTATTATCAACACACTTTCATTTATAAATTATATATTTATACATAATCAAGATTTTCATGATTTTACATTGCCACAAACAGATAAACACTTTAAACATTCATGTATTATTTGGCTGTAAGCTTACTAAAAACATGTGAACCTATGAACCCTTGAGTAACCCTAGGTAACACTGACATACCAATAGAGAAGAAGGTAGCAAACCTGCCTTAAGAAAATAATTCACAAATTTCTGTTCCCAACAACAGAGAATTTTTAATGAAACAGTGCTACCAATGTAAGAAATTTCAGAAGAGTCGAAATGCCAGGTATTCTGCTATATACACCAGTCAGTGTAGAGCAGTTTGTGTGCATGTAATTTAAGAATCTATCCAAGGGCTTGTACAAGTGTATAAATACTGAGCATGTGCAATTCTGACTGTCATTTTAAAGTAAGATGTTGGGATGTAAGCATGTATGCACGTAAGGTCTGTCTGTTAATCAGTTTGTTTATATTTTATGATGCTGCTATCCATCTTGATGTGTTTCTCTGCATTAAAGCTTCTAAATGAAATACCCTGCTTGCTTGTCATCTATGTTAGACAGAGATGAGCGACATGGTGCCAGAAGCGACATTTCTAAAGGGACATGATATCAGAAGAAGAATGGCCAAAACAATTTGTTGCCATAAAGAGTTCCAGTTTCTTCCATTTAAGTCCAAGAGACACCCAGTTAACACTGTAGGAATAGAAAGGAGTGGATCATCCCTACTGCACACAGTATTCACAAAACAGGTTAGAAATGAATTTCAGATGTTAAAACTTGCTCAAACTATTTATTATTCGCAAAATATGAAACAAGGCATACAGAACCCTCTAAATGAAACTCAAATAAACCGATATGTCCAATATTGATAAAACTATTCAAATTACTATGGAAAATGTTTGAAATAAGGTCTGAATTGCATAAAATAAGAGGAAATGGATGCATTTTCTTTAAGCACATATTTTCACATTAATTAAAGATATCCAAATTATCAGAAGTTTATAAAGTGTTCACATGTTTGTGCAGTTTTACAGTAAAGTTATTTCGCAAAATACAGCCATTACAGAACATATTTTGCAAAGTACAGTATTTCAAAGAGTTTATTGTGCATTTGAATGTTATTACAAGATCACAGAACAGTTTGTTCATACATAATTACAAAGGCCATATTTTCAGTGTGTTTCTGCATACTTTGTGGGCATGGCAGACTGATTTCAAAAACCCAGTGCACTTGTGTTTGACAATAATATTGCAGAGAACTGAAGAATGTTTGAGCAAGAATACGACATTTTCATACAAGCTATATTTTCTGATAAAGATGACCATACAAAGACATTTATTCTACTTAATTCAGCTGGGTTACAAGCCATTGAAAGGGAACATTCATTTGTGTATGCACCTGCTGTCTATGCAGGAGAGGGGTTAAACCATCATATTGTTGTACAGGCTGAGTCAAGAGACTGATTCAGTCTCATAGCGAAATAATTAACAAGGAAGGCAGAATTAATTAGCTATGAGACTGAACCAGTCAGTGACCCATTTGAAGATTTACTCGTGGATTATCTGACTTGTATATTGAACTCAAAAGGTGACTTTTGTGTTTATGGTTTTACTGGACAGAATTTCGATACAAGTATTGCTGAATTGTTCAGCAAAGGTTTTCTTTTTTACTTGCCGAACTTTCTAGTATTGTGGAGTTGATTTTAGATTTTAAATTGTTAGTTAGAAATTTAAATTTTAAAATGATATTTAGTAACACAAGCTCTAACAATTTGCCTATGACATTATGTAGAAAAAGTCTGTACAATCCTCCACCTACCAATATTTTATTATTATTTGAAAAAATGTGTGAGTTCGATTTCAGGATGCTTATAAACCAACATAAAGGAAATTTTACTGATAACCTCACCGATAGTGAAAGAACTCTACTTTTAACTTTCTGTATAGATAAAACTTTGAGGGTAATGAAGCCTGCTAAGGGGGTGGGGTTGTCATTATGTCTAAGCAGGATTATGTGGATAGGATGAATCTGTTTTTGCTTGATGGTTGTCTGTGTGAAGAGGCTTCACTTAATATGGTGAATATCTCTTATGGAAAAATTGATTTCCTAATTAAGGGGCAGCTCGAACATGAGGTGGCAGAGTTTCTTTATACTAAGTACCCCAAGGTATCTAGCATCTTCGGGATTCTGAAGATGCATAAGGACAAATATGATCCCCCATGAGGCTTATAGTTAGTGCATCTGGGTCTAAAATGCATACTATGGGGAATAATATAGACATTAAGTTAAAGGGAGTACTTAATAATGAAGACCATATATGTATTGAATCCTGACATTTTTTGAGAAAGTTGAACAATCTAGAGTTTAACAGCAATGTTACCTTTCTTACAGTGGATGTAGTTAATTTATTCAATGTAATTCCTCACTCCACTGGAATTGAATGGTTTCAGGAATTTTTGTTTAACCATTGTGTATTTAGTAATGAAGAAGTAGACATCTTGGTAATGTTTATGGACACTATTCTAAGAAATAATTTTGTCTTTTTTGAAGGACAATATTTTTTGCAGAAAACAGGAGTAGCAATGGGGGCCATATGTGCCCCCATTTTTGCAAATATAATCATTTTCACGTGGAAAAGAAATGTATTTTTACTTCACAATTCACTATAAAATGGAGTTTATATTTACATTAACTAGACAATTTATTTTTTGTTTGGAATGGGGACAGTAATGATATTAGTAATTTTTTAGACTATATTAATAGGCCAACTCACTGTCATGATGATTTAAATACCGTCAGGCAAGGGGTCACACGAGATTACACTTGCTCATTTATTATGAAATTTAGTTCTGACCTAGACATTTGCAATATTTTGAAAAAGAACTGGCAAATATTTGGTGGACAAGAAGGGTTAATGAACAAATTTGGCTTTGAACAACACTTTGTTTTTAGGAGGGGTTCTACGATTGCAAATATGCTAGAAGAGAGCAGTAACAACTATGATTGAAAAGGGAATATGAGGAGATATGGCTTTTGCTCGCAATGTATGTATATTATGGATACAATAAGAGTTAATAAGACCACTATAAGACTCAAAGGTAATTATAATTGCAATTCTGTTGGAGTAGTTTATGTTGCCCTATGCTGTCAATGTAATGGGTTTTACATAGGAAAGACAAAAGGAAGACTTAGAGAGAATATAAGAATATATCAGAGACATAAGGAATAAGAATACGAATAACGCTTTATATAAACATCTTGAAAGGTATCCTATGCATAATTTCAAATTTGTTGTCCTGGAAGGACAGAAAAAAGATTTACAGGGAGGGCCATGGGATGATTTGTTAGAGTTTAAGGAGTTAGGCTGGCAAATACAACTTAATGCCTACACATTACCAGGTTTAAATGATAATGCTCCTTAGAGAGAGGAATAAGAGGCTTTGGGGGAAGTCTTTTTATGGTTCGCTTATTAATAGTCAATTAGGAATTTTAATGTGCTGCTTCTTATTGGATATGGTCTGTTGTGTTTTTTTTTTTACCTTTTATTTAAACTTATTATCTGTTTTTTAATTTAGTCTGAAGAAGTCTGATGTTACAGGCAGATGAAAGTGCTCAATAAAGAACGTGCTGATGGATTTATTTGATGTACTCAATTCCTTGTGCATGATTGTGAGTCTCCTGGACCCGTGTGCAGTTTTATCTTGTTGGATGTTCTCATGGTTCTTGGTTTTTAAGCTTCTAGTTGTGTACCCCATGAAGTTAGACACAGATGTAAGTCCAGTTATCAGGTCAGCTCGAAAAGTTCCAATAGCAGTACAAGGCAGAGTCAAAGCTGAGCTAGATAGAATAAAATGGTGTGACAAGGTATGATTTGTCCAGTTGTATAAACAACTGAATGGGTATCTTCCATGGTGAGCATTCATAAGAAAAGCTCAGATGACATCATAATATGTATTGATCCACAAGATTTGAACAAAGCACTAAAAAGACCTCATCATCCAATGCGCACAGTCAAAGAAGTTGCAGCTTTGATATCAAATGCCCTGTTTTTTCTGTCTTAGATGCAAAGAGTTCATTTTGGCAAGTTCAGCTTGATAAGAAATCCCCACTGCTCACTATGTTCAGTGCTCCATTTTTTCTGGGTATCCTTGTGCAATTATAGTAGATGACATACTAGTAGGAGGTAATGGTGAAGCTGAGAATGACAGACACCTCAGAAAATACTGGAAAGAGCATGTCAAGTAAATCTTAAGCTCAAGCCACAGAAATGCAAATTCAGGCTACAAGAGTTCAGGCCTATGATCAGACCCTTCAAAGCAAACAGCCATTCTTGAGATGTCAGCTCCAGACAATGTTCAAACCCTGCAAAGTTTTGTTGGCATGGTTAACTATCTAGGCAAGTTTATTCAAGACTTGAGCCAACTTTCAGCACCATTTAGAGAGCTGTCACACAAAGAAGTATCCTGCTCTTGTTTAGATCAACACCAAAAAGCATTTGATGTCCAGAAACACAGAATTGCTAGTACACCAACTCTCAGATACTATGATGTTCACAAGCCAGTTACCCTTTCATGTGATGCTTTGAAATTTGGTCTAGATGCAGTCATTCTAAAGAGGATCAACCTGTTGCCCATGCATCGATAACTCATACCCAAACTGAAATACAGTATACTCAGATCGAGAAAGAGCTTTCAGCAATTGTGTTTGCATGTTCAAAGTTCAATGGTTATGTTTATGGTAGACCTATTCAGATCGAAACAGACCGCCAACATCTAGTGACTATTTTAAGAAAGCCTATGCATATAGCTTCAGAAAGATTGCAATGAACGATGTTGAGATTGCAAAAGTATAATTTCACTCATGTCTACAAGAAAGGTAAACTTCTTTATCTTGCTGATACATTGTTCAGATCACCCAGAAACACCACAGAACAGCATGAGAATGAGAACCTTGATTTTGAAGTTATGGAAGTGAGAATTTTTTCTTCTACATGTCTTGATGAGCTGAGAGATTACTCAGCCACAGATCCAGTTTTACAGTCTCAACCACTTTATCAGTCAAGGATGGCCATCAAAACAATCTAGTTTACATCAAGAAGTGCAACCTTATTTTCCAAACAGAGATGAGATTTTGTCTGACAAAGGTATCATTATGAAAGGTTCAAAAATAACTGCTCCAAAGTCCTTGAAAGAGGAGTACATTACTATATTGCATCGTGGTCACCCAGGAACTGACTCTACCAAAAGAAGGGTAAGAAGTCTAGTATTTTGGCCTTCTATTTCACAATACATTGAGAGAGGTCTTTTATCATGTTCCATGTGTAACAGTACAAAGTCACATCAACAGAAGGAACCACTTTAGATAAACCAGATTCCTGAACTACCTTGGTCGACAGTAGCCACTGCCATTTTCGAGTGGAATGGTCAACATTATTTGGTGTTAGTAGACTCTTACTCCAATTAGTTTGAGATTGACCTGCTTTCTAGCCTAGCATCCAGTACTGTCATAACTAAGATGAAGCATCATTTTGCAGTCCATGGTAGTCCACACAAAGTTATTTCTGACAATGGCAAGCAGTTTACAGGCCAACAGTTCAAAAGATTTGCCAAATAATGGGACTTTATTCATGTCATGAGTAGCCCAGAGTATCTGCAGTCAAATTGATTGGCAGAACGTGCAGTTCATAGTGCAAAATAATTACTAGAGAAGTCAAAATGAGACAGTAGTGATGTTTTCTTAAATCTCAGAAACATTCCTCATGATAAACATCTTGGTTCACCTGCCCAGAGACTTCTGTCGAGACAAAACGGAACCATATTACCAATCAGTAGTCAACTGTTGGTTCCATGTGTCATGAACAACAGGTCAGTGAAAGCCAATCTGTTGAAGAAATGTTTAACCCAGAAGTCCTAGTATGATAACACAAGCAAGCTGCTCAATCCATTATGAGAAGGAGAAATAGTACGGATGCAAACGTCCAAAGGTTATGATCAAATTGGTGTTGTGAAGACTATTTGCCTAGTGCTGAGATCATACATTGTGGAATCACAAGGAGCAGAGTTTAGGCAGAATTGAAAACATTTGAGACCAGTGTCCGAGCCTATACCACAGCACATAGCCTGTGAAAAAGACTCTTTATCTCAGAGTGAGTTATCTGGTGTTCCAATTCCAGAGGAAGTTCCAGATAATATTCCCATTCCTGTGACAAATCCAGAAGTTCCTGATATGATTTGTTCACCAAAGACTGTCTCTGTTGACAAATTCAGTCTAGATTGTTATGTTACAAGATCCGGTCATATCTCTTGACCATGTAGCAGACACACGGCAACTTGGACATGACTATTGTATTCATTTCTAATGTCTAATGTCATTTTTACTAATGGCAATCTTTTTAAGAGGGAGGATACAGATCAATGTGTGTGTATGTATCTTTAAGAAACTATCCAAAGGCTTGTACAAGTGTATAAATATGGAGCACATGCGAGTTAGTTTATATTTTATGATGCTGCTATCCATCCTGATGAGTTTCTATGTATTAAAGCAACTAAATGAAATACCCCTCCTACTTGTCATCTCTGTTAGAGAGGGACAAGTAACAGTCAGTGACAATTCAAAGAACCCTCATGAGCTTCAAAAATGGGGTTAGCAGAAACTTGGAATGCACACTAAATATAGCCCCATACAGCAGTCAAAAAGAATGCTTGTAATCTATACCAGTATCCCAGGTAACTCTCCTCAAAATATAAAACAGACTAACAATTCTTTGAATCATGTGGGGAAAACTATGCATACTGCCTACCTAGATCTGGCTAAGACATTTGATACAATACCCCAATAGATCACTGTCAATAAACTTACAGGACTAGGTATAAACCTCTTTATAACACACTGGATAGCTAGATGGCTCACTGATAGGACCCAGGAGGTTAGAATCAGTGAGGGCACCTCCACAAAGAGAATGTTCACCAGAGGAGTCCCCCAGGGCTCTGTGCTAGGCTGATTCCTCTTTGGCATTTACTTCTTGGATGTCAAAGCCAATGTCAAAGGCCTCTGGATAACCAGGTTTGCAGATGATTGCAAACTGGGAGCAGTCAATGAATCCCCCCCCCCCAAGATGAGAGGACCCTTCAGGAAGATCTAATACAGATCAAATACTTGGTGCCGGGGCAATGGCTTAAAACTCAATACCAAGAGATGCATTATAGTACCTTTTGGGAAGTATGCACACTGGGTAACTACATCATCAATAAAATACCCTTAAATGTTGATTCACTAGTCAAGGATCTAGGAACTCATGTAGGTAGTAACCTAGCCTTTGACCAATATTTGTCTAAGGTAGAAAATAAATCCTTCTGTGTTGCTCAACTTATAAGCAAGGCCATGGCATCTAGGTCTAGAGAGGTCATCATATCACTGCAGTCGGCCCTCATCAGGCCCATTATTGAGTATAATGCCCTCTTTGGTAGGTACCTGACCAGAGACATACAGCAACTGGAATGTCCACAAAGGTTCCTTACAAAAATACAGGGAGTAAGCACAATGTTCTTTACTGACTGCCTAAAAGATCTGTCTCAACTCAGTATCATAAAGATTTCTGAGATGTGATCTTTGACTGACATACAAGGCATTCCAGGACTGTGTTTTGATGAATCTCTTGCACATCTGCAAAACAAACAGCATCAGAACTGCTAGATTAAAATAGCTAAATTTTACTTGCAACATAAATAGGACATGTTGGAGAGACATGTATGTTTTCAGAGAATTCCCATTCTCTGGAACAGGCAACCCATCCATGTGAAATAGAGTTCCTCCTATCTCTATTTAAGTGCAACTTGGACTAATGGATGGGTAATCAGAAATTCACCCTTGGTCTGGCTCTATGCCTCTGATGGACAGAGGCAGTCAGTTAATCACTCTCTATAAATTAAATATAAATCAAACTTTTGGGTCACATTTTTGTTGCATGGCTAGGCTTTTAAGACTCCAGTGGTTGTTAGTCTAGTATACACCCATGAACCTTTGAAGCTAATCATAGATGCCATTAGATGGAAAATCCTGAGGTATTCCCTCTCAGTGACCAAAGTCTGCGTGGAAAACTTTAGAAATAGATCTAGATATAGATCTATTTTTCCTGTGAAAGAGAAGTTCTTTGAAATGAGGAGTATAGCTGATACCCCAAGAACATAATCCTATGAGAAGAAATAAAAAAATACTTTTGAATATCCTCTTGGAACCACAGCTTGTGCCAGAGATCTGTCACTAAGTGAGAGATTCCTAACACTTTGAAAAAGACTGTGCAAATATAAGCAAGTCTTCTAAATATGGAAAGAAATGTGGATACCCTATAGCCTGCAATGGGCTGTAATTGAAGCTAGACACTTTGTGAAGGCTCTTGATGAAGTGACTACTCCAAAGGGTAAGGAAGAGACCTGATAATGTGATCTAGACACAGGAAACCTTAAGAAATGTCTGAAGTCTGGATGAATAGGGATGTGATTATATGCATCTTTTAAATCTAGTGTTACCAGGAAACATGAATGAGGAAAGAGAGTAGGAGGTAAAATGTTGTGAAGTGATATTATTTTCAACTCAGGCACTATCACAAACAACTTATGAAGGAAAGGTCCAGAACTGGCCTCCAAACATTTTTTTCTTTGGTGCAAAAAAACCCCATCCTTGAACAAAAAACCTTTTCCCAACCTGGAGAGGAGGAACTAGTTATATCACTCTCTGGGACAGCAAGTGATGAAGGATGAGGGAAATAAAAGAGTCTGATCTGGTGGATGAGGACCCTTTCCCCCTGAAAAGGAGGTTTTCCCTCCCACTGCCATATGTAACCTTGATGGATACTCTTCAGAACCTTTTTATCTGAAGCTATCTGCTGCCAAAAAGAAAGGTGGAGATTCAGACTTTTTGGAAGGGAAAAATGATTGTCAGGATGGGGGTGGGGGGCAAGGTCCTTTAAATAGTCATTCAGACTTGTTGAACTGTCCTTAGTTTTGTGGGCTTCCAGAATTCTTTCTGAATCCCCCTTTCTATTTCTTCTTAAATGTTTATGTACCTACTTTTTGTTGAGACAGTATACTTTGTTTTTTGCCAAAAACTGAATGAGCAGTTAGAGAATCCCTTAGAAAATTTGGAAAAAGGAGGATTGAAAAATCATAGAGATTCCATATATCAGCTTACCCCTTTCATCATGCTTTTTGATAACCTCTGCAGCAGAGGAACCAAAAGGTAAAGTTTTATCCAAAGATGAATTTAAAATCTCATTTTCCACATCTTATGGGAAGTTCTGAGACTGAAACCAGACAAATCTCCTCAAAATAATACCAGTGGCAATAGACCTGGAAGAAACATCAGCTGAGTCATACACACACTGTAAACATTGAGTTGTGCATCTGAAGAAACTAAATTATTTAAAGCAGATTATTTTCTCACAAGAACAAACTACAGGCAAAATATTTCTTCATACTTTCACAATTAGTCATTATAAATTTTAACTTATTGGCCTGAGTATTCAAAACTCTGAAAATCAAAGTTGCAAAAGAATATATTTTTTCCGATACTTATCAATAATCTTCTAGTCCTTGTCAGAAAGAGTAGGATTGGAATTAACCAAATATTTAGCATCAGTAGGATTAACTAAAGCTGTAGCTGCTGGGTCAGGTTTGGGAAGAGTATATAAAAACTTAAAATAGTGAGAAACTTTATACATTCTATATGCTTTTTAGGGGCAGCAAGCTGACTATTGGGAAAATGCAGGCAGTAGCACACACATTTACCACAGCTGACAGAACTGGTGGAAGATTCTGGAAATTCTTACTGTAACAGCTGATTATATTTGATGAAAAAAGAAACCTCGGTGTTCTCCCACTGAAAATGCTGGCACATTCTGGAAATAGTCTCAGAGAAAGAGAAACTCTCATAGGGAGAATTAGAAACTGAGCTATCCTCTGAGTCTGAATCAGAAAACTGAGGAGAAAACTTATATCTCTTCTTGTCCAGATTCAGAATTATGAATCTCTTCAAGAAAAGAGGCATTTCTCTTTCTTTTACCAGAAACTACCTTATAAGAAAGATTAATAGCTTGGATTAAACCCTTAGCCAAACCTAGTAAACTACTCCTGCCTAGAGAAATTTGATGAGGAACAAATACATTTAGTTTTTTCTTTCTTTGTGAAAGGAAAAATGGGGCCAACAGTATTATTAATGGCAACTGCAGCTTCCCCAGGGATGGGTACAATATTCTAACTAATCAGGGAAGCTACCCTGTTCCCTGTCCCAGGATGGACAAACATGGCTCTCCCTTGCCCACTGAGGGTACCTAACAGTCACAGAGGATGAAGGTAATGCCTCATTCATAGTGGCTGTAGGTGCTACACCAGAGGGATTTTGGGTTAAAGATGAATGGTCTGAGGTATAACTAATGGCCTCAGCAGAGTTACCCACCTGCTGCTAAGGCAAATTGCTAGCCTGCTGTGTTGGCAAAGGCTATTTGCTTAACTTTTACTTTTTGTGGTCGGAAGAATGATCAACCATGGGACCAGTAATTTGTTCTATGGTCAAGCCAAAATGGTGCTACTTTCCTGTGGAAAACTAGCAGCAAGAGATGGTAAAAATACAAAGTCTGTAAAAGTCACTTTTCCCCCACAAAACACAGTATAAAGCACTTCAAATGTTGTGCAAGCCCCAAACTGTAAAATAAACACAGTTTTCCACAGAAAAAATGTTTATCAATCACTTTAAACAACTTTCACATTGACAGGAAAAAAGAAGCACAATTAAGTCTCATGACAATCCATTAAAACATGCACTTGTAGCTTAAAAGTAACTTTCCTAGATAAGAATGTACACAATTTCTATAAAGTGGAAAGTTCAGTTATATAAGTAAACTTACCATAACAGTTGATGTTCAAATGATCACTGCTGCAGTATGGGTTATATATTGTCAAGGATATAACAGTCAGCTAGCTTCCAATGCTTCCGAGCACCTTCCACATGCCCAAACTGTCAGACAGCTAAACTTACCTGACTAAAAGACAAGTCTGGGCATGAAGTCCTTCAGAGCTTTCCTGCCAGCAGAGAGAAGCAGACTGAGCCCTGAAAGGATAAAGCTAGGAGCAACAAAAAATAAATATCCACACCCTGCTATAAAAAGTATGCCAAAAACAACATGGATGGATGGAGGGAGCAGCTACTACAGCAGTGATCATTTAATCATCCACTGTTATGGTAAGTTTACTTACAAAACTGTACCATGTTCATCATAATGATCACTGCTGCAGAAGCCTTAGCTATCGGGGTAGATTATCCTAGCTAACTACATTTATGAGGTAGAAGGAGAAGAGTCCAGGACCCCCTGAAGAATGGTTCAAGTAAAGCCTGATCTATACCCAGAGAATTAATCAAGCTTATAGTGCTTTGTAAAAGCATGTACAGAGGACCAAGTAGCAGCTTCTAGAAAACTACTAGAATATAACCCTTTTCAAAAAGCCATAGATGAAGCTAAGACCTTGGTAGAGTAGGCCTTGATCTTGCCTGGAATAGTATTGTTATAATGAGTATAGCAAAAGGTAATAGTCTTAGACAACCATTTGGAAATAGTCTGTTTTGACACAGGTTGTCCCTTCTTCCTGCCTTCAGAAAGAAAAAATGATGTGAATATCTGAACAATTTAGTTCTGTCAAGATTGTACCTGAGTTGTCTGTGGACATCCAAGGTATGGATTATCTGTTCTTCCTCATTTTTAGGTTCAGGAAAGAAAATTGGGAGAGGGATTGATAGTTTGGTTTAAAGTAAACTCAGATACAACTTTAGGCATAAAGCAATCATGTCCCTATGGAAAATGAGATATGGTTGACTTACTATAAGAGCTTGCAACTCAGATACCCTTCTTACAGAAGGCAGAGCAATCGGGTCTATATTAGTCATCAAAAGTTTAATAGTTTGAATCACTAAAGACTGACCTTTAGTGATCGAACTATTAAAACTTCGAATGTTTATAAAAATATATTCAAAACAACCCTGCACCCCCCACACCCCGCTACTTATATATACCAACTCAGAGACTGCACTACATTGAAGTAAATGGAAATCTTTCCTTACAGAGACTGCCGTTTAACTGTTTGATGTTCTGCACTTTCGCTATTCTCATGCAGACAATATCAGCTTCGATATTGTCAGTCTTCGAGAAAATGATAGACTCGAGCAATCAATATAGCTGTTTTTCATGTTAAGAACCTCAGATCAGCCAGGTTAGTCAGTCCAAATGGAGCAAGTGGTAGCTTACTTAACACAAAATTAAGATTCCAAGGAGGGGTCACCAATTTTCTTGGAGGCCACTTATGCAAAACCCCTTTCAGAAACATTTTGACATGAGACTGTATTGAAAGAGTAGGATCCATGGCAGATGAGCTGAAGTGGCAGATAAACACACCATAACAGAGCAATAAGAAAGGCCATAGGGTAGTAACTCACACACATATTGTAAAACCAGAGACTGACTAGCCATAAATGGGTGCATCAACCAGAAAACCTTTTTTATTTGCTAATGTATGAGTATCTAGTTGCAAACTTTCTTGTCTCCATTAGTCCCTACTGCACACCTTCAGTGCACAGGTGCCTAAAAGGAATTAAGACCCTATTATCCAGGAAGTCAACTGAAGTTGATTGATGATGTCAAGGTGTATCAAACACCAGTGCTTTTGTGTGAATAGATCCAGTTTTTGAGGAAGCTTATGGTAAATGCACATGACCATTTTCAAAACTAGGGAGAGCCATGGTTGCCTGGGCCAGAAAGGAGTCACCACAATGATCATGGGAGATTACTTCCGAATATTCAGAAGTACCGTGGAAAGGGTGGAAAAGCATATAGGAACATTCCTGTCCAAAGAAAAGAAAAGAAAAGACATCTCTCTTCCAGGTCTTTTTGCTTGGAGCCCTGGAAAAGAATCTTGCCAGCTGACTGTTCAGAGAAGAGTCAAAGAGGTCTTCTTGAGGAACTCCCCACAGATGGAGCAAATATTGGAAGACCTCCTGATCTAGTTTCCATTTGTGAGGGTCTGCCCTGAAACCACTCAGCTTGTCTTCCACACAGTTTTGCTCTAATGGAATATAGGATGCCTGTATAGTGAGAATGTGCTGTGAAGCTATAGGGTCTATATTAGAACATCAAAGTTTCAAAACTTCGAATGTTCTAATATCGACCCCTATTCAGCAAAAGCTGAAAATATCGAAGCAACAGAAAACCAAATTTTTTCCTAGGGAAAGAATTTGGTTGTCCGTTTCTGTTGCTTCGGTATTTTCAGCGCTGTGGTGGAAAGTTACAGGTTAGGTTCAGGTAAGTGTGCGACTGAGTGTGGGTTAGGTTAGTTATGGTTAGGGTGCGGGTCAGGTTTGTGTGCGATTGTGTGGATGTGAGGGTTAGGGCAGGTTAGGTGAGTTAGGGTTAGGGCACGGGTTAGGTATGTGAGCGATTGTGTGGACATGAGGGTTAGGGTGGTGTAGGTGAGTTAGGGTTAGGGCACGGGTGAGGTGAGTGTGCGATAGTGATGTACCTTAGGGTTAGGGTTTGGGTTAAGGTAAGTGGATAGTTAGTGGTGTGTGTATAGTTTAGTGTAGGGTTAGGTGTAAGATTTTAGGTGTATGTATGTGGATTGCTGTTTTTTTGGTGTGCTTGTGTTGTGTGTATGTGTTTTGGAACAGCAATTTTTTTCCCTAGGAAACAATGTTCTAATATAGACCCAAGCTATATCCTAAGCTAACATGGCTAGTCTGCAAGGGGATTGCTACCTGGTTCCTCCTTACTTGTTGATATACCACATGCTTATGGTATTGTCTGTGACCACTTGAAGAGGTCCCAGGGACCAAAGATTGTTCAGAGAATTGAATGTCTTGATCAGGGCAAGTATTTCCTAGTTATTTATGTGCGTGCATATGTCTTTGATGTCCCATACCCCTGCACTTTTATCACTTCTGAAAGTGCTCTCCAAACAAAGTCCAAGACCTCTGTGGTGAATGACTGCTTTGAAGCAGGGGAATGAGAAGGGGAGACCCGGATTTAAGGATATCTTTTGTCTCTGCCAAATTATGTCTGTTTTGACAAATGCCAGCATTGGGATTAGAAAAGATAAAGGTTGTTGGTGCTGGGACCAAAGAGATTTCAGATACCAGTGTACCTTTCTTACATGGAGTCTTAGCAGGGGTATCATGAGAATCATAGATGTCATGAGTCCCAAAATCCTGAGGTATTCCCTTGTAGTGACCAAAGCCTAAGATGAAGAACATAGAAATGGATCTAGATATAGATCTGTTTTTTTTTTCCTTTGGAAGAAAGGCTCTTTGAAGTAAGGTGTTTAGCTGACATCCCAAGAACACAGTCCTGTGTGAAGGAGTGAAGAAAGACTTTTGAATGTTCTGTTGGAATCCCAGCCTGTGTAAGAGATCACTCACCCAAGATGGAGATTTGTGACATTTTGAAATAGACTCAGCAAAGTTAAGTAAGCCATCTAAATGTACGCAAGTGTTAATACCATGTAGCCTGCAATGAGCTATAATTGGAGCTTGACACTTTGTAAACACTCTTGGTGCATTGAATAATCCAAAGTGTAAGAGTGCTGATAATGTGATCCAGACACACAAGACCTTAAGAAACATGTGAAGTTTGGATGAAAAGGGATGTGATGATGAGTACCTTTTAAGTCTAGTATTACCAGGAAATTTGAAAGGGGAAGAAGAGGTGAAGTGACATCATTTTGAATTTTGGCACTATCACAAACTGGTTTAGGAAAGAAAGATCCATAACTGGTCTCCAAGCATTTTCTTTCTTTGGCACTATGAATATTCTTGAATAAAAACCTTCTCCATCTGCGAAGGAGGAACTGGTTCTATCACTCCTTGGAACAGCATGTGATAAAGAACTGGTGGAAAGAAAAGAGGCTAATCTGGAGGATGACAAATGCCCCCTATTAAGGAGGAATTTTCTCTTTTTTGTCATCTATAACCTTGATCAAAGATTTTCAAAACCCATTTGCATGAAACTATCTATTGCCAAAGAGAAAAATGGAGATTCGGACTTTCTAGTAGAAAAAGGGACAAGGATGGGATAGGGTCACAAGGTCTGTTGAATAGTCATTCAGACCTTTTGGACTGCCCTTGATTTTGGGAGGTTCAAACCAAGAAGAAACTTCACAGTGTGGAGGGTGTGAAGTTCACTCCTTGAAATATGTTATGCACCTTGTTCACTAATAAAAATCAAACTGTAAAAAATGTACTACAAAATAATAAAACAGAAAAATAGTAGGAGTCCACAGTTGAGTTAAAAATGGAATATCCTTTATTGAAACACAAAAACAAGTGGTCCTAGTTGAGTATAATGAAAAGCATTACAGGCATTCTTTATTTATATAAAATCAGGTTATTTGGCGCAAGGGAGTGGTTACAGAAAGTGGTTCTGTTAAGAGCAATAGAAGCATTAAACTCATTCCTTTAACCAAGTCCCCCTTCCTCCTTAACACCAGAGTGTAAACTGAGACTGTGCTGCCCTAGAACTGAAACTTAAAAGCTAGAGACAAATTAAAATATATAATATATGAATAGCTTATTAAGGCTAAAGTACTAATCCAAACTTATTAAGTAAAAAAACAACTCACTAACAAAATTAATAATTAACTAACTAACAAAAAGATCTACCGCTAGATGTCTATCAGAATAAATATTAATAACTTATAAAATGAAACACGTTTAACAAAGATCACTTTGGATAAAGTGCTTACAGTTGCATTGGCTGCACCTACTAATAGTTTTGATACTGGCATCAATAATTCATCCTCTAAGAGCGCTGTCCCTATTAATTATGGCTTTATGCCCTTGGAAAAAGAGCTCCTCAAAATGAAGAAGTGCCAATGAGACACGCTGTTTTTGGAACACAGTGTCAAAGTCAAGAGTACATAGGGTACTTAAAATAACTAAACTGCCTTCAGGACATGAATATTTTGGGTAGCCTCCTTAAAGAACGGATGCTGTATAATCTAAAAACTAGGCTTGTCTCTATGGAACCTTTGATTTCATTTAATAAACAGAGATGCAGTGAATACAATGTGGCATACAAGAAAACATGAGAACTGAAAAACGAGAATGGCTTCATCCAATTTGGATTGTCAGATACAGTCGATCAAGGATAAAACTGGTAAAGAATATGACGTTCTGCTACAAAGAAACCTAAAGAAATGAATACACAATAAAGACAGAATGGAAGACACCAGTGGCATCAGTGAATCAAAATCAGGCAGAAGCCATTTGTTATCTTAATAACCATCATCCCTTTTTATACAAACCTGCCCAAAGCCCCTGAAGAGATCACTGAGGACTCATAAGCAGTGGAATTATCCCAATGGCAGTTCAAATGTTCCACAATGGTGGAGAAACACTTATTCAGATCAATGGAATTTACAGAGCAACCAGAGGATCTACCAGCCTGTTTTTGTGCTTCATGAAGGCCAGGGGAATGAACATGGGCAGAAGTGGTTACCCAGAAACCAAAATCAGAATGACAGCAACAGCTGAGGAGACAACAGTGAAGGAAACATTATCCAATAATTCACAGACTAAGAGTTTGACGGTTGTTAGTTTTAGTGAACCACTACTTCTCTTGTGGTTCAAACTCTTATTTCTTCCAGCCAGTGCTTATGATCTTGTTGATGTTATTGATGACTACAGGGACTATGTTCTCAAATTAAATCTGGCAGTGAAGAGGGTAACATATAATGAGGTTCAACAAAACAAGCTAACTTTCATTTTAAAAACAAATACATTTAACTAGGTTTTACTGCTGGAATTATATACTTTTTAGAGTACACATAAAAAAATCAGAGATATGTTAGCAGCTCTAGAAGAAGCATTTTGACTATTTATCATACAAGGAAAGCCATGCATTACATAAATTGTGCTTTCTGGACATTTCAAGGATAGTCAAAGCTTTCAGTGTTGATATATGTAGACAAACAAATCAGAGAATTGATGAGTTTGAGTCTCTCTTAAATCAAAGACTCTTAGTTTTATTTCTAAAGCTGAAGTTTTGCTGGTGTCTATAGATGTTAAGTTGTTATATTCAATTAATCTCAAAGATAGAGGACTGAAAATGATGGCAGCTTGTCGTACATGCATTCTAGCTTTTATTCTTGCAGGCTGAGACTATTAACAGCCAACACTGGACATGATTTTGCATTTTTTTTGACAGAAAGACTTTAAAGCAGCAGACTGGTGCAGTGATCAGGGCTCAGTGGCTTCAAGCTATGCAGACTTTTTTATGGTAACTGGGGAGAATTTGTATATTGGACAGTGCAGTGGTTAGCACTGTTACCTCACAGCAAGAGGTTCTCCGGTTCAATTCTCAGCTGGGGTGCCATCCTTGTAGAGTCTGCATGTTCTCCCTGCATTTGCTTATATTTCCTCTGTGTGCTCTTGTTTCCTCCCATATTCCAAAGACATGCATCTGGAGCATGTCTCCCTGGGCCTCTGCTGAAAATGGGCTCTGTACCAGTCGGACTTTCCCGATAAACAAATATTAAATAAAGAAATAAATATTTATAAATTCAAATCTAAAAAACAAGAGTAGAAGACCAGATGTGCAAAAAGGAATCAGTAGCAAATAAAACCACACCAGTCAATGCTGCCACAACCAATTCCATGTAAACCAAAGCTGTTTTAATTGTATATATGGGTGCTTTCATCCCAACCAGGAATGTATCATCAAAAATAGTCTAATTAGATAAACACAAGCAGGGAATGGCAAAAAAAGACCAATTACCTCTTCTAAATGTTTTGATACATTCTCCAAAACAGATAATTTTAACATTTAAATATAATAAGCTGTGTTAAATAAATGCAATATTATCATTCTTATTCTTAATACTATTTAAATGTTCATCGATTCATCAATGTAGCATTCAGTTTTGTCAATGTAGAAAGAAGAACCAAAAACACACAGTGCAATATAAACTAAAACAACTGATCTACAATTAAACTTTCCTTTGTTAATAAATAAGGCTGTAATAAAAATGGTCAAAGCTGATATAGATTTCCTTTTAGTGACAAATATAGTTGCACTGATTAGAATGGTCACATTTAAAAATGCTTGTAACTCTTTTACTATTGCTTGCAGTGTCTATATGTTTCTCAGCAATTTCTTTAGCTTTGCTGTTTCTCTTGTGAACAAAAAGGTGGACAGGGCCATATCTGACGTTTAGGACATCATAAATGGCCCACAGATGTTTAAATATGATGTCTTTAATTCTAGCAGATCCTAAAGAATAAAAAAACAGTAATGAATGAAGTTATCTAGTCATACCAGAATTACACTTAAAAACAGTTTGAACATATGTTGATAAAACAAAACTGAATTAAATAAGTATAGAAAATAAAATTGTATCCTTAACTGTGGTGACAAAGTCAAGGGCTGAAGCCTCTCCAAAAACATGCCACATAACTTATCCAGCTCTGTTAGAAATACCTCGTCAACAGAAGTTAACCTAGACAAATCTGACCCTTCACTATATTATGATTTTGCTTTAACGGACGATTAATGTTGTAGTGAAGGTATCCGTTGCAAAAGGCAGGTTTACAAAAAACTTTAGAATGAAAAATCCAGTTGCCAACATCCTTATGCAGAGTACTGTGCAAACATCAATAGGCGTATGGGTATAATTATATGAAAACTTAAAAAAATACTAGTGTGTAAATTAAAAAAAATTCTTAATTCAACCCCCACTCCATTGGATAAGGATATCAGCAATCTAATGGACATATAAGGATAGAAAAGGCCAACAGGCAGAATACATCACAAATTAGATTCCCAGCTGACCAAAACCAAACTGGCAAAAACTGGTGCTGAGGCAACCCCCATAGCTATTCCCTTTGATTGTTTCAAGTATACACCAGCAAATTTGAAACAATTATTGATAAGTACAAATTCCATTAAAGTGAATACTATTTAAACGAATCTATTGTCCATTGTTTCATATTTTATTATAATTTTTTCTAAACCAGGGCATGCCATTATCGTGTGATATAACAGTGAATAAGTCATACACATCGGCTGTAATAAAAATTAAATCATAATCAAAACCACATTTCTAATGCCGTTTAAAAAGTGCCATGGGTCAAGAAATACTCATGGGTAATTGTCTAAAATTATCTTCTAAATAACATTGTTAAAACATACCAAACATTTAATTTTGGATCCTCCAGTCAATATTATATGGCAGAGTACTGAGTCAAATATGTCCTTGTGGACATTAGAGATACCAAACATAAAAGGTACCCAAGGAATTTTTACTTTCACAAAAAATGAAATATATGTTAAGAAATAGACTCTTCCAATAACATGTTATCTAAACCTGAATTAATATACTTGTATGCTGCAACCATCTCATTACATGCAACAGTATAATATAATTCACCAATCACGATTAATTGAAACATGTTTTGTAATCTGTTTCATTCATTAAAACAACATTCTGCCCTTGTCAGGTTTCATCAAACTGAAGGGATTTTTCAGAAGCAGATTTCTTAAGTAATAAATGGAATTCTTCTGTGGTAAGTTTTAACATTTCTTAGACTTGTACAGTGCTAAGTTTCTTAAATCAGATTCATTCTGCCTCTGAAACTGTAATAAACCTAGGTGGGTAGGGGTTTGAATATAATGTTTTTCTTACAACCAACACTGGATATCTTATTGTCTTGCCAGTAAAATATGTTTATATTGAGTTTTCTAAAATATATCTTAAAGTCCAGCAAAGTAACTACCAATTTCATTAGTTTAGCAGGGAAAGAAGTACAATCCTTGCTAAAAAAAGAAAAACATGACAGAAAGGGATTCAGTAGAATAACTAGAATCTTAAAAACATTTTTTTTCATTTATAACAGTACCTGTATCTAAATCTTGACCAGAGCTGGAAGGTTCTGTCATTACTGATTGGCTATTCTTTCTGACATCCACAATGGGGGGGGGGGGTGTTGAAAATATCATTGCTGTTAGGAGGACGAGAAAAATGAATCTGGTTACTGGAACCTCTGGCTTCCTCATTTCTGTTGTGGTGTTGCTGTACTGGTGTACCTTGACCAGAGCCGGAAGGTAAATGTATTGAATTCTGACATCACTGATCAGCTATTCTTCTGACCTCCTTTTTTATAAATCCATCTTTATGAACAATATAACATGTTTAAATGTTTTCTAGATGGTATTTTAATACAGATCAGCAGTATGTCTGAGTTACATGATTTTATGAATCTTTGAATAGCATTAAGTAACCATAATTCATCTCAGATCAGATTTCTAGATATTCTCTTAGCAAAGTATGAAGATAGATTTACTAGTAATGTGTATACAAAACTGTTTCTAATAATACCTATTTCAGCTATTTCATGCACTCAAGTTGTTTGAAAAATGATTTTGCAAAAGGACAAATAAGATTAAGCAGGTTTACTGCAAATGGCAAAACATTCAACGGGGAAAGATTGTGTGTCAGGAAGGAATTATGTAAAGGAGGTTACTCACTAACCCTAGTGGACAATTGGATAATTTCAGTTATAAATGGTAGAGCTGATATATTTAAATCTGTTACCAAAACAGAAAGTGAGGTTGGAACTGTTTCAGTGAAGCCTAGGAAAACAAATCAAGTTATATCTATGAAGCTTTCTTATTATGTAGATATGAAAGGTATAATGAGAAATAATTGAGAACATTGAAAAGTTTTCCCATTATTTCAAAAATATTCAGTGATAACTTTATTTTGTATTTGAGAGCAGCAAAACTTTGAAAGACCATTGAGTAACCTTCTTTTATAATATAGAGATTTGCAGGGATGAAGAGGTAAGGTTTCTGTCAGTACTATCAATATCTAAAGACAGATGTGAAGGAACTTGTGTTGAGGAAAAGCATTATGCCATATCAGGCTGGTTTACCTGCAAATCCACAAATGTGGTTATGTTATTATGTGAGATAAATGTCCAGCTTTTAACATAGGTAGACCTCCCCAAAGGTTACAACAAAGAATCATGAGCATATGCATGCTATGGTCACAAATAGTTACTCTTTGTGCAAATACGCTGTTGTTTAAATGGCTGCCAAATTTAAATTGGGAGGTCTAGAAGGCATTCATCTGATCCATGGCAAGCCAGCCTTTACTGGACCGGAAGGAAGATATCTGGTGACTCAGACTTTGTGCATGGCTTTCTTCAGGGCTGAGTAAGATGGACAACTTTAAAATTTACCTCCAAAAAGAGGGCTATCTCACAGATCATGTGACAATGTCATCATATGGTTAGTGTCATGTCATGGCGGCAGAGATTTAATTGTGCTTGCCATCTGATCAAGTCCCTTTCCGGATGAAGTTGCTTACTAAGATGTTTTTATTTGTGTTTTTTTTTTTACCAGGTAAAGAGCTTTTATGACACAAATTGCTTGTGGCTGGCAAACAAATTAATAAAAATAAATAAATAATTAAATAGATAAGTTAATTAATAAATAAATTAGCCTATACATACTAGCAGTCCATGATCAGAGTTGTTCTTCCCCTCAGTCTGTTCCCCTTAATTTATTTTTCCCTTAATTCATTACTCAAGCTCCTCTGAATGTATACAGCATTGTAGGTTGCTGCAAGTCTTTGTTGACATTGCTACTCAAGTAATTACTATAAACAAAGCATTATGCAAATGATGTCAATCAGTACAAGACACATTCAGATTCACTTGTATTATCATTATTGTTATTACAGTTTATTTTCTTTCTATTGCAACTGAAAACTTGCTTTCTATTGTAAATTACTGGTAGTCTACTGAATGAACCCTGACTGTACAGATACATTATTGTTAGGTTTATTACAGGAATTATAGCTGCCAGGGATGAGAGCTGTAGATAAGCTTGTCCTCAATGGTGATGTTTAATCCCAAGGCAAAAACCTGAGGCACCAAATACTCAGAGCTGCAGGGATTAAATTTAGATAATGCTTTCCATCCATCACAGCATTATTCATTTTATACCATGCTTTTTTAAAAGGAATCGAGGCTTCATTTTTATATTTTTCAGTGTTGGAAATGCTGTACATATGCACGTCTATATAGTCAGTGCGACTTGTACCGAGCACTTGGGCTACATTTCCATGACAAAATATCATAGCTGTCTCTCTTCCAACTTCTGATGAATGATGATACAATCTGACTGAGATGCCTTTGCCATTATTTCTGATATTAAAATCATTCAGTTTTAGTAGGGCTTTGGCTGTCCTTATGAAATCACAATATCCTATCAGCTACCAGCTCTCTAGAAAAGAAAACTACTTGTAGCCTAGGAATAAACCTTCTAGCAGTAGTTATATAGAAATTTGCTCCCAGTGGAAAACATTCTGTTAACTAATTGGAGTTCTGTATTCATGCTGGGGGTTGGTTTTTGGGGGTTGGCATACTGGTTAAGGTGTTTACCTCAATGACGCATGATACACGGCTTGATTCTCACCTTTGAGTGGAAATTAGCTAGGCTTAAAATGGCCTGAAAGGGCAGCCAGTCTAGTACTTACCTATGAACCAAATTATTCATCATTAACTCACTACATAGTATAATATGTAATATGTTATAATTGTTATTTACTTCCTTATGTCTGCAGAGGTGCAATTCTAATCACCTGTATCTGTTTACTGGTGCCTTGGTATATATATTTGTGTTTGTATTTCACTGTTACTGCACCCAGTATAAATCTGCTAGCATGGTTGGACTACACAGATAATGAAAGCAATAAATAAATTAGTTAAAGAAACAGCATTTGCCCCCTTAATAAAAAAAATGAAAGTGCATTTTTTTCCTGAGGAGGTCTGTATTCTGCATGTTCATGGAGAGCTTTCTAGTTAAATCTCAAATGTGTGATTTCATAAGAGTTCCTTCATCCAAGAAGTAAGTAGAGAATTTGTAGGAAGTGGTCATGTTGAGATTTATGTTGCTGCTAATTAATGCATTATTTTTTTTCTTTAGTTTTTTTTACTTTTGCATGATTGTTGGTAAGTAACTTTTAAAGTTTAGATGTACTTAAATGTTGCATACTGTATGTTTGTCAATAGAACAGGGGCCACTTAAAGCAAGGTGTCTTTTGTAAATTATGTTACATGCAAGCAGTAACTAGTGTGTGCTTTCTTAGTTGACATACCAGTCAGATGTATTGCTGGGGTCCATTACTTATTTATTAATTTAAAGTACAGAACACAGAACAGAAAGTAATGTAACAAAGGAGATTTAACTCTGATTCTCATCTGGCACTATTACCAAAGACAGCAATATTCCTAGAAATCATTCCCACTGCTTCACAGACTTCTGATGTACATAAGATACAGCATAGTCCTTTACTTACTACAAAACTTCTAAGTGAAAACATTGTGCCAGTCACTGAATAGAAGTGTTTCACATAAACTTCAAAATAATTTATTGATTTTATTTTTTTATAAAATCATTTGGTTAATAAAAAGAAGGAAAAGTTTAAAGCAATATGTTTGTCCATAAACATCAAAATTAGCTAAGGTGGAAAATACAGAATTAGGCAGGGTGAAATTAAATGGTAACTGGTTGAGATGTCTAACAGGCAGGTTCCAGAACAAGATTCACTTCATCTACACCCCCGAAGAAATTAGGCTGTGATCTCAGAATAGTAAAATTTAGTTGGGAATGTGGTGGGACCCCTCTCCATGGCATATCCTGGGGTTCCTCCTAGTCATAAGTGTTTTACCCTAACACAGTTCCATGAAATAAATGTTATAAACTATGTTGCACAAGCTATATTTAACTATTTTTTTATCTGTCAGATGCTTAAGCAAAGATTGTACTCCCCATTCTGAAGTTATAAATTATCATGAATAATATCTTGTGGTGACATTTTTATTGTCATTATATTTCATGCCCCCCCACAAACATATACATCTGACTAGTAGCTTCACATTGGATTTGCCATTGGGAGGGGTACTTGTGCAGAAAAATGTTAAATAGTCTTTCTCTGCCTTATCAACATTCAGAAGTCACAATAATCAGGTAAGGAAATAAAAAACATGTAAGGCCAGAAATATAGGAAAAAAGAGCTAATCACAGACTGGTGATATCTAGACATCTGTGGCAAAAAGAAAAAAAAAAGTTTTGCTTACTTGCACCAGGGTGTCAATATCTGAAGAAAGAAAAAATGAAAAGAATGACAATATGGCAATGCACATTTTAAAGAGAAATTACTTTGCTAGAGAGAAATGGTTTAGCAGAATTTTCAATATGAATATAGGTTTCTTGCAATTTTCAATATTTGTAGAACTAAGTCACACTGGTATTTAGCAGAATCAACACACAGTGTAATAAATTATACTAAAAAATATTTTAGAAAAGATAACAGGTCCTATCCATTGTCCATAGTATGCAAGTATTCTCTGAAATGTCTTAGTCTGTGTCAGTTATACAGCAAACATGGAAATTAATGATCCTTATCTGTTACATTGAAGGCATTCCCCTGTGTAACCTCAAATTACGTGATGCCCAGGAGCCAAAATCCCTGTACCACAGGAACTGCACTTCACAACATTAATTAACCTTTGTGCCAACTGTGATGCCCCTGCACTGGCCCAGTAATCAAGGAGACTCAATCCTCACCACTGGCAACAGTGGGTAACATACACACTGTGATTGTAAAGTGCAATTTCCCTTAAGAGCACACAGAGATCACAGCCAGTCTGGGGCTGGTTTCTCCCTCTTTTTCCAGATCCCCAATAAGACTCCCCACTGGCACAGCTATCAGCTATAGGGTTGAGATCTCAGCTGAGTGGTCAAGCCAAAACCTCCAGCACCCTCTCTGTCCAACCAGTGCTTCGTGTCCCTGCCCAAGTAGCTGACACACACACACACACACACACACACACACACACACACACACACACACACACACACACACACACACACACACACACACACACACTTCTGGGAAAGGCTGTCTTGGATTTACTAGCTATGCCCCCTTCTGCCCAGACTATAAGGTAGTTTTCACTGTTACCAGCCAATGCTTATCAGCTACTGTAAGGCCCTTAGCAAAGGGTGTTCAGTCCTACTGTGTAATGTTACTATTAATCCAAATGGTAGTCTGACCAAGAGCAAGGCTATTTAGGAGTGGCCGATACAGTGTCACCAAATAGATATGCAAGGGGTCCATATTAGAACATCAAAAGTTCATTATTTTGAATGTTCTAACATCAAACCCTATTCAGCAAATGCTGACAACATCGAACATTCAGAACAGCAAATTTTTTCCAAGGGAACAATTTGCTGTTCCAAAACACATACACACAACACAAGCACACCAAACAAACAGCAATCCACATACATACACCCAAAATCTTGCAGCTAACCCGACACTAAACTGTACAAACACCACTAACTATCCACTTACCTTAACCCAAACCCTAACCCTAAGGTCCGTCACTATCACATACTCACCTCACCTGCGCCCTAACCCTAACTCACCTAACCCACCCTAACCCTCACGACCACACAATCGCACACATACCACCCTCGCACCCTAACCCTAACTCACTTAACTCATGCCGAATCGCACACTTACCTGAATCCGACCTGTAACTTTCCACTACAGCGCTGAAAATAGCCAAATGACAGAAATGGACCACCAAATTCTTTCCCTAGGAAAAAATTTGGTTATCTGTCATTTCGCTATTTTCAGCATTCGTTGAATAGGGTTCGATGTTAAAACATTCGAAATAATGAACTTTTGACATTCTAATATAGACCCATATGCAAGTACTCAGCTTAAATATGTCTCATAGATATCAACTACAAAGTTAGGTTTAAATATATTTAATAATAAATAATAAAAGAACAAGACAATACTAAATATGTATTCACAGTGACTTCAGAGTTCACAATTACAGGAAATATTTAAAACAAAACATTTAAAACATTGCAGGACAGTCTCAAATAAATAAAGAAAACATCAAAGCTATACTTTACTATATTCTTATCTGAATCTAAAGAGTTACTATGCCCAAAAATGTACTTACAGCAAGGCAAGTGCAGAAGGTGGTGATGAGTGGATGTTTCTAGGTCAAAGACAAGATACAAAATGCTCTCTCTCTCTCTCTCTCTCTCTCTCTCTCTCTGAGAGAGTTCTTAAATTAATATCAAATATTACAGCTGGGTTAACTTGAAAGACATCACTTTTTTCACCTGACTTTAGTTCCAAAGCTAAACCCCCTTGGTCAGAAACTAACATAATTTAACATCTCTGTGTGAAAAATGCATATCTTTCAGATGTTTAAAGACCCTGGAAGTCATAAAACAATAAAACACTTCTGCATCTCAAAACTAGTAATTACTTCTCTTCCAAGACAATACCAAAACTTCTAGCTCTAGACATTATGTCTGCTACTGAACTGAAACTGAGACATAACTTTTATAGCACAATTGTAAAACAATTTAATTTCAACGCATGTTCTTGAAGTTTTGCAAGTTAACCCTCTAGGTTTTAGTTTCTACTGTTAAAATATGTACATTTACGCAATTACAATAGTTTATATACATTTCTATTCTAAGCCAGCAGGGCATGCTTTGGTTACATTTTAGCTCAGTACTTTATACCCTTACATGCACTTCTATATGAATCATATCAATATTCACAAATGACATAGAATTATTTACAAGATTCCAGATAGCTGGGCTGTCAGTATTTCCTTTTGTGACATTTCTTCCCCCTGAAAACTCAAGCTAGCTTTTCAAGTGACCCTTGAGAAACACTGCCTGAGAATGTTGACTATCTGTGAATATCTCATGGCAATATCATCTAAGTAAGTACGGGCAAAATCTCCTGCTCCTGCTAGGATATGATCTACCAACCTCTGGAAAGTTGCTGGGGCATTTTTCATCCCAAAGGGCATCCTCGTGAACTCATACAAGCCAAAAGGAGTCACAAAGACTGACTTCTTTTTAGCACTTGCAGTCAAAGGCACCTGCCAGTAACCCTTGGTAAGATCAATAGTGGTAAGATACTTAGCCTCACCCAGCAGCTCTAGGTCTTCATATGTCGTAGGCATGGGGTAAGCATCTGACTCTGTGTGAATATTTAATTTCCTGTAGTCCACACAAAACCTGATTCTGCCATCCTTCTTTGGTACCAGCACCACTGGGGAGGCCCAGGGACTGCTGGACTCCTGAATTACCCCTAGTTCCAACACTTCCTGTATCTCCTCCCTCAGAGCCTGCTTGACTCTCTCAGGCACCCTATACAGGTCCTGCTTAACAGGCCTTTGGGGTGCTATATTCACATGGTGCTGCACCAGGTGAGTGCATCCTGGTTTCCAAGTGAACATGCCCCCAAACTCATGTAACACTGCTTGGATTTCTTGAACCTGGATAGGGGGTAGCTGCTGGGATATTGCTACGCCTTCCACTGAAGTGTCAGTCCGAGCCTCACTGAGGTGATCAGTTACCAGATCCCCCACAGACTCCTCCTGCCATCAACTGCATATACTCAGCACAAGGGCCTCCCTATCATAGTAAGGTTTCATCATGTTGACATGGTACAATTTATGCCTCTACCTCCTGCCTAGCAGTTCTACCATGTAGTTAACATCACTGACCTTCCTTATGACTTTGTAGGGTCCCTCCCAAGCTGCCTGCAGCATGTTGTGTCTGACAGGAATGAGAACCATTACCTGCTGCCCTACAGCATACTCTGTAGCTCGAGCATTCCTGTCATACCAGAACTTTTTCTGCTGTTGGGCTTCTGCCAGGTTCTCCTGGGCCAAGTCCATGAGTTCCCTGAGCCTTGACCTGAGGTTAAGGACATATGCCACAACAGACTCCTTGTGGGATTCACACTCACCCTACCACTCATCTTGAATCAAACCTAGAGGTCCCTTCACCCTATGCCCATACAGCAACTCAAAGGGTGAAAAGCCTTTGGATTCCTGGGGCACCTCTCTGTAAGCAAACAATAGATAGGTAAAATATTTGTCCCACTCCCTCTTGAACTGGTCTGCAAATGCCTGTAGCATTGTCTTGTGTGTAGAGTTTAACTTCTCAACAAGACCATTAGTCTGGGGATGATAGGGGGTGGTCTTTAGGTGCTTCACCCGACAGTACTTCCACAGACAAGCCAGCAGATCTGACATGAAATTGGCACCTCTGTCAGTCAGTATTTCTTTTGGGAAACCTACCCTGCTGAAAATCTCTAACAAAGCATTTACCACCTTTTCTGCCTCAATGGAGGACAGAGCCAACACCTCCGGATATCTGGTAACATAATCAACTACCACTAGGATATTCATTTTCCCTGTGGAATTTGGGGTACTCAGAAGCCCCACAATATCCATAGCTATCCTCTGAAATGGCTCCTCAATCACAGGCAATGGCATAAAAGGAGCTTTCACCTTGTCTCCTCCCTTGCCTACCTTTTGGTACTGCTCACAGGTCCTGCTGTACCCTGTTACATCTCTGAAAATACCAGGCCAATAAAAGGTCTGCATAATACATCTCTTTGTACATTTTATGCCCATATGACCTGCAAAGGAAATATCATGGGCTATGGCTAGAAGTGCCAGATGGTAGTTTCTGGGCACTACCAACTGCTGTATTCTCTCACCCTCTAGCCCTCCCACAGGGGTACACTCTCTATACAGTAACCCTTTGTCCCAGTATACAGATTCTCTTGAGAACCAGGTGCCTCACTGGCTACCTCCCTCAGGCCTTGTAATGAATGGTCTGAGAGCTGAGCCTGTCTCAATGCTGTCTTTGTAACCCTCCCCAGCTCCCCTTCCACAGGAAATCTGACATCCTCTGACAGAGGTGCCTCACTGTCAGCTTGGGCACTACTACTCACCTCTGCCCTTGCCTTCACTCTGTCCAAGGGAACATCAGTACCCACAAGCAGTTGTGGCTCACCTTCAGTCTCACTGCTACTGGGTAACTCCCTCCCTGAAGTAACCACCTCACCAGTCCTGGCTGCAAGTGTGTGGTCTGTCTGTGTCTCCCTCAGGCTACCATACCTACTTGCTTGTCTCCAAGCCTGATTGGGTGTAACTGCATGCACACATGATACTGCATTATCAAAATCATTCCATATCAGGACATTTGCAGGGATATCCTCCAACACACCTACTTACTGTCTTCCTTTTCCACCCTCCCAGTCAAGGTGAACCCTAGCCAAAAGTATTTGGAATGGGGTCCCTCCTAAAGCTCTGACTGGAGTTGGCTGCCCAAGCAAGTAGTGCTCTTCTTTAACCACTGTAGGCTTCACAATGGTTAGGTTAGAGGCTGTAACTATCTTAACAATGGCCTCTTTCCCATTTACTAAGATAGGAAATAACCTCTCGTGGTAGTTTGGTGCCCTTGTCATCTCAAGTCAACTTACTGCTGGCATTTTGTCATTCCCATTTACTGGCTCTCCCACCTTTTGTTCTTCACCTTGTCTCCGTGGACATCTATATGCTAGACGACCCCACTGGTTGCACTTAAAACATTTAACCCTTAGTCCTGGACATGTACCTGAACTTGTGGCATCCCCTGCTACTGGTGGACTCTGTCGGGGTGGTTCTTTTAGACCCATGAGCAGCACTGGATATCCATTTTCTGTGCAGTGATGCCCTGCTTGCTAGGTATAGGTCTCCTTCTTCCCCAACTCATCTGCAGTATTGCATTGTCTATCAACTAACCAGATTCTCATGTCCTCAGGCAAAGTTCTAATGGTGTTTTCCCTCACCAAAAGTTCTGCCAGTCCTTCAAAAGTTGTGACCTGACATTTACTCACCCACCTATGAAAGTAAGTGCTTAACTCAGCAATATATTCACACACACTTTCATCTGCCTTGCGTCTGTGCTCACAAAACTTTTTCCTATAAGCTTCAGGTGTTAACTTAAAACATTCTAACAAACAATTTTTTGGCTGTATTATAATTTAAGCAATCAGTATCAGACAATTTAGAAAAAAACAGTTACAGCTTTACCATGGAGTAAGGGGGTCAGGAGCCATATCCAGAACCCTTGGTCAACATTATACTGTTTACATACCCTTTCGAACATATGAATGAAACTATCAAAATTATCCCCCTCTGTAAATTGGGGAAGAAATTTACTGACCTTTGTTGCTTCTGGGGTTCGGTTAATCCCTTTCCCATTACCTCCATGACTCTGGTGAAGTGTCAGCATTCCTTCTTATGTTGCCTCTGCCTCTCATTCCCCTCAGCCTCCAGACATCACAGTTTTTCATTTTCCTCATCCTCCAGACATCTCAGTCTCTCTGCTGCTTCTATTTCCAAACATGTGGTCTCCAGTTCAAGTCTCTTTAACTCCAGATGGATTTATAAGTCCTCTGTGGAAAGGTTGAACTGTCCATTTTCTGAGAGTTGTACATTTCCAAAGCCAACCTGGTTGTTCTCCTAATTGATGGTCTGTGATGCAACTGTGCCCAAGGCTACAATAATTTCTGTCTTAGTCAGGTTGGCATGCACTAGTCACTTAGCCTGGCACATCTCAGCCATCTGGCTCCTTGTCAGCTTGCCATATTCCTCTGCTGACATGCTTGCCTGCACTCCCTGACTAACTAAGCTAACAAAAAAAAAAAAAATAAAACAACTGTGATATGAAACTCTGAATGGTCACTGTGTGGCTAATTGAGAGTACACACATCTTTTTTAGTGACCACTGTTTACAGGCTACAGAAATTCAATAAACACACCTCTACAAGCCAGTTAATATGTGATGTGGCTATCCCACCACTGCCACCCAATTAATATGTGGTGCTCCTGCACTGGCTCAGTAATCAATTACTCACCTCACCACCGGCAACAGTGGGGAACATACACACTGGGAGGATGACAAGTACACACAGTAAAGTGCAATTTCCCTTAAGAGCACACAGAGATCATAGTCAGCCTGGGGCTGGTTATTCCCTCTTTCAACAGATCCCAAACAAGACTCCCACTGGCACAGCTATAGTGTTGAGATCTCAGCTGAGTGGCCAAGCCAAAATCTCCTGCACCCTCTCTGTCCAACCAGTGCTTCCCGTCCCTGCCCAAATAGCTTTCACACATACACACACACACACACACACACACACACACACACACACACACACACACACACACACACACACACACACACACACTCCTGGTAAAGGCTGTCACAGGTTTACTAGCTATGCCCCCTTCTGCCCAGACTATAAGGTAGTTTTCACTGCCACCAGCCAACTTTTATCAGCTACTATAAGGCCCATAGCAAAGGGTGTCCAATCCTAAAGTATAATGTTGCTATTAATTCAAATGGTAGTCTGACCAAGAGCAAGGCTATTTAGGAATGGCCTGTAAAGTGTCACCAAACAGATATGTAAGTACTCTAAGTGCTTAAATATGTCTCACATATTCAGCTACAAAGATAGGTTTAAATATATTTAATAATAAAAATAAAATAACAAGACAATACTAAATATGTATTCACAGTGACTTCAGAGTAAAATCACAAGAAATATTTAAAACAACATTGCAGGACAGTCTTAAATAAACAAATAAAAAATATAAGCTATACTTTACTATAGTCCTATATGAATCTAAAAGAGTTACTAAGCCCTAAAAGCTTACTTACAGCAAGCCAAGTGTAGAAGGTGGTGATGAGTGGATGTTTCTAGGTCAAAGACAAGATACAAAATGCACTCTCTCTCTCTCTCTGAGAGAGTTCTTAAATTAATTTCAAATATTACTGCTTGGATGACTTGGGTAAGCTTGGATGACATCACTTTTTGTCCCCTTACTTTAGTTCCCAAGCTAAACCATCTTTGTTAGAAACTAACAGAATTTAACATTTCTGTGAGAAAAATACATATCTCTCAGATGTTTGAAGACCCTGGAAGTCATAAAACAATAAAACACTTCCTTATATTAAACCTAGTTATTACTTCTCTTCCAAGACAATACAAAAACGTCTAGCTCTAGACATTGTGTCTGCTACTGAACTGAAATTGAGAGATAACCTTTATAGCACAGTCATAAAATAGTTTTATTTCAATTTATTTTCTTGAAATTTTGCAAGTTAACCCTCTATGTTCTAATTTCTACTGTTAAAACATATACATTTACACAGTTACAACAGTTTATATACATTTCTATTCTAAGCCAGCAGGGCATGCCTTGGTTAGATTTTACCTCAGTACATTACATCGCTACACACACTACTGTATGAATCATGTCAATATTCACAAATGACAGAATTAGTTACAAAATTCCAGATAGCTGGGCTGGCAGTATTTCCTTTTGTGACACCAACTACCAGATCTATGACAGTATAAAATCTGTAACTATGTTATTTTATCAATGCTTAGGTTACAAGCATTCAGATGGTGATAAATTTGAATACACTATATGGAACACTCAAAGTGCTATTCTTCTTCTTATTATTATTACTATTATTGGGGAAATCGAGGTCATTTGGTGAATAATTCTGAAAAGAGAACATGCTATCTGTGTGGTTAGTGAAATCATTTCACAACAGTCTGTAAATCTTATTACAGTTTATGTAATTTGATAACTTTTTTAAGTTTTACAGAAGTACTACACAAGAGTACAAGATCAAGTACAGGAAGAAACTTCTAAAAAATGCATTTTATTGGGGATTAAGGGAAATATTTATTATGCAGTAACATAATATTACCTGAAAAATAAATAACATGGCAAAATGCAATGCAAAATATTGCTGCAAAGGAGAAAGAGTTTGTTAAACCCATGGAAGTTTCTGCAGCTACAGAAAGGGAAGGATAAGATGAAAAAAAAACTGATAACAGGCATAACATATCAGAGTTGGCCAAAAAAGAAGAAGATTAAAGAATGGTTCATTAGAAAAAAACATTCTGAATACCACAGGTAAGCAGGAAAGTTAGATGTTGTATGTCCCCATGTTTTTACTTTCAGACACACTCTGTACCTGACACACATCACAGTCCGAGGATGCTTTAGAAGAAGTTGTATGTGGTTGTTTTTCTCCTGTCCAACAAACATTACACCTAATGCACATTACAGCCCGTAGATGGAGCAATAAATCTGTCATATACCAATGTTACCACTGCTAGACACACCCTGCACTCAATGTATATCACATCTGGTGATGGTATAGTACATGTTCTTTGTTCCAATGTTTTGCCTGTCAGACACATCTTACATCTGATGTACATATGGTTTGTCCCCATGTTTTTCCTGTCAGACACAGCTTGTGTCTGATGCATACCACATTCTAAGGATGGTGCAGTGTATGAGACACAGACACCTCCCCTCCCACCGTACATGATGCATACCACAGTCTGAAGATAGTGTAGTATGTGACATACACTCCCAAGGTTACTGTGGTCTGACATGCCCTGTGCCTGATGCACATCATAGTCTAAGGATGGTCCAGTATATGAGGTAAATCCCTATGTTATTGCTGTTAAGCACACTCTGCATGTGATGGAAATGTATGGTATGGAAACTGAAGTCTGAAGATGGTGTTATATGTGAGGTACTTACCCAGGTTATTCCAGTTGACCACACCCAGTATGTGATGTACATCACAGTCTAAGGATGGTGAACCACTTGTGATATATCTTCATGTTATTCCTGTCAGACACACCCTGCATGGGATATACAATAATTCTGACTGCAGTGAAGTGCATGTGATACATTCTCATGTTACTGCTGTTAAACAAATACTGTACCTGATATATATCACAAACTGATGCTGATGTGGTATATGTGGTACTTACCCTTGTTACTGCTGTCAGACACAGCATGTATGTTATATACATCACAATATAAGGATGGTGAAGTACATGTAGCACTAACACATGTTACTGTTGTTAGACACCCACGTCACATGACATTCATACAGCCTGAGGATTGTGAAGTATGTATTATATGGGTCTACTTCATATAATCGAAATTTCATTTGACCTAAATTCATTTGACTGAGACCATATAACCTAAAGTTCATAATACTGAAAACCCACTTGACTGAAACTCGTAACACTGACACCTTACAATGCTAAATTTCAACATAGTAATAGCAGTGTGTATAAGGTAAGTAAAAGGCATATGCCCCTTTCCCCACTGTAGTGCGATCCTGGAGTTAGAATATATAGTTGGGGGTGTGGAGGGCACAGCCCCCCACATTGGGGGTGTGGAAGGCATTTCCCTCGACATAGTTTGGGTATATATTGTGTTCTGAAAAGAGTAATTTATTGGACTTGTAAGTATCCATGTCTATGGTTCAAAAATTTTAAAATAAGTGGAGAGCTACAGCCCCCACACCCTCCAATGTGGGGGGCTTTACCCCCCACACCCCTCCTAACTATATATACTAACTCCAGGATTGTACTACAGTGGGGAAAAGGCAATATACCTTTTACTTACCTTATACACACTGCCACTACTATGTTGACATTTAGCATTGTAAAGTGTCATTATGAGTTTCAGTCAAGTGAGTTTTCAGTATTATGAACTTTAGGTTGTATGGTCTCAGTCAAATGAATTTCAGTCAAATGAAATTTTGATCATATGAAGTAGACGCATATTATACATCTTCATGCTACTGCTGTCAGGCACTGCCTGTGCCTCATGTACATACATTCTGAGTTTGGTGAAATCCCTGTGGTATGTCCATTTGTAGCTACTGTTAGACAAATCCTGCACCTCATGAATGTTACAATCTGAGGACAGTGTATGAGATACAGTCCCATGCTACCACTCTTAGACCCATCTTATGTGTGACACATGCCACAGTCAGAAGATGGTATAAGTGTTGTACTTCCCTAAGTTTCCTGTGGTCACAAACCCTGCACCTAATGTACATCATATTCTGATGTGTAGTACATGTGGTACTTACCGACATTACTCCTGTCAGGCACACCCTGCACGTGATGCTTTGCTTTATGCATTGTTTGTCTAGAAGACTCAGTAGCAGTTAGCAGCTGCACTAACAAGCCAGTGCAGTGAGGTACTATGGTAGCCATTTGTATGCATGTTACCCTGTGGTTTTGTCTTATTTTGAGCATTTGTTTAATTTTTCTTTCATTGATTGCTTTCCCTGCTAAGTAGTGGTGCCAGGTCCCACTTGCATTCCAAGTGTTTTTATTCATTGGGAGTATTCTCTTTATATTCTTGCATTATTTTTTCCAGTTAAACTCAGTGGTGGGTAGTAGGTACTGTTGTAGCAACTTGTATACTTGTTACTCTGTGTTTTTTGTCTTATTTTGAGCATTTGTTTTATTTTTCTTTCATTGACTGCTTTTCCTGCTAGCTAGCAGTGCTGGTTCCACCTTCCATTTCAAGTGTTTTTATTCAGCGGGAGTGGGAGTGTTCTGTTTACATTCTTGTATTGTTTTTCCAGTTAAACTCAGTGGCAGATAATAGGTGTTGTGGTAGCCACTTGTATGCTTGTTACCCTGTGGTTTTGTCTTATTTTCTGAGTTTGCTTTATTTTTCTTTCATTGATTGCTTTTCCTGATAGCTAACGGTTCTGGTTCCACCTTCCATTCCAAGTGTTTTTATTCAGTGGGAGTGTTCTGCTTGTCATTTTGCATTATTTCCCCAGTCATATTCATTGGCAGGTAATAGATGCACTGATAAGCTAATGCAGTGAGGTAAGGCTAATAGCCATTTCTGTGTTTGTTAAGCTGTAGCTTTGTTTTGCTTTGAGCATTTGAACATCTCCTGTTTTCTTTTCTTTTGTTGATTATCTTCACTGCTGGCTATGGTGCTTTGTGCTGTCCTTCCCAAGTGTTTTTATTTAGTGGATACACAAGTGATCTTTTTTGCTTTCTTGCATTGCTTTCTTACTCAAACCCAGTGGCAGATAGTGCCTGCATTTACAGGCCAGTGCAGTGAAGTACTGTGGTAGTCATTTGCATGCTTATTACCCTGCGTTTTTGTCTCATTTTTGCTTTACTAGCATTTTCTGAATTTATTTTAAGTGTGGTGTGCTTGGGCAGTGAAATGCCCATTGCTGTGTCATCTCTTCTGTATTTTAAGGGTAAGAGGAGATTAAATAGCTTTAGAATGCTTTTATTTTTCTAAGGCTTTGGACAATTGTGCTTGGAGGAGTGTTTAGTGTGACAGCCAATCAGGCAAGAGCTGTCCTTACACTCACTCTAACAAAGTGATCACGTTAGGCATGTTAGGCAGTATTGGTGGGAGACTACATGGTTTTATTAACAGTTTTAACATATCCAAAGTTATATCAGGATATGATGGAGCAGACAGATGAATTTTATTTGGAGGACTTGGTAAATTGAGGTTTTCTTTCTCTGTGTAAGAAATGTAACATGTTTAACAAAACAAGGGAGGGAGGGGAAGACATGAATGACATTTGTAGCAAATGCCAGAATTTCAAATCAAATAGGCAAATGGATCCCAACAATTCAGGGAACCTCAATAATATAAATCTTTATCTCACTAGAAAAATAAGTAAAAATGTGATGATACAGATAATTAGCTCTGTTTGTGGAAATCATGATGTTGACACCCAAACAAACAATACTGATTTTAGTAGTCCAAATAAATAACCTGAAAAAGAGGCCCAAAAAAAACATGATACTGACTTAACTCTCACTGAGGTGTTAATCCAATTCATACTCATTTCTGATGTCTCAGTAGTAGATAAATATGATAATATAGGCTTGTCTTCACATGCTCATCCTAAGGAATAAGTTATTAATGATTCTTTTACTCCTAATTAACGTAAGAGATTATGGAGTGCTATTGAGCAGTTAGATGAGGAGGATCAAGAGGTTAAAAAGTGAAGAAGTCACTGGGGGTAATAGCAGAAATGTGAACAAGTTACTATCCACTTTTCTAGTAGTGAGCCATGACGTAATGAAACAAAATCAATTTTCTCATGTTGGACAATTAAATGTTGAGACAAATTCATAATATTCTCCCCACAATGCATCAAGAGCATATTATTGTTTGTTGCCTGAGAGGTGTAAAATGGCTGCCATGTTAGAAACAATCAAACTGTTGTTTAAAAATACCTGTCCTTATGATACAGTTATAATTGTAACAGGAAGGAATGTCAGTCACACTAGTATTAAGGTGTTTGGAAATGTGGTTTCTGAGGTGGTGGGATTAAGAACCTCCCAAGGATTTAAATTGATATTTCATGATATTTTCCCTAGTCTCTGCTATGTAGATGTTGGCAAGGGAAATGACAAACATTACAAGTAGAATTTCACTAATCAATTCTGTCAAAGTAATCACTACATGTGAGGATTTAGAAGTTGAAAATAACTACTTCAGTAAATATCAGCTTCATCTAGGCCATGCTGCAAACAGATTAGTTGGTAATTCCCTTAGGAAAGTTATTTATCCTTTTTTTAGGAGCAGTGTGGGTGGGGCAGAAATAAAGAATGTAAATCCTTTGAAAATGGATTTTTGTAATTGTTGAAGCTTAAACAACAGAGTTGTGATTTGTTATGATTCACTGAAACTTGGCTTAATGATTGCAACAAAACTCTAATTGTTCAGGGTTTAAAGGATATCATGTGGCTCACCCAAAGCACAAAGCTGGTGGTATATCTATATATGGCTATCTACTAAGTTTGTCTCCACTTCTATTCATTCTGAAGAGTTGTTGGAACCTTTGATGGTGAAAGTACATTTTGCAAAATGTGACTGAAGGATAGGAAAAGAGCATGAAAACAGGTTATGTGGTAATATCTGTGAATTATTTCATCAAGGATAAGATGTAATCATGGGGATATTAACCTTCCAGGAACTAAATGGAATTTACATTCATAAACAAAATTATTGAAAGTTGTATTTTATGAACAGATTTTAAAACAACCAACAAGGGGTGATAACTAATTGGATGTTATTTGGTAAAGCCACAGAAATAATTCAGTTTTAAGCTGCAACATCAGTGCCCCAACTGGAAAATCAGATCTCTATTCTATTCAATATAAAAATGTAAGTAGTAGTACAAAATGTGTTGGCCCAAGTGTATCCCTTAAGAAGTTCAACCGAACTTATTTTGAGTTAATAAATAAGGAACTTAGCTCTTGGCAGTGAGAGAGGCAACTGGAAGGAAAGTGATTTGAAGAAAAGTAGGATACTTGTTATGGTAAATTATATGCTTTAATAAACAGATTTGTACCTATTGGTGTGGCCAGTCATCATAACTATTTCCCCTCCTGATTCTTCTTTCAGCTTTTCCCAGTTAGGGGTCACCACAGCAGATCACCTGTCTGCTCATGACTGGCAGTGGAGTTTTATTGTGTTGAGTTGCCAGCCTGGCACCCAACCTTCCACAGAAGGCACACACATGCATGCACTCACACCTAGGGCCAATTTAGAGTGTCTAATCCACCTATAGCATGCCATTGGGATGTGGGAGGAAACTGGAGCACCCAGAGGAAACCCACACAACCACAGGGAGGACATTCAGACTCCGCACAGAAGGCACCCCAGCCAAGGATTGAACATGAGAACCTCTTGCTGTGAGGTAGCAATGCAAACTGCTGCACCACCCCCTCCATGATGACCCCCAAAATTTATCACAACTGAAAAATAAAACTGAGGCCCTCTGGATGAGGTATAAATATACTCAGTGTGTTGCCATCAAATATAGATATAACATTTTAAAAAATCCTTAAGGAATTTATCTCTGAAAAGTAGAACTGACTATGAGAACTGGTTAGCCGAGAATACTAAGATGAATAAAAAGGTCCTATTCAAGAACCAAAGATGCTTTAGGAAAGAAAATACCCCTCTTCTCCCACATTGAGGTTAAGTATGGGGACACAACTATTACAGACCCAGTTGAAATAGCAAATTTATTTGCTGAGAAACTCTTACTTTTAAATGGGTGTAAGAATTATAACTATAAGATAGGTAGTAGATCTAATACTTGTCCGAATATCCCTTAAGAGTCAGTTTCCAAGGTTTTGGGGGGGATTAAAAAGTGCAGTAGCAGACCCTGATGGTTTAAATGGATATTTTCTTTCTGGCATAGTAAGAGGCTTGTCATCATGCCTTCAAGTACTCTTTGAACAATCATTGGAGGAGGGATATTTTCGCAATATATGGAAGGAAGCAGTTGTTGTCCCAATACCTAAAGCATATGTACAACAATCACGGGACAAGTATAGACCTATCAGTTTGACTTCAGTACTTGGTAAATATTTTGATCAAGCAATTTGTTGTCTGCTCCCAGGGTCTATTGGATAGAGGTCTGATATATATCAACACAGTTTCCTAGTGGGGAGATCATGTTTGATTAATCCTATCCAGTTTTATAATATCATCTGTTCTCAACGGACTTGGGTCTTGCTAGTGACATTGTTTACCTGGATCTGGTGGGGGCTTTTGATTTGGTCCCCCACAACAGAATACTTGATATTATGCAAAAACGTAATATGAATATCTATATTGTACACTGGGAAGCACTTGGCTATCAGGAAGGAAATTTAGAGTGAGAATTGGGCATTCTTTTTCAAAAATAAGAAATATAGATTTGGCAGTCCCCATTGAATCTGTTCTTGGTTCCATGTTGTTTGAGCTATTGATGTCTGAGTTTCTAGTATTTGATAACACCTGGCTAAGTAAATTCACCAATAGTACTAGGATGGGGGTTATAGTTACAAAAATGTACTATCATAATAAATTTCAAAATTATTTTGACATTTTATTCAGGTGTGAAACTGAAAATGGGATGGAATTTAATGCCAAGAAATGCAATGAGATGCATTTTGGTTCTGGAAATAATCGTCCTTATATAATGAATAATGACATTCTGACCTCAGAAAGTTGTGTGAGAGATTTGAGATAACAGGCGAACAATGTTTTAGACTTTAATGATCATATCAAGACAGCAGTGAGGAAGTGTTATGGTCTTTTAAAAGACATCTTGAGGAGTGTCAGTAGTTGAAAGAACGAAATCGTGATTCCACTCTTTACCTCTACTGTATGGCCTGTTATGGATTACTGTGAGCCTTTCAGTTGTTATAATGCTTTCCAAATAAATAGACTTGAAAGAATCCAGAAGATGGTCACTAGGCAACTGAGAGGATTGAAAAACCTTGGCTATAAAGAGAGATTGGAGACTGTTTCACTGTACTCATTGACTATAGGCTTTTAAGAGATGACTTGAGTCTTATGTACACATGACTAAGAAATAAAGCATTAGCAGCTTGTCTTGGTGTTATATTTATGGGGCATAGTATCAATGCCAGGATAAACAATCTATATGTGAGATTGCCAGATGTTAAAATATCAGTTAAGAGCAGGCATTTTCATCATAGAACAGGAATATTATGAAACCTTTCAAGTAGCTGATAGATAAATGATGTAGAAAATTTGTTTATATTACTGGTCTAACTGATGGTAAACTCTTAAATGGCTCCTAGGAGCCCTGAGTGTGAATTTCTTCTACGATGAACATTGAATAAGAGGATGGTGAAATATGTGTGGTATGTCTCCATGTTACTGCCAGACATACCCTGCACATGATGTATATACAGTCTGAAGACAGTGAAGTATGCATTATACATCCTCCTGTCAGACACAGTCTATGCCTCATGTACATACAGTCTGAGGATGGTAAAGCATCCGAGGCATGGCTCTATGTTGCTATTGTTGGACATGCCATATGAATGATGCATAGGACATATTCAGCAACAATAATATAGGGACGTGTCCTATGAATGCTGCATATCACAGCCTATATCTGCCATAGTATATATGTGTGGACTATCCCCATGTTACTTCTGCTAGTTGTGCTCTCTGATTGGGTTTGCCATTGCCTTAACCTGTCTGGCTCTAATGTTGCCACAGTTGTGCTGTATTATCATGTAGCTGTTTTTCAAATAACTCTGAAACTGCATTGTCACTAATTTGCCTGCATTGTTCATCACATGAATATTGATTCTTTTCTGCAGCCTTCTTAAGTGCAATATATTGTATATGTTTTATACTTTCATCCCTGCTATAACAGTGCCTTTGTTCCCCAGCTGTAGGATTAACAGCTTATCTCAGCTCCAGGACTGTGGAACCTTTCTCAATCTGTATATCTTTTTGTCATGTGGCAGTTATGTATATTTGTGTAGCAGTATGGCATTAAATCTAGGCATTGTGGCTCAAGGTTTTATGCTAATGTGCAATATTTTAATTATCTGGCTTGTGACCTCTTGATGACCTCTTTTGGGATACTGGGCTTTGGTGATATTGACTTTAATTTATGGCCTTCCGTTTTTATGTATGTTGCTTAATCTTAGCACTACATCGCACTGTCAGCTTTTTGTTCCAGTGTACTTTTGTCAAGCTTTATGAATCAGCTTCTTTAGCCTTAATTTCAATGTATTTCAGATATATATGCAACCATGCAACACTAACAGACAGAGTCTTATGTGCATCATAGCCAATGCAGTATCATATAATGATTACAAATGTAATACATTTGTTATTAATATATAAGTGTAATACAGCTGTATGTGACTGAAACACAAAAGTTGGGTATGAAACATACGTCATTCTTCCTGGTGTAGTTTGGTCTTTCAGGCTTTTCCATAACTGAGAAATATTCTTATGATAAGGAAAAATATCATCTATAACAAGTGTCCAGTATCCTTACATAATTATTTGTAGACTGTAGCCTCGTTTTAAGTCTTATTCAGAGCCTATGGATTAAGGCTATGGGATGCATTAATAAAACCCACTGAGTAGTTGATCTTGTAAAATGTAAACATTCATTATCGAACATCTGATTTTTAGAATCCCCAGTGAATAACCTTTTCAAAACATGATATATCGGTTTGGTTCTACAAACAGCTGATTTTGTATTTTACCAGTGGGCTTGTAATACTTCACAGACTCAAACCAAACTGCCTCACACACTTATTTTTAATTGCTACCCCGTGTATCATGTTCCTGGAACAGAAAAATGTTTAAGTCAATCAGAACCAACAGAGGGGTACTTATTTTATGCTTACCTCTGAAAAATACCATTACCTGACTCTGACATTTTGAAGACTTGGGCTGAGGATATGAGATTGTATTATTAAGACACAAAGAGACACATTTGTCACTGCACAGTATTGTTACTGCTGTTTGCTATGTGGCTTCAAAATGATTAATGTCTAACTTATAAATAACTTCTATATCTTGAACAAACTGAACAGGTACACAGATGTTAGGGCACTATAACCTGTCAGACAAATGTCTCCATTACTGTAAGAGCAAAAATCCTGAAATATTTTTCTGTTTTAATTTTTTATGGCCTCATGTAATTAAGTCAATGTTTTTTTTTTCATATGCTGGATTAGAAAAAAATCTTTACTGTTTAACTGTCCAGCCATGGACAAAGAATGAGTGCATCTCTTTGGAAAGGTTACAATCCTGTGTGTGTGTGTGTGTGTGTGTGTGTGTGTGTGTGTGTGTGTGTGTGTGTGTGTGTGTGTGTGTGTGTGTGTGTGTGCATGCGTGCATGTGTGCATGTGCGTGTGTGTGTGTGTGTGTGTGTGTGTGTGCATGCGCATCTGTGTATGCGCATGACTGCATGTATGTATATGTCTATATGTGTATGTGAGAGACAGAAAGAGCTAGAGAAGGCAGATTTACATAAACTGACCAAAACCTTTTGCAGCAGGGGTAAAAAGTTTAAAGTGTTGCATTCTGGCATATGATGCAACCACTTAACAGAAAAAAATCTAGACAAAGCTAAAAATAATGGGAAGGGCAAACAATTGTGTCAAAATATGGATAGATTTTAAATGTTGCTCTTATAAACTTAGAAAGCTGCTAGAATATTATGTTACCATGCATTTTCTGAAGGATTTGAATTCTAAAATTCAAATGTATGTTATTATTTAGTGATTTTAATCCTCAGTGAGTTTCCAGAAAACCATAAATTTTATGAGGAACAGACAAAAAAATACAAGGCAAAAATCTTGACATTTGGGAGATATAGATTCTTTGTGATATGTAACTTTTCTTTCTTTTGTTAGCATTACAGTTTAGACTCTGTTGGATGTTTTCAGATTCTCTGTACAAATCCGTAAACAATTATTTTCTGAAAGGTTGCCATACGTCTTTAGCTAGTATGAACATACACTTAACTTGGTCTGCCAATGAGGGTGTATAATTCCTTCTTTCCCCAGCACCATAACAATTAGATGTGTGAGTCTTTAACTTAATATGCACATTCTGCCTTACTATTGCCTTTCTTTTTAAGCCAGCATCTAAGAGCAGTGTCTGTTACTTTCATTTCATTAATTAGGAACAGAGTTGAATTATCCTCTGTATTTTTTGCATCTACTTTCCTTGTTTTTAGATGAGGTAAATGTGTTTTTGGGATATATAAAAAAAAGTCTAGTATCGGTTGCAGACTGTCATATTTTAACATTTCTTGAGCCTAACAAACCTTTGGCACTACAATGTGAAGTGAGGATGGTTGGTGCCCATCTAGTGTGTTTAAGTGTGTGTGTGTGTGTGTGTGTGTGTGTGTGTGTGTGTGTGTGTGTGTGTGTGTGTTATATCACAGTAGCTTGAATTAGCTTAAAATCTGTATCGAGTGTGTGAGAGGGGCAAAGCTGACACCCGCCTGTGTAAGTACTTTACATCCTATTATCCTGAACTGGATGTAGAAAAGATGGAATGGTGTTGCTCTCTTTGTTAGGCCTTTATGACTCATTTCAATACACTGTAGATAGAAAGGGTATGAAGGGATAGCTGACCCATCTGCATAAGTAAAATATTTTTATCACTGTATACTGTAGAAAGAAAGATGGCATTGGTAGGCCTTTCTCCCTGCATGAGTATCTTAATTTCTTGTAGTTCTATGAAACCATTTCTTGTAATTTTCTGAGCTCCTTACAACAGTAATGGCTGTCTGTATTATTGTGCTTTTGGAAACAATGTAGACAAATCTCTGAAGTGGCAAATCATTGTTTTTTATCTTTCCTTAAGAATGTATTATTTCTTTCATTGTACCAGGATGATCTAGCAATTCATCTTGTGCAGACTGTTCTTCCTTGCAGCCTTCATATAGTTCTTACAAGAAAAGGAGCTCCATTGTGCACAGGAGGAAGAAATGTAACACAAGCCCCTCTTTCCGGTGAAGTCATCTTAATGCTATATATTGCCAAACTATATTCCATGCAAACGCCTTAAACAGCTCACATTGACTTACAGGTTTACAGGTTCATAGGTTAGTGGTAACCTAACTGCCCTTGCAGTCCATTTTAAGCCTTAGTCAAATGTCTTGTCTGATTCTTGGAATTGCCTATTTTGTTTAGTGTTCAGATTAAGCTTACCCATTCATGGATTATATTTATATTATCTCTAGTGATAGTAACTAGGATCATACAATAAACATTTAAAAAGTCGCTAATCATGCATTAAATCATTTAGGAGCTGCCTCTGGCCATTAGTAGTATGGTGCGATGAGGCCTGTAGTAAATTTCCTATTACCCATCCAGAGATCTAAGTTACAATTGAATTTGTACATAGATGAGCTTTGTTTTAAGTGGATAGGGAGTCTGTTCCAAAGTAATGGTATCCTTGGTGAGATGTACCTATCATTCCAAACTGATCTGTTGATGTTTCAGAACAGATTTAGGTTACTAGAACGAGATGACGGTTTCTGATCCATTTGACTTTCTGATGTGTAGTAGGTCCATCAACACTGGAAAAGAGAATGACATGTATGATATGTTACCTCTTAGCAGTGTGTAAGAGGCCGAATATAGCAACAGGGTTTTGAGGTGGTCCAGGTACAACAAATTGCTTACACCAAGCATCCTTTTTTTAAGGTATCGCTGTGGGTGTTTCAGCTGATAAAAGTGTTTGGATGGATACATGCTAAAGAGGCATTATACTCAATGACTGGTCTTATGAAGGCTGAGTAAAGGGACAGTGACATCACTGGACCTGGAAGCATTTCCTTTGTTAATGAGCTACACAATATAAAAGGATTTTCTCACCACAATAGACACATGTTGGTCGAAAGTTAGGTCACTGTTCACAGAAGTTCCTAGATCCTAAACAAGTGGGTTGAGTCTTAGAGGTGTATTATCAATGTGAAAGCTCTCCAAGGAAGTTGGCTTCCCAAAGGATGCAATAATGCATTTTTGGCATTTAGCTTGGGACTATAATTCTGGCACTAGTTATTTGTTTAGGATAAGACTTCCTAAAGGATGGGTAAGTGTTTAGGGGATTTGATAAATGCATCAAGCTTGCAATTATCAGCATACTTAGTCAGCCAGATCCCCTTAGTATTGGCTTTAACTACTGAGAAGTAGATGGCAAACTGGAGAGATCCTAGTACTGAACCCTGAGTGGAGGTAACGTCACCTATTTCGATCTCCTATGTTCTGTCTGTGAGCTAGTTGCTAATGCAGTGGATAATGTAAGGGTTTATTCCTACTTTATTAAGTTTGTCCACTATTTCTGAGTGGTGGTTTATGTCAAAAGCTTTAACTAGGTCTAGGTAGGTAGTGTGTACCATTTCATCTTCATCCATAGCTTTGGAGACCTTTTCAAAAAAAGTCCACCAGGTTAAGTAAGCACAGCCTGCCTTTGACAAATCCTAACTAAGATGGACCAAGTGCTTGGAGATTCATGATGTCCTCATTGATTAATTTTATGATAATCACTCATTTTGAAGAATCCCAGGCTTTTATACTAAACTGAAGATGTCAGAAGGTGATCACTATGAGCTCAACATATTTTTCTCAAGAATCACCAAAATGGCAAATCTTATCAAAAACCTCTGCTTGAAATGATTTTTGCAGCCTCTTACTTCTACTGTATCAGAGTGTCTGATTTATTGTTTTAAAATATGTGATCACTTTAGAAATTACTCTGACTATCCTATGACTCAGCTAAAGCTGATTAATGTTACTGCCTTTGTTACTGTGCAATCTGGGAACAAGCAAATCTGATTAATGAATCCACAAGCTGTACTGTGGCTGTAAAATGCTTTATACCTAATATGCTTTCTGCTGTCTTCATCTTTAACAACTGTGATTTAAAGTAAAACTGAATGAAGGAAATAAACTGTTTCTTGTTATCTGCCAGCAGTGTATATTTATATCATAAAAGAACCCAGGGATATAGCTTGCTCTGTTGATAATGATGTACTAAATTTCTTCTTTACTGCTTCAGCCAATGTTTGATGATCATAGTAATGGAATTTAAATTTTACAAAATCATTGACTTCAGAATATTAATTTGGAGATGTTCATAAATCCCAGTGCTTTGAGATCCAGGACCCCACATTAGTGTACACAAAGGGTGACATGGTAACATGCATAACCTAACAGTCAGTCACTTGGTTTAAAAATTTGCAGTCTAGGTGACAATATCACAGGAGACTACAACATTATCAGGCTTCCTACCTTTGGGACATTTTTTTTCATACATTACTATAGTGGTAAGACCACATGACACAGGTTATCCCTTTGTTCCTATTCATGGGCAGCAAACTGGGTGTTTGGCCTGGTTAATTGACTTACTCAGAATAGTACAGTAGGCAAATGGAAGTGAGAGTCAGACTCTGTACCTGTAAAGGGGGGGTGCAGAAGACAGCTGAATGGGTGTGGCCAATGTGAAGGAGTGTGGCCAATGAGGAAGGGGTGGAGCTATTCTCAAAACCACAAAAACTGGGACTTTAATTAAATATGCTACCCTGGGCGCCAAACCATCATTACGAGCCCAATCAAGACAAAATTAAGTGTAGAAGAAAAAAACATTTCAATGCATTGGCTACATGACAGCTTATTTAATATCTAGATGGAAACACAAAGGTTGTGAGGCATGAAAAAATAAATTACTTTTAAATACATTACTGGAATGCCAGTCAAAATCAAGTATAAAAAAACAAGTAGCACTCAACTCAAACCACTTATCCCTGCACTGCAGTTCTAATTATAATTTATATTCAGCTTTATAAAATTACCAAGTAACATGATGAAAGTAGCAATATCTGTGATACCCCCACTTGTAAAAATGTTTCTTATCCAAAAAAGACCTGCTGCCTGGCAACTATCTACTTGTTTCATGGGTAAGACATGATCAAAATAAAAAATGAACAGCAAACAAGAAACAAGCTCAAGATAAATTGCTTAAAGGATTACTGCACAAGTTATGGACCACACATGATAGATTGGCATTCTGTTTAGTTTAAGGGTAAAGCCTGCAAATATGACTGCAAGTCTCCAACAAATGTAATGAGCTTCTGAAAATACTGTAATTGTATCCTTTATTACAAATACTGTCATATGCATTTCAATACTTAAGGCTTATACGTTATCTAGTTATGTAAATGTTCTCTGCATGGCAACAGCAAAAAGGCTTTCAATGTTGGTAATTCTTTAATAGTATGCTTATTAAAGCTTACTTGCATCTTACAATCTACTGCAGTGGTGGTGCTGCGGTAGCGTTGTCACCTCACAATACGACGTTGTCCGTTCGATTCTCAGTTAGAGCGTCTTCTCTGTGGTGACATGCGTGAATGGGCATTCCTTCTTTGAAGGTTGTGCATTAGGCCTGGCAAGCCAGCATGTAAAAATCGACTGTCAATCATTAGCAGACCGGAGTTCCACTGTGGCGACCCCTAACCGGGAAAAGCTGAAAGAGACAACAACTTGCATCTTACAATCTCCGACAAGCTTACCTTATGGTCATTAAAGCATTGCTACTTAAACACAGAGCAACAGGGAACTGTGGCAGCATGCATTTTCTGAATAATAAGAAGCATAAATCAACAGTATAAAAATATGACAAAAAACAAAACATTCTGCAAAATCAAAGACAGATGAAAAGCCACTGTCGTTCTTGTGTCTACCTTGGATGGGGGAATACTCTGCACACTTACACTGCATAACTGCTCCTTGCCTTGCTTGGACACATCCAGAGTCACTACATGGGGGAGTGGGGTGCAACAAGTATGTCACAATTTGAAATGTATCTGCTTAACGGTGATGGCTCTGACACTCATACCTCTCAACCTCTGAGCAAGAAATCTGGACAAAGCCATACACAGAAGTGGGACACAGGCCCAAAAATAAGTACAATTTTAAATATTGCTCTTATCAACTTAGAAATATAATAGAATAGTAGTAGGTCTTGCATTAGTATGAATTTTCTGAAGGGTATGAAATCTGAAACTCAAATGTCTGCAATTATTTTCTAACTTCAGTCTTTAATAATTTGCCACTAATTTGCCAGAAAACCACAATTTTTATGAAAAACGGACCAAAAATGTGATACAAAAATGTAAAATTGTCACATATTACAGCTGGGAACCTGTCAAAGAAGGGACACCTTTTTAATATTAGTACTGTTAACTTGAGTAGCTGACAAAATAAGAGAATCTACATGCATTTCTGAAATAAAAGTAAATTATAACTCTGATCATTACACTTATTTATAATTGTAAACCCTCCATGTTTTCTTCCAAAATTGCCATTTTGTGGAGGGATTATTAGGGGGAGAGCAACATTTTGAGCCAAAATTGGGGACAGTTGAGAGGTTTGGATATTCCTAATTCTATAAAGCGATTTATCTGCACGTACCGCTCAACCTCTTAATGCAGGAAATCTGGACAAAGCCAAATATATTGGGGGAACATACAAACAGTACTAACTACTTGCTCTTGTATAAACTTAAGACAGTTGATAGAATAACAGGTCTTGCTTTAGCATGCATTTTTCTGAATGTTATGATGCCTGAAACTCAATGTCTGTCATTATTTAGTGACTTCATTCTTAAATGATTTGCCAGAAAACCACAAATTTTATAAGGAACAAACCAAAAATAAGAAGCAAAAATCTATTCATTTTGAAAAAATCTGGACAGTTGAGAGGTATAGTTCAGCCGGGTCTGTCTGAGTTTGAAGCCTCCCCCTGCAGCCATTCCAATGTCTCATTCCTTGGTTATTTCACCCCATTTACCATAAACACTGTAATGTGCATACTGCTTTACTTCTGCGATGATTTGGATTTCATTTGAAAGTTTTATTTTGCATTTTACAGCACAAACACCAATAGATACCTGCTAAACAAAGCAATGCAGTTTCACAATGAAAATAGACAGCATTAAAAGTTCTCTGCCCTTGAAACTCACATTAATTGAAACAGCATTGAAACCCACATTCAAAGAAAATACATTTTGCCAGTGGCAGATAAAGATTAACTTTGGGCTGTTTTCAAATCATAGGCCCCTTGCTCACAAAACATACACATGCTCTTTGATACACCTTCCTGATTGTATTATATTATATTACTTGTACAATACAGTACAGTTGTTAGAGGGCATCTTATATTTATTGTTTTTGAATATTTTTCCAGTAAACAATGAAACAAAATGCATGCACCAATAATGACAAAACTGCCCAATTCAGAACATTTCCATCATAAAAGTCTACACAAACTTCTACAGTCCACCAGTATCAGTAAATATGCACAATCTCTGAAGAAGTAAAAGTAATCTAAATAATTCCACATTAAAGAAATCTGTAACTAATGAAGAGGTTGCTGCTAGCAAACAACTTTATATTTCATTTTTTCATCCACAAATAAAGTGCCTGCTGCCCTTGAGGGATAAATTGCCTATGTTGCATTAAAAAAATGATAAGCTAGTAATATTGCAATAGAGAATAGATGGCAAACTGATAACGGGTTCATAGTTACTAGGTATCTTCACCAAAAAGGACTGCAGCATCCACCCCCTTTACAACACAGTACAGTATCAGCGATGCATCTACCTACTGTGGGAGTAGAACCCACAGCCTTCTGCATCAAAAGTAAGCATACTACCTGTTGTGTTATTAAAAATACAAGCAAACTCAGCATAAGCAGCACTAAACTTTTGTTCCCCTGCAGCTCTCAGCTCCTTGTAAAATCTACTCAACACTCAGCTATATTGCTGAACTTTGCAGCACAAGATATCTGAAAAGAGCCAAAATTTATTGGGGGGCCCAAAAAACAGGGCACATTTTAAACACTGTATGTATAATGTTGGAAAGTTGCTAGAATAAAATGCTGTGTTACCACCATACATTTCACTGCCAAGTCCTGAACCCAGGACCCTGTGCAAAACAGTCAGAGCAACATGCCACTATGTCAAATCAGCTGTTTTGTGAAAGAGAGGAAGACAGAAACTTAAATGGCTACCATTTAGTGAATTCAGTTCTCACCGTAGCTGTCAACCTCTTAGCATAAAACACCTGAACACAGCCAATAATGGGGGAATACAGCCCCCAAGCATATTCAGTGAATTTAGTTCTCACCATAGCTCTCAAACTTAGCACAAAAAAAACTGGACAAAGCCAATAATGGGGGAATACAGTCCCAAAAATAAGGACAAATTTCAAATATCCATCTTATAAACTTAGAAAATTGCTAGAATAAAAGGTTTTGTGTTACCGTGTATTTTCTGAAGAATATGAAGTCTGAAATTCAAATGCCTGTCATTTTTATTTATTTAATATTTGTTAACCAGGAAAGTCTGACTTGGAACAAAAGCCAACTTTCAGCCCAGGGAGAGACACATGTCTTTTTTAAATGGAAGGACATGCAGACTCTACACAGAAGGTACCCCAGCCAAGAATCAAACCAGAGACCCTGTAGCTGTCAGGCAAAAATGCTACCACTGCACCACTGCACTACTGACTGTGTAAGGAAACAAAAGTACAGAAACCAAAGATTGTATGAGGAACAGAGCAAATATGAGGCAAAAATCTGCAATTGTTTTACAAATGGTGGTGAGTAGGGAATTCAGGCCCTTGCCACCTGCACCCAAGGTACAGGGTTCAAGCCTGAGGTATCCTCTATCCACCACCACGTGTTCTCTCTAGCCACCAGTATATAGCAACTGGGGCATTACACAAACACACACACACACACACACACACACACACACACACACACACACACACACACACACACACACACACACACACACACACACACACACTACCTGAATTCAGTGAGTGTTCCAGTATCCTCAGTCATGTCCTGTGCTAGCTAATGGCTGGTTTCCACCCCACAAGAAGGCTAAACTATCCTTGCAAGAGTAGGCTCCAGCCTGCAGATGATGCAGTCTGGAGTTCTTCACTGCACAGACTTCTGGGCTTCTGCAGGGCAGAGATGCCTTTCCCCCTATCTGGACTGCTGACACAGCAGTCGTGAGTTCCAGGAACTCCAAACACACATGCGTGGAGTGCGTGGACTCGTGATTTGTTTTGCTTTTTTATCTTTCTACAGGTGGGGGGGGGGGCTTCAGTCCTGCAGTCCTATAGCACAAGCCACCCCTAGACTACAGGAAACACCATATTAACATCTCAGGGCCTTAATTCTTTGTGATAACTGCCAGACACAGAACAAAGATGTATGTGTAAATTCTGCCAAACTTAACATCAATCACCTGTTTTAACAAACAGTACTGCTAACTCTGTGTATGTTTATGCACACTGTTTAACTACTTTTGCCTCAGAGGGGCTTGTTTTTATAACAGTTCTATGTTTTATAATAAGATAATCACATAGCCTTGTTGATCTTTCCAACAGTTTTATAACTAGGTTGGAAAAAATGATGTGTCTCACTGGGAAGTAAATGCAAGTCTGTAGCTGGATGTAACTGCCAGTACTATTTCGTTTTGTTGAAAAAAAAAAAACACAATGTCAAATTGCTTCCACGTTACCAATAATGCTGCATTTGAAGAATCTGCCATAACGTCTTTGTAAATATTTATGTCCATAAAGCAAGGCAAATACATCAGCAGTAAAAGATCTCACCTAAAACAATGTCAGGTAAATCAATATCATTACTTTACTGTGTCCTATTTCAAAATCTTATGCTTTAGATTTTTCCATATGCCATTTATGGAAATCAATATTTTGCCCAAATAGTTATTTTTATTGTCAGTAGAAGGAGAAGTGTATTTGTGTCACATTTTTTTCATATATTTCCTTCTGTGCATTCTGATAAGTACTCATAGAATTGCATGAATGCTCTTAAAGGCCACAGATATCATTGCATTCTGAATTAATATACTTAATTAAATGTTAACAATATATTACAAGAACCAGATTTCTGAACTTGCAACTCAAACCTTTCACATTTAATTATTCTGGCACTTCAAACACTGACATGAAGTATTTATAAAATTATTACACAGCTAGAAATTATTTTCTGTGTGCAAATTAATTCAGCTTTGTGATTGTGCAATCACTGGTACTGACTGAAAGTTTTTCCTCAGCTTGCTATATGAAAATGCATTTGCATTAGCATATTATGTGTGTTTTTGTCAGGGTGAAGGTACAGTTGTTGGTGTCCTGCACTGCATAATTGAGTGGGTCATGGGTTGTGGCTCCTATGGAAGAATGCAATATGGTTATGTTCAAACAGAAAAATTGTTTCATGTGGCCACATGGAATCTTTATTACGCTCTCAGAATTCCTCAGTGTTTGAGTTTTCTTTAAATTTTCAAGACTAAACAGTTTATCTCTCTCTCTCTCTCTCTCTATATATATATATATATATATATATATACATACATACATACAGTGGATATAAAAAGTGTACATACCCCTGTTAAAATGCCAGGTTTTTGTGATATAAAAAAATGAGACCACAATAAATCATTTCAAAACGTTTCCCACCTTTAATGTGGCATATAACCTGTACAATTCAATTGAAAAACAAACAAATCTATTAGGGGAAAAATATAAAAAAATAAAAAATGTACAATAAGCTGGTTGCATAAGTGTGCACACCCTTAAACTAATACTTTATTGAAGCACCTTTTGCTTTAATCACAGAATTCAGTCTTCTTGGGTAAGAGTCTGTCAGCATGGCACATCTTGACTTGACAATATTTGCCCACTCTTCCTTGCAAAAGAGCTTCAAATCTGTCAGATTGAGCGGGCATCTCTTGTTCACAGCCCTCTTCATGTCTCCCCACAGATTTTCTATTGGAGTTAGGTTTGGGCTCTAGCTGGGTCATTCCAAAACTTTAATTTTCTTCTGGTGAAGCCATTCTTTTGTTGATTAGAGTATTTGCTTGGAGTCATTGTCATGCTGAAAGGTGAAATTCCTTATCTTCAGCTTTCTAGCAGATGGCTGAAGGTTCTGGGCCAAAAGTGACTGGTATTTGGAACTGTTCATAATTCCCTCCACCTTGACTAAAGCCCCAGTTCTAGCTGAAGAAAAGTAACCCCAACGCATGATACTGCCACAGCCATGCTTTACCATGTGGATGGTGTTCTTTTGGTGATGCAAAGTGTTGTTTTTGTGCCAAACATACCTTTTGGAAATGTGACCAAAAAGTTCAACCTTGGTCTCATCAGACCATAACACATTTTTCCATATGCCTTTGGGAGAATGTGTGTATTGTTTTGCAAATTTTAGTCTGGCCTGGATGTTTTTCTGTGTAAAAAAAGGCTTCCATCTTGCAACCCTACCCCATAGTTCAGACATATGGAGAATACAGGAGATTGTTTTCACATGTAGCACACAACCTGTACTTGCCAGAAATTCCTGCAGCTCCTTCATTGTTTCTGTAGGTCTCTTGGCGGTCTCCCTGACCAGTTTTCATCTTGTTTTTTCATCAATTTTGTATGGATGTCCAGTTCTTCCAAGGTATATCCAATGCTGTGGAAATTTTTTTGTACCCCTCTCCTGACTGATACTTTTTAATAATGAGATACCGTTGATGCTTTGTAAGCTCTCTGGGAACCATGGCTTTTGCTGTAGCAGGCAACTGAGTATATGTCATGAAAATCCTACTAGGACAGCTGAACTTTATTTGGGGTTAATCAGAGTCTATTTAATTGATCGCAGGTGTGTGCCCAAGAAGAATGAATGCTGTAATTAAACAAAAGTGTTTCCACAAAATATTAGTTTAAGGGTGTGTGCACTTATGCAACAAGCTTATTGTACGTTTTTTATATTTTTTCCTCTAACAGATTTGTTTGTTTTTCAATTGAATTGTACAGGTTACAGGTTACATTAAAGGTGGGAAAAGTTTTGAAATGATTTATTGTGGTCTCATTTTTTTATCACAAAAACCTGGCATTATAACAGGGGTGTGTACACGTTTTATATCCATATGATAACAAAACATGTTGCAAATCATCCTACATCCATGCAAGAGAAAATAAATCCAAAACATGGTTTATTGAGACTGCAGACAAAATAAGGATTTGGGGTAATAATATGTATTAACAGTTTAATAAAAACTTGTAGAAACAAACAAAATTAAATATTTGCATACATTTTTTTTCTTTAATTGAAGACTTCTTCAGACTCATACAATCCATTCACAGACTCCTTAAGTACTCATTTAAAAGTTACCTGACTGATGTGACCCACACCCCAAACAAAGCATATTGCATTTCCAGAAATGCACATAAAAAATACAGTTAAAACACAAAAGTCTGAGTGAAAATTATTTATTATATAATCTAATGTTTTTTTTCTCCTTTTTAAAATTAACAGCCCCATTAAGACCTGGGGGCTTGCTGGTATTCATTAATTTGCCACTATATATTTTTTATATTCCATCTCATCCTCTCTATTGACCCCCCTCCAGTTGTCTACCATGTGATCAACACTAAAAACACATCTTTCAAAACTAAGTAAGACACTTAACATTTGTAAAGAGCATTAATAAAACGCTTATTCTTCACAGAATGCCCATTTTCATAAATTCAGCTCCTTAATTTCATATTAGTTCTGTTAATATAATGGCTTTCACATGCTGTGCACACTGCTTTGTACGCCACATATTCACTGTTACAAGTGAAATACCCTGGGGTTCCATAAGTAAACTTTGTGGATGCACAATAAAAATTCATACAACATCAAATCTGAGTTTGTTAAGAATTTTTTTCCTGGAAGGAGAGAAGCTGTACAGATTTGTTTCTTCTAGTGACTTTTTGGCTAGTTTCATTGGCTGATCTCCCAGATTTTTTTTCTTCTAGTGACTGTTTTTTGGCTAGTTTCATTTGTTGATCTCCCAGATTTGTTTCTTCTTGTGACTTTTTTGGCTAGTTTTATTGACTGTTCTAGCTCATGTCCAGTGAGGAATGTACAGTACTGTACTATGCAGATCTGGAAAATTTTCCACCTTATGCTTTCCTAAAGAATTCTCCCAACATCCGTCCACAACTTTGCCTCTCCCAACAAGCCTTCACAAAAGCCTAAACCACCTCCTTATATTCCACTCTTGTACTCTAAAGCTATTCCCATGAAATATATCAAAAATCTAATCTCTCTTACCAGCTCTGTTGGTCTACATTCCTGAGTTATTTCACTCTGCAAAGACTACAACACCTACATATATTTTACAACAAGTCTATAACTACAACATCATGCCTTCCATCTGGAAATGTGTTATTATAAAACATCTCTCCCAAACCTGAAAACAGTCTCCCCAAGTGACTTCTGTCCCATATCAGTTTTACCCACCTTAGGAAACTTCTTGAAAAAATAATCTATGTACAGCTCCGCAAATATCTTCAGTCTCACAGAATCATCTCATCTAAGCAACATGGCTTTTGGAATGACTATTCTAACTAACAGATTCATCATCATCATCATCATAATGAGCCCCCCTTTTTCCCATTTTTTCTACATGGGGTTGGGGTATCTTGTTAACTGCCGCCAACTCTCTAGATTCAGTGCTACACTCCTGCCTTCTTCAATACTCATGCCTAACTGTCGCAGATCTTTTTTCACACAATCCATCCACCTCTTTGCTGGATGTCCTCACTTTTTTACCTCCTTCCTGTCTGTCCCAAATCTTCCTCACCAGATTGTCTTCTGCTTTTCTGCACATGTCCAAACCACAGTAATCTGTTCTTTTTGATCTTTTCTGCAATTGTAGCTACTTAGGCTTCTGCTTTTATGTCCTCATTTCTTTGTCTGTTCCACATTATGCATCCTACCACCCTTCTCAGGCACTTCATCTCCATCACCTCTAGCTTCTTCAGCTGTTTTGCCTTTACTGCCCAGTTTTCTGTACCATGCAGTAGTACTGGTCACACCACTGTCTTGTACACCTTACGTTTTAGCTTCTTTGGCATTCTTCTGTCATAGATTACACCTGACACTCTATACCAGTTGGCTGCAGCCCCTCTGATTCTAGCTTTGACCTCTTCATTCAGACTTCCCTTCTTCTCAACCACCCCACCCAGATACTTGAAGTTGTTTACCTATCCCACTATCTTCCCTTCTATGTCTATTCTCAGCTTCTTCTGATTTCCCCAATTTGCTGCCATTACCACTGTCTTATCTGTGCTTTGTTTCACACCATGTGCCTTCAATTTTGCATTCTCAGTCTCCTTTGCTGAGGTTCTAGCTCAGAGTCTGCCTGTAATGCCACATCATCTGCATACAGCAACGTTGTTGATTTGCCTCCCTGACCTATTTGCTAATGTAGTCCATCACCAGTATGAACAGAAGTGGGCTCAGAGCTGAACCCTGGTGTACACCCACTTCCACTGGGAAGCCCTCTGTGTGGCTGAACACTGTTTGTACTTGAGTCGTTGGTTCCTTGTACATAGTCTGCACTAATTTTACCATGTTTCTGGGACTTCAAACCACCACAGTACTGCCCAGATCAGCTTTCTTGGGACCTTGCCATATGCTTTCTCCAAATCTAGTTGGACTCTCTCCTCATCTCTAGCTTCTTCTCAAATATCTGTCTCACTGGAAACCTCAGGTCAGTTATGCTGCATCCTGATCTGAATCTGAATTGCTCATCTCCCATCTTACTTTCTACTACTCTGCATATTTGCTTATCAATTACCCTATCCAGAACTTTCATGCAAAGTGACAGGAGTTTGATACCTCTGTACTGCCCAAAGTTGTGAATGACCCCTTTGTTCTTGAACACTGGCACTAGTGTGCTTATTCTCCAGTTATCTGGGATACACCTTTCTCTCCACACTGCTATGAGTACCCTCAGGAGCCATTTCTTCCCCATCTCATCCAGCATCTTAATCATATCTGCTCTGACCTCATCTGAGCCTGCTGCTTTCCCCTGACTTAATTTTCCTTAGTGCTGTTCTTACTTTTTCTAGGATGGACTCCTCTTCTTCTTCCATCGTAAGCAGCTTCTGTGGGGTTTTCTTCATTCAGAAGCTGCTGGAAATACTGATATGATGTCCTGTGGACTGGTAAGCAGGTTGTTGCTGGCATCCCTTATGAAGGATGTCTGACTATCTTCTTTATCTTTCTGTCTTTGCCTTGCAACCTGATATAGTTTCTTTGTGCCACTTACTGAGTCACTTTCCAGAAGTTGGTAGAGTGCCTCCGATCCCCTACTCCTTGCTATTGCAACTTCTTAGCTTCTTTGTTAGTCAACCAGTAGTCCTTACTAGCCTGGTCAATTTTTTCTATCTCCCACTTCTTCCTGCACTCCTTCTTTCTTTTACTGACTTCCTGGACTTCTGCATTCCAGCACCAGCTTTCCTTGTGTACCTTATTTCCATACCTGTCTCGGCCACATATCTTTTCTGTAGTCGTAACACATGCTGTTTTTAGGCACTGCCATTCCTGTTCAACTCCAAATATTTCCTCCTATTCTTGGGGTGCCACAGCCCTGAGTAATTTCTTGAACTGTTGTACTTTCTCTCCAGTTAACTTTTAGGTCTTCAGCCTGGCCTCTGTTGGACTTAGAGCCTTCTCTGACCACTGCTTGCAACTGATTGTGATAACTAGTGGTTTATGCTGTGGGCCAACTGTTTCACTGGGGATGACTTTGCAATCATGGATTCTACCCCAGAGCCTTTTCCTTACTAGGAGGAAGTCTACCTGAGTTGCATGTTGGCTACTGTTTTATGTGATCTTGTGACTGTCTCTCTTTCTGAACCATGCCTTGGCTACTATCAAGCCATTTGCCAGACAGAAGTCTAGAATGGCTTCTCCTTCTTTATTCCTGTTACCCCACCCATGTGGACCCAGGCAGTCCTCATATCCTGTTCTGTCTGTCCCCATATGTGCAGTCAAGCCACTCATTATCAACACCAATTCAGGTTGGCCTGCTTTATCTAGTAGGTCCTGCAACTGCTGTCTGAATACACTCTTTTCCTCACTATCACAACCCTGCTGTGGGGCATAGGCTGAGATTATGAATACTGCCTTATCATTACACCGGAGTTTGATTGCCATAAGTCTGTCATTAATTCTGATGGTATCCCTCACTGCCTTCTGAAGCCTCTCTCTCATTATAATTCCTACACCATTTCTAGCCTGTCTCCCTCTGGAGTAGTAGAGCCTGGATCCCAACCCAAGTGGCTTTGCTGCACTGCCTTTCCATCTCATCTCTTGGATACATAGGATGTCCAGCCTACTCCGTATCATCATGTCATCCACTTCCAAGCTGTATCCTGTCACTGAACCTACATTAAGCATAGCAATTCTCAGTTCATGTTTGGTAGGTTGGTTGGTTTTATGTCCAGCTTTCTCTCAACAGAGCTATCCTAGGTAACCCAGGCTGGGAAACTGGACACCGGCCAGCCAGTAGCTTATTGACCCAGGGCTGCTAGGCTTTTAGACCGGGCACACACTGGCCAATAGGAGCACATATACCCCTCCCACCATTAGCAAGGATCGCTAGCATAGTTCAGAGTAGCCCAGGTCCTCAACCCACTTATCACCGGTAATTACCCATGCCCATTTTGATGAGATTAATCAACATGACCGAATCACTTAGAGACATATTTTACACCGTTGAGTGGCTAGCCCTGCCACAGCATGCAGTCTGTGATCTATGATCTCCTAGCTTGAGGATACTGCGCACCACAGTAGATGCCCATAGCGGTTGGTCTGTAGAACTCTTCCCCCTATAGGGCACCATGTAGAGTCTGTGCTGCTTCTCACAGCTCCATTCATTGGTGAGTTTAAGATGGAAACATTCAGCATGTTTTTCAGATGTGTGAGAAACCCCACAGAGACATGGAAGAGAATGTTCAAATTCTAAACAGGAGGTTGGAGGTCAGGTTTGAACCCTATACCATGTGCATGGGAGGCAAAAACCTTAACTATTATGCCAACTGGTCTCTATTCGAATTAACAGATGGCACCCCAATAAAAGTAAATAAGGGTAACTTCAAAGTATCAGTCTTTGCTGATATAACTAAAATATTCCCCCAATCACCAATCTTCTTGTCTTTGGCTCACTAACAAAGTTTGGAATAAGGAACTATGCCTCTCCATGGTACAAAACCTTCCTGTCAGATAAACCCTTTTCAGTCAAAATAGGTAGCTTCAAATTTCCTGCTGTAACTGTTATGGAAGGAGTGCCACAAAGGTCAATCCTGTCTCCCATTTTGTTCTAATTATTTATCATTTCTTCCCCAGCAGACCTGCCCAACATTTCTATCCTCCTCCATGTGAATGATATGGTAACTTGCACATCCTGCAGCTCTCAAGCCTCTATCAGGAACCATATCCATCTCCAAGAAGGTCTAGCCAAACTTTCTCAGTGATATTTGACATCAAGCACAAACTTTCCACTATATCCAAAGACTGCTAAATAACCAATGACATTATTCTGTTAGAGACCACACAACACGTCAGGTATACTGGGACCTGATTACATCAGTATCTTACCTTTCAACACCGTATTGAAATTGCCAGTGTCAAAGTCAACTCCTAACATGTTGGCATTAGAGACATTTCTCACTTTCCCTCTTCCAAAGGTAAGAATGGAATTGGAAAAAGGCCAACTTTTTTCCCCAACTAGAATATGGCCTCTCCTTGTTGCCAAAACATTCAAGAGAAGCCTCATCACATTACAACCCATGACCAGCAACATCTGCAGATTCATCTCACTAGTTCCTAAAACAGAACACCGGTGTTGTGTGCTGACTAAAGCTAGATGACTGATAATTTATCATATGGTAAAAGTTTTGCTATGGTTCTTGTTGTTCACACGCATAAATTTAAATCCTTCCCTTTTTTACCAGCCAGTTATATTTTCACAGCTCACTGTATCATATCAGATCCCTCCCCCCAACATAATACACCTTAATACACCAAGAATACACCAAGAACAAAACTGCAGTGCAGGGACCACAGCTTCCCCATCCAAAGACCACAGATCTGGAACTCCTTGTACAAAATGTTTAGGCCAGATCTTAAACAATTTCTATTCAAAGAAGCAACTTGTAAATGTTTCGTGTCTGGTATCATCGCCTGAAAGGGCCTATTCACACTACTCAAATGCAAATATCTGATACCATTTATCAGATCTAATTCCTAATCAATGGAACCATTTTCTTTGTATTGTACATAGGACACTATTTCTAACACACTTACCTAACTCCATTTCTATAGGTAAGGTCATTTCCAAGTGTACTCTCTATTTAGTTTTTTTTTAATTTGATTTTCTAATTCTGATTTACTTTGCAACACTAATATTTATCCCTTTGAAGCTTTTATATAACTTTACATATTAATCTGTTTCCATGGATTTTTTTGCATAAGTTATTTTGTATCGCCTGGGTTGAATCTGGAAATGTTCCGTAAGATCAGTATGTTCTACCTTGGTTAACAAATGCAAAATAGATGGACAAATAGATGTAAGAACACAATATAACTACAGAGGAACTGCTCACTGACTTATTTTCATGTTCACAGATAGTGCTACCTGATTATGAATCCTGCACTATCAGTTTCTTTCCATTTAATAAAGCAGTTTTGTCTATACCACAAATGGATTTCCTTCATGATGATTACATACATTCCTTCTTTGTACAACTAAAGACAACCAGTTGCTCATGCCCTAAAACAGATAGCCCTTTTTGAGTTCTTGCAGCATGGAAGTGAATAAACTTTGGGATGGAACCAGTAAAATAAATCCTTCCTGGTGTTTTTTGGTGTTGAATATGATTTGTGCCCCACTGTCTTATTTTTGGGATACAAATGCGGATCCAGAGCACTTCTCCTTTTTTTTCAGTTTTTATTTTTGGATGCGTATGTTTACTTCTGAGCCTCTGCCATTACATACATAGTTCATTTCCTATTTTGTGGATTGCAAAACCAGGGGAAGAGACATCATACTTGCAAACCTAAAAAGGTAGACATGTCCTGTTTCAAACCCTGTGATGCCAGTCTGGATAAATAATATCATAAAGTATGGGAAGTCAAATCCAATATCCAGTACAGTCAAACACTAATACCATGCAGTACTTTGTGTTTCATGCTGTGTGGTAAGTGAATGAGTGAGTGAGTGTGTGTTAGTATTAGTGCTGCATTTGTTTTTTTTGCTCACTCTCCCTTCCACTTACTCATCTCCTTGTTTTTCGGATCAACAGATCAGTCTTTGTTTTCTCCAGGCTCACAGAGAAAACTGGTCACCACCCAGCAAGAGTTCCAAAAATATAAAGTAACAACAGAAAGAAACTCAAAAATAATTCAAACGGTGTAGAAAATGATAAAAACTTTAATAAAGCAAAGCCTTTGAGACAACTCTTCCTCAAAGCATCGAGGAAGAGTTGTCTTGAAAGTTTTGCTGTGTTAAAGTTTTTATTGTTTTCTCCAGGCTCGACAGAACCCACGTCTGGGAATATGAGGAGAACAAGGCTGCTGTTGCAGTGTTATACTAGTGGCTGGTTGTGTGCTCTAACCCCCCTACAGCCTGTGGCAACCTTGCAGGCTTTGAAATTGTTGCTTACAGGAAGTACAAGCACAACCTTTCAACCAAGAGACATAATGATTGCAGAGCAGAACTCCCTTAGCTCTTAGTGCTGCTACTATGGCCATACTAGGCAGCCTCCCATCCTCTCCCTGGATGGGTAAGCTGGCATTAGCTGCTCACTCCCAACCCTCCTCACCCCCCCCCCCCGTTTGGTACCTCCAGCACCCATGTGCTAGTCAAACAGAGGGCTTTATTCCTTGTGCCAGGAGGCTAGACTTCTCCTACACCTCTTTATTATGTTTGTTATGCAAAAACAGAAGAACATGATATTTTTATGTTTTGAATAATGTTTTAGTATTGCTTGTAGTATTGTTGCAGTTACTCTATCTCTGTTCACTTTGTATATTCTGGTAGATGTTTCTTTGTTTAGCAGTACTATGAAATGGTCCAAAGGCCTTTTATAGGAATGACCTAGATCTGAAATACAAAACTAGAATAATGTGTTGATGTTGTAATGCATCTAGATTCAGACAAGAAATGCAAACAGATAAGTACTGGAAGGATATGGTGTTGTACCAGCAAAAATAAAAATTCCTCAAAGACAAAAAGATGTCCCTGAAGATAAAATGATTTGTTTATAATGATTAAAGGTATTGTACTGTTTTTTGGCAACCAGTTCCATAATCATGAAGAAAATGAATAAAATAATGGATACCATAATATATTTCTCTTTGCTGCTGTCATTCATTGCCACCCACCCCACACTGGTCACTATAATCACAGTCATGTGTTTCAGTTGGCAGTCATTTACAGCCACACCTCCATCCCATCACTGTAATTATTAAAAAAAAATTACAATATGAATGAAACTTGCTGTGGACAATGTGAACTGTTACTTTTGTCCACAAATTCTGGCATTTCTGGTGTCCTGCCAGTAAAAGATACAGGCAGGTGAAAAAATCTCCAAAAATAACAGCATCTCTACTTAAGAATTGCTAAAAGAAATAATGGCTACAGTAACATATTTCATATTGGTGTTGTCATTTACAGCCACAGATCCCACACTGATCTCTGTAATTATATACAGAATTGTAAGTTCTTGCCTCATATAACATACTGCTTTGACTTGCATTGCTTCATCCACTATTCTATTCAGAAGTGATAGTAACAATTTTCAGTGAAAAGTTAAAGATATATGAGAGGGTCTGGATATATAGGAGGAAACATTTTTAAAGAAATTTAGGATGAGGAAAACAGTCATGATGTGAGAAGCTTTTTGGGGGGATTATGATCAGCTTTTGGACAGTTAAAGTGGATGTATTTCTAAAATAAAATATGGCCAAGTCATCCAAAGCTGAAGGGCTGAAGAAAGGGTGAGCAGTTTTTTTAGGGGGGTGGTTTTGATATGAACTATTCTGTGAGAAGATTAGCTATGTCTAGCAAGGAGGAAGAGTTATTGTATGAGGAAAGTGGATACTGCAAGGTAAGCACATTAAGATCTTGAACAATCTTGACCTAATTAAAGAAAGATTTTTTTCTTTCAATTTAGTAGGCTGATTTGACCTTTTTGCTGTAGGTATGGTAGTTTTCCTTAACGTCAGGAAAAGAGCTAGTGGCGTTGGGATATTGGGGGATTTCTATAGTTTACAGCCTTATTTTTGGTCATGATTTAGATCTTTGATAACCAACGAGAAGAAATTAGTTTGATGTCTGCATTGTTTGCTAGGGTAGATGGAATTTTGAAGAGGGAAAAAAGTTGAAGCAAAGTACTTTAAGGCATCATTGGTTGTATCCATATTGTGAAAGTGACTTCAGTCAATGCAGACCAGATGACTGAAGTGGGTGATATTCTTGTGTGGAGGAAATGTGTGGCCTTTTTATTAGGTTTGGAAAGGAGGTTTGAAATAGCTGAAAGACCAGTGGGTGTGTATCATATAATGATCACGAAAATGTTGGATGGGGTGCTTAGATTCATGTATCGATGTAGAATGTTTGTAACAACTACATCTAGGAGAGCACCAGAACTGGAGTTCATATATGTATGACTAATGAAGTGAATTAGATGGTTAAGAAAGAATGGGAGGCTGGTTAGAGTTTGATTTGAAGAAGCACTAGACAGTTAAGGTTTAGGTCAACTAGCACCACAAAGGTATGTTTATTAATCTGATCTAGATTATTTAGAGATATGTTGAAGTCACATCAAGCATTATTTATAAATGTCTGCTGCCACAACTGTGTGAATACTGATAGCCATTTGAATGGTTAGGACCTTGATTGGTGAATAGTCAAAAATCTGGACTTACATTATACTAAATCCAAGATTGATATTTCCCACAACATTCCAAGGTATGGCAATTTCAGAGCTGACATATATAAGTTCAGGGGAGGGGGGTTTGTCCACACATTGATGGATGCACGGAGAGGCTTGTTCTTACATATATGTCTTGCCAATAGCATTTGTCCTTTCATTGTAGTGCCACATTGTTTCATGAAGCCATTCCTGAAATTTAACAGATATATGTGTAGAATCTTCACACACATCCTTTCCCTAGTACAACACACCACAAGCTCCTGGCCTCCTCCTCTCAGCACTCCACCCATCAGGAGCAGTCAGATCCAATTTATAATCGTTCTGCTTCTTGTTGGGATTATACTATACATAAATAATGCAACGATCTTGCATGGGGTGCTTCAGAATTACATACTGCCCAAGTGTGGTCTGGTAGATTAAGATAATGATGGAAGTGAGTGGCCAAAGTCATCATGCTCCTATAGCATTGCACTGCTGAGCTGCAGATTCCAACAATACAGCAAAGGCATTCCTCCATTCCAATATTAGTGCCCTATGTGGTGGCAGGATTCTTCACACAGACTGGGCAGTACATTCCAAGTCTATTGACATGTTCTGCTATGCTGCTCACTCTTAAGACATCTAGCACCAAATCTTCTCTTGCAAAACGTACAGCAAGATATGTATAAATCAATGAAACTACATAAAACAAAAAACAAAAAAGTAGTACAGTGAACATGGATATTCAAATTAATTCTGTTGCACAGTTAGCTTTTGCCCTCAAAGGCTCTTTCATATTTATGTGAAAGATTAGGTATGAACTTACATCCAGTCAAAACACAGAAATCTGGTACATGATCACCTAGCATTCTTGAAGTGTTTTTATTGAAAATGCTTTAACTTCAACAACGGTTTAATACTAAGTATAATTTAATCTATGATCTTAACATGTGGTTAACAGGCAACTAATTTATTATTGAAGTAAACATCTCTCCTGTCTTTTTTGTAATTTCTATTTAAAGAAAATGCAGGTTAAATGCATAACAACAATAATATATGGTGCCGGTGTTGGGTATACATTACATCACGACTTATGGTACAACTGACCACTGAGATCCTCAGTAGACAATGCAAAATCAATACCCCCATACTGATAATTGCTTCAATAACTGACATAAGTATATAAATGCCTTGCACAAATTATTCTTAAGAGCTAGATTGTCTTTAATTCCTGATTTTACTAACAAAATGCAAACGGTGTTATAGAGGAAAGAAAAATATATATAATTGTTCATTGCAACAGTGAATAGAGCCCACTTAAAATGTTAACACATTTATCTTGTCTCTAGCAATGCAGTCTGTCCTTTTTGACTTATAGACCAGCAGAACATATTTGTTTTAGCACACAGATACACAAAGCACACAGATATAACCCTGAAAACCTTAAGGTCAAAGCAGCAGCCTGTGCTCTGTGTTTAAATATAAATCCCAGAGTGAGCTAGTGTTTGAAATGTTAATCTAATTAAAATGCTTAAATCTTTCCAACAAATGTTGAGAAAGAAAACCCTACATAATTAATTATGGTACTGCTATCCAACAGTCTTAATGGTAGATGCAAGGACACACAATAAATAAGCCTCTGGGACATTGACATTTCAGAATTGTAAACCCCTAAGTCAGTTCAGTTACTTTTAATGAATAGACCACTCTCCATTCCAGTTGGAAAATACATTTTTGATTCTGTTGTATTAAATACCATCAAGGGGATCTATTTATACAGTTCTGTATAATGATGTACAACTTTCAGTGGTAGTAGTGAAGCTTTTTTCATATCCTGAGTTAAGAAATATAAGTAGCACACACAAAAATATGACATGCCTACGTATTTGTACCCGAATAATACAGCATTTTTCATGGCATTTTTTAAATTACTTTTTTTACTAGAAATATAAACAATAAAAATAGCTTGCAAAATGTACTCTAACCATGGAAACCATGGAATAAATATTTAATATCGGTTAATTTAGCTTGGTCTTGGTTATATTTTTATTCATGACAGGCACTTGGCTATAGTGGTAATGGTACACCTGGCTTTATAAAATTCAAAAGTGAAAATATTGAAAAAAACTTCCAGCTGTTATAAGGAATTCTGTATTAATACAGAATGGTGATGTTATGCACTATTGACTATATCTGAAATCTTAACACACAGACACTGTTCCCTGTCCCATGCCGATTCTCTAGACATACCAGGGGTAAAACAGTGGCTATCTTTTTGCAGCAGTGGGTGCCAAATTTCTGAGAATGTGCCTAACTGTCCATTCCTCTCATGAGGCAGAATGCAGCATGGACTGCACAGTATTTAGGTCTTCGACCACACTGCATATGCACTTCCATGTGTACCTGCTATGCCACATGTGTGTCCCACATTTTTTGATAGGGAGCCACTTGTCTTTCTTGCCTCCAAGAGGGATAACCATACCCCAAGAGGGGTGACCCATCTTTAGTCACTTAGCCCCATTTGCCTAGCCTGCACCCACACCAGCAAGATGAGGCACAGTCATATTCACCATGGCCAGGGCTAACATCAGTCTATCGTCAATTCAGGTACACTCCCAAGAATTAGAGAAGAATTGGGGCATATATGTAAAAGCAAAGGAGGTTTAAGGACAAAGGGGTTGATGTGTTATATGGGTAAACACAATAAATATACTGAACCCAAGGATATTGCCAGTATCCTGGCAGATCGATTCAGTGCCAACTTCACCCTCCCCCTCTCACCCCTTAAAAGGCCCATCTCAATACCAAGAGATTGCCAAATTCTGGTAATAACGGCCACATAGATAAAAACCACACTCTCCACAGCTAAGAATACAGCATTCATGGGACCAGACGACATCCTGGGCTGTGTACTACATGAACTATAAAATGAACTGGCACCTCACCTAAGTGTCATATTTAATCATAGCCTCACCTCAGGCTTCGTGCCCACTGAGTGGTGCACAGCTACATTTATCCCACTCCACAAGGGGTGATCCACCTTGGATCCTGGGAACTACTGCCCCATCAGTCTGACGAGCCTGATCTGCAAGGCCATGGAACGTATTATCATGGAACTTATAAATAAAGACATTGATAACCTTCAAACACTGGACCCCACCCAGTTTGGGTCCATGAAGGGCTGATCTTGTCTCCTGAACCTGATTGACTTCTTCGAATCAGTCTCCAGAGCTGTGGATGAGGGTAAGGCGGTCCACACAGCCTATCTGGACCTCACCAAGGCCTTTAACACCATCCCCCACTCTGGAATAATAGATACACTTACTAAGCTGGGCATTAATCCCTGCGTCACTCGATGAGTTGCCAACTGGCTTACTGACAGAACCCAGACTGTAAAAGTAGCCGACTCCAAATCCAGCTCCAGCCCAAGACAAGTGACAAGTGGAGTACCTCAGGGTTAAATCCTGAGACTGCTCTTGTTTGGCATCTACTTCTCTGAAGTACAGGCCAACACTAAGGGACTCTGGCTAACAAAGTTCACAGATGACTGCAAACTGGGAGCCATTAGTGAATCCCCAAATGATGTGGATATTCTACAAAAGGACCTTACAGAAATGGATGCTTGGTGACAGAGTCATGGGTTCAAGCTCAATGCCAAGAAATGTATAGTTATCCCCTTTGGGACAAAACATGTACCCATGAATTACCACATAGGTGGCAGTACACTAAACACCGAAAGTATGATAAGAGACTTTGAGACACAGGTGGACAGTGGTCTCACCTTCAATAACCACATCGCCACAACAGTCAGGAAATCCTTCTATGTGGCACACCTCATCACTAAGGGCTTTTCATCCAGAAAAAAGGAGGTAATTGTCCCACTGTACTCATCCCTCATTAGACCCACTATAGAATACAAAACCCCGTTTGCTATGTACCTCTTAAGACATCTGCAACAACTGGAAAGGCCACAGAAATACCTCACTAAAAGAGTCACAGGCCTAAAGCAGATGCCCTATCTGACAATCTAAAAAAACTCCAGCTATACACTGTTGCATATCGTCTACTCAGAGGCGATCTCTGCTTAACATACAAGGCCATGTCAAACCCAGAGCTGTTGGGTATGCTACACTTAAAGAAATCCCAAACCCTCAGAACCACACACTCCAGGGATCTAAACCTTGTCATCACAATGAACAAAACATGCTGGAGGGATAGGTGTCTGACACAGGGTCTCCCCAGACTCTGGAATAGACTGCCCATACATGTCAAGCAGATCGACTCTTTGGCTCTCTTTAAAAGGAACCTTGATGATTGGATGGGTGATAGGAAATTCACCCCGGGGATCATGCCAGTCACCCTGCTAGACAGGGGTCCAGGGAAGTAAATACTATGGGAAGAAATAGCCAGGAATTGTTATGGCTAGGCTTGTATAGGCCCTAGGGCTGATAGCTTAGTACCAACCTATGAACCTATAAACCTATAAAAGAAAGACTTATGCTGAGTGGGAGATGAGAGAAGAAATTGTACAAGTGGGTCAGGGGTTTTGGAATGGAAAGAGTTATTTTTGGTAATAGATACAAAGGTGCCTTTTCTGATGAAAGGAAAAGAAGGGAAGCTTCAAAAGTTGAATAACAGGAGCAAGGGGGTATGGACAAGTCTCAAAGGTACCAGACAAAAACAAGACACAAGGCTGAGAATGAAAATATGAAAATGAAAAAGTTGGTTTGGGGGTATTGGGGAAAGGTAACTAAAAAGACTTTTGATATTTAGTTGCCTGTACAGTGTGGAATGATTTTTTAAGAAAGTTTACTGCTGATGAATCTTACTTTTTGGTTTATGGGATTAGATAAACTTTATTAAATAAGAGAATAAATCTATGATAACATAAAGGACAAAGAAAACAGCCGTGCATAAAAAGCACCTAATTTACAAATGAAGGAATACAAACCCAGGGTAGCTACAACTGCCATAACAGCAAACACCATTTTTGCAATGCTATCCACTACACATGTTGTATTGAATCACATAATTAAATGGATAATCATTTTTGGAGTCTTATGGGTCCAACTGACTCAGGTTGCAACACCCTTTATGAACGTGGGTCCTTGTTTAAACCAATAGCCGGGTGGGATAGCACATGAGCACAATTGTCTCCACAGGCAGGTTCCAGTAGTAGAAGGTGCTGTGTTTCCACCAATTCTTTTGGAGCTAGAAGTAGGATTTGTGCCACCCCAGAAGTCTTGCACTCCTCATTTGTATATACTAACAGATGAAGTGCATAAGCTGTCTTTCAGAATTGTGCACTTTTTTGGTAACATTTCCTTTGGGTAATTCTTTGCCCTGAGTGTAAATTATTTTGGAAGTCATCATTATATAGGTGAACCATTTAGTTTTCAGAAGTATGTAGCTTTGCTTTCTTTTTTAAACTCTGAAATAATTGGAAAGAAATGTCCTGCACAAATGCTGATGCTTTGTAGGGCAATACTCCAGACGTGTGTTGAGTGATGTTTTCATATGTGTTAATATCAGTGGGAAGGCCTGGTTTTGGTTGTGTTGCACAAAGGATGTCTCTCTTTCTATTTATTCTGATTATGTATACACAGATCTACACTGCATATTTAGGTGTTTGCTTAACCTTTCTTACTGCTGTAAGTAATACATTCACAGACATTGTCTTCTCACGTGCTCACTTACAATCTGCTTCATCTTTTTCGACACAAACAGTGTTCCATGATTCTTACAACATATGCTACTGATGTCCACAGACACGGTCTACAAATATATTTGCATCACATCTGCTAATAGAGGACATGGCATGCTAAAGCGTTGTGCCCATCTTTTTATTGTTTACAATTTAAAAGGGTCAGGGATGGGATGGTGAAAACACCTACACCAGACGTGGGCGGCCACAGTGGTGCAGCATTTAGCGTTGCAGCCTCACAGCAAGAGGTTCTCTGGTTCAATTCTCGGCTGGGGTGGCTTCTGTGCGGAGTCTGCATGTCCTCCCTGTGGTCACGTGGGTTTCCTCCGGGTGCTCCGGTTTCCTCCCACATCCCAAAGACATGCAGTAGGTGGATTGGACACTCTAAATTGGCCCTAGGTGTGAGTGTGTGCATGTGTGTGCCTTCTGTGGAAGGTTGGGCGCCAGGCTGGCTACTCAACATCGTAAAATTCCACTGCCAATCATGAGCAGACAGATGATCCACTGTGGCGACCCCTAACTGGGAAAAAGCCAAAAGAAGAAGAAGATCTGTGTGTACAGTGCCCTTCTGTGTTGCATGTGTTAGTGGTGGGGCACTGCAGGGTCTGTGCTGTATATGCTATCCCCTCTGTGCTGAATGTGTGGCATTGCATGGCTTGTTTCCATGTGCCTCCTAGCATGCATGTGCTGCTGCTAGAACTTCCTACTACATGTATTTATGCCTATGTGAGCTGTGTGAGCTGAGTTCCTTGTGTTGCGTGGCCTGTTGCTCAGGGTTTGGAAATGCAAGACAAGTGTTTATGAGTTATGTGCTTTCTGTATTGCATGTGCTGTTGCTAAGAGCTTAGTATTACCTTCCTATGCCTGTCTGTATTGTTCCCTCTATGCTGTGCATGTTGTTTCTAGAGGTTTGATACGGTGCATCCTATGTCTGTGAATGCTGTGCTTTCTGTATTGTATGTATTGTTGCAGAAGATCTGGTATTAAATGCCTGTGTCTGTTTGTACTGAGCCCAGTCTGCTGCATATGCTGTTTCTAGGGGTTTGATGTGGTGCATCCTATATCTGTGAATGCTGTACTTTCTATATTGCTTGTGTTGTTGCCTAGGGTCTGGTATTAAATGCCTGTGCCTGTCTGTGCTGAGCCCTCTCTGCACCATATGCTGTTTCTTGGGGTTTGATATGGTGCATCTTATGTCTGTGAATGCTGTGCTTTTTGGATTATATGTGTTGTTGCTGAGGGCTTGGTATTACATGTCTGTCCCTGTCTGTTCTTTGCCTCCCTATACTGTATATGTTGTTGCTAGGGGTTTGAGATGGTGCATCCTATGTTTGTGAATGCTGTGCTTTCTGTAGTGCTTGTGCTGCAGGCTCCACCACATGCTCTTTGTACTCCACCTACACTTTGTACCTTTGTGTGCAGCAATGCTGCTAATGGTTGCTGGTGCACTGGTGCTGATATATGTATTGTGATACTCCTGGGTTGTGAATGTGCTGTATGTGCCTCGGTGATACTTCTGGCCTCTGGGTTTGTTATGTGTTGCAGTATTGCAGCTGGTCTGTAAGTGGTGTTAATACTTGTCTGTGATCATTGTTCTGGTTTTGGATTTACTAAGGGCCTCTGAATGCTATTTTATGTGGTGGTATTACTATGATCATGTGGATGGCCTTGTGCTTTGTCATGTTACTGCACACCTGTGAATACAGTTATGTGTGGTAGTGTTATTACTGGTCTCTGGGTATTCTTGTGCATTGTTGTTACAGCTGGCTTGTAGGTGATGTTTTGTGTGGGTGAGTGGTGGTGTTGCTACTGTCTTTTGGTTGGTTGATTCACAAAAATAACCAAGAGACCAAATCAGGAAATACAAAAAAAAAAAAAAAAAAAAAAAAAAACATGAACCAAAAAGTAAATTATTTCCAGAGTCTACAAAGCTACATGAATTACCAATGCTAAAACAGAAATAAATCTGTGAGGATTAAGGCTGTAAAGCACTATTCAATAACATGAGTTGAGCACAAATAAAAAAAGTATGATGCACTTTTGTCCCACTAACATCCAATGGGTCTTCATTAGAACTAACAGTCTAAACAATTACATTATTTAAATACCCCTTTCTTCAAGTCACATGCTACAAGTTGTGAGATGTAGTTGGGAATTCTAAGTTTCTTCCTAAAAATTAAGATATAAAAATGAATACTTTATAAATCTTATAAATTAATCTAATCTTACAATCTGTAGATATTAAAAAACATAAATACAGTAAATTACAAACTTGCAACAACAAACACATAAAATATTTGAAAATATATTAAATTTGTCATTTTTATCTTCATTACAATTTAGCAGTCCTTAACATAAGTACAGGATCGATGGACATATATTTGTTTATCCCTGGAAAAATAGTTGCCTTCAAAAGAAGTTACCAGTAAAGTTCCCTGTATTCAATTTTGTTTCCTATGCCCTGCTTCTTGGGTCATGTGGAACTATCTTTAGGATACCAAATAAAAACTTTTTATAGTTAACACATGTAAATGACAGTTTGTAAAGACCACTGTTGAGATTTTACTTAGAAATATCATAACAGTGGTCATATAATTGTTTCCTCAATGCTCTTTCCACTTTACCTAGTTAAAAGGTGGGGTGTCATACTTTGCTATCTAAACTAGACCAAAGGAATTATAAGTCCCATTTGTCAGGGTCACTTTACTGCTGTATATCCATTTTCAACAACTACATCAACACCCTCTAATATAAAATGACATTGAGTACATATCCTGTATTTATGGATTCCTTTATTACCCTTATACAGTTTGTATTGCTTACACCCTCAAACAATGTTTTCATGATCTGTGCTGTTGTATAAACAAAATATGTTTTGTATAGTGCATGATTTGCCTTAAGAACAATCCAATTAATTTTAGTGGTGTTCTTAACTGAATTTGAACCCATACTATATGACAGTACGGACCTTCTTTCAAAATTTACGCTGTCGCAAATCTACCATTCAATGAATGGTAACTAGTGCAGAGTAACCTCCCTGTTTCCAGCACCCGAAATGTACAATTCCTGGAATATCTTTCAATTAACTGGCTGTAATATGATATTGTATTTGGAAGAGCCATGTTTTCACTCTTGCAAGGTGGTTTTCTTTTCTCCACAGTTGTGTTACAATGGAATTAGTATCAATAAATCTCCTTCTCTCTCTCTCTCTATACATATATATATATAGATATTGACATATATATATATATCAAAATAGTGGTGTACCTAGCATATCTGACACACAGAGCAGAAATTTTTTTAGCACCCCATGGAGATTTTTTTTCTAACACCTCCTTTTCTATGACAGTTATTTTAAGTAATAATCATGAAATGAAACAAAATAATAGCCAGCAAGGTGCTTGCCAGGTGCAGTGGTCAAACCCAAAAAGTCTCAGCCATCCTAAAGGAGGGCTTGTCCCAAACAAATAACTAGTGCCAGAATCATGGAATAAAGCTAAATGTCAAAAATGTATTATCATCTCTTTTGGAAGGTTGAGTATGACATTGACAACATACTTCTAAGAGCTGACCCAGTAGTTCAGGATTTGGTAACTTATGTGAACAGCAGACGCCAAATTCTATTCGGAAAAGATCAAGAAGAAGCAACCTTAGGGACTTTCTGAAAAATCTTCTTCTGGTTTTTCCTGGTTATGGGTCACCACAGAGGATCATCTGTCCACTCATGATTGGCAGTGGAGCTTTATGGTGTTGAGTTGCCTGCCTGGCACCCAACCTTCCACAGAAGGGACACATGCACACACACACCTAGGGCCAATTTAGAGTGTCCAATCCACCTACTGCATGTCTTTGGGATGAAACTGGAGCACCTGGAGGAAACTCACGCGACCACAGGGAGGACATGCAGACTCCACACAGAAGGCACCTCAGCCAAGAATTGAACCAGAGAACCTCTTGCTGTGAGGTGGCTACACTAACCGCTGCACCACCGTGGCCGCCCACTTTCTGAAAAATCAGAAACAGTTTCAACTTGGTTTTCAAATTCAGCACCCAGAGAGAGGAAGAGAAAGAAAGAAAGAGAGAAAGTAAAGATTCAGCATATTTCATGCAAATGGGCACTAGTCATGTAAAAAAGACTTAAGCTATAAAACAATATGACAGTATTGTGCAGACCAAACATATTAGGCAAATACAAGGACATTCTGTAAAACTGGAGACAGATTCAAATGCTTTTCATACAATATTCTGATTTATTTCACACAAATGTACACTAGCCATTAATGCCTGACTTTAAACTGAGCACCAGTTATTTCATCAACAACACAGCTAGCCACCCTCCAAGAAAAAAAAAACAAAACAGATATTCCAACTTTTTCCAGAGGGATGCACACTAGCCAGCCCATAATACCAGACTTTAAGATGAGCAAATAAAGGGGATAAGTTTCTACAACACAGCTGAGCTACCCTCCCACACCAAAAAGATAAAAAGTTTTCAATTTATTAACACAGATATTCACTTGTCAGCCTTAATGGAAGAATTTAAGCCGAGTAAGTGAAAGGGCAAGTTACTTTAATTTATAACCCAGCTAGCTATCCACTCCCCATCAAAACAAAAATAGGGTAGAACAGTGCAATGAAAGAAAAGAAGAACATAAATGAACAGTTTCAAAATATTTAAAGTACACTAGCACATTCGCACACACACACATACACATACACACACACACACACATGCACACAAACACAGAAGCTTAGCCGACATCCACCTCCTCTTCTATAAAAACAAGAAAAAATATCTATTTATATTTACATTAAAAAAAATGCTTACCTTTAGTCCGGTAGTCCACAACGCCCTGGGTGATTCACTTGCTATGATTAATCCAGTTCAACAGGTTTAGTTAAACAAAACAAAACAAAAAAACAATACTCTGTGTCATTGTACTATTATGCAACTAGAAGGCTGCTGTTAATTTTAAAAATAACCACAGTTCTCTCTGGTCCTGTCTGAAATTCCTTCCAAGTTTCCTCCAATTCTGTACCATGTTTTCATGCATGGATGCATAGACACAAGGATGCACGCAAGAGGAAGAAACAAAATATTTACTTCAGAGCTGGATCATCTTCAAATGGGGCCCTTGGCTGGGTAATGGATCAGCCCACCCCCCACAAAACACCTCACCCCAGAGCCATTCCAGTGTTCCATTACTTGGCTATTTCTGCCCAGTTACCATAAACACAGTTCAAACCTCTCAGTGTGCATACTATTTATTTCTTTACTTCTACAATAGTTACAGATATTTGGATTTAATTTAAAACTTTCATTTCAGATTTTAGAGCACATTCATTGATAGACATTTGCAAAACAAAACAACACAGTCTCACAATTAACAATAAATGTCTCTGTCCTTGAAACTCACATTCATTCAAATGACATTGAAACCCACATTCAAAGAAAATGCATCTGGTCAGTGACTGATAAAGTTTACCTTTTGGCTGTTTTCAAACCATATGCCCCTTGCACACATGTTTAATACCATGCAGACATGCATGTGTTCTTTGATTCATCTTCCTGATTGTATTAAATTATATACCTTGTATAATACAGCACCACTTAGAGTATGTTTTAAATTTGTAGTTTTGAACATTTTTCAGGTAAGCAATGAAACAAAATGTATAACCCAATAATGACAAAACTGCACATTTCAAAACATTTCGACCATAAAAAGCCATTCAAACTCAATATCAGTCAATATTCACAATCTGTGCAGAAGTAAAAGTGAACTGAATAATTCTGCATTTAAGATCTGTAACTAAATGTTGCATCTGCATATTCAATGCCTGTTGACCTTGAAGAATAAATTGCCTATGTTATATTAAAAAAATGCTAAGCTGGTAATATTGAATAGATGGCAAACTGACAACAGGTTCATAGTTACTAGGCATTTCATTCAAGGAGGGCACACTCAGGACTGTAGCACACCCAACCCCTTACTCTTAAAGTACAACACAGTATCAGAAATCTATCTAAATGTTGTGGGAGTAGAACCCACAGCTGTCTGCATCAAAAGCAAATATGCTACCTGTTGTGCTATGTCCATTTGTTAATGAGAGGGAGTTACACATTGAAAACAGTCTTAGCATGAACAGTGACCTTCTCCTCCCTTGAAGCTCACAATTCCTTGAAAATGCACTGAAACTCACTTTTTTAGCAGTTTGTTAGTAGATGCAGAAGATTCAGGCTCTTGTTTCCTGTAACCAAGGTATAGGATTTAAGCCTGAGGGAATTAACTAACCTGCTATCCCTAAGTAGGGTACTTCACACATACTATCACACTGTCAGTCTTTTAATGTGGCATCAGTAACAGCATGTGTGTTTTCCAGGCAGCAGCCAGCAAGAATGTCTCGTATTTAAACACCTCGTGTGGTACACAGTAAAGGAGTAAGCAGCAGGGTGCGTGAATTAATGCATGCAGGGATGCACAGAAACAGAGGGCGCTCTTAAAGAAGAACACCCTTAAAGGATCCAGCTTTGGTTTACTTTAAGCTTTTTGTGTTTAAAATGTGAAAAGCTTTTAAAAGGCAAGAAGAAGGCTGTACCCCCTTTACTGTTTCCACCTCGGGTAGACAGCACCTTTCAACCCTGCATTAGTATTCCTTTGTAAATAAAATTAAGGAGGTGTGGGGGTGAAGTCCCTCATGGGGCGGGCTTGCATGGGTCTTATCTCCATGCAAAAATGACTTTTTTTCTTACACCAACTCCAGTTTTTGTGGGTGTGTTCTCTTTAGAGACTATATAAAGGGGGTAGCTGTCAGTCTGTCTGTATAACCTAAGGTTTTAAGGTCATTGATCATTTTAGTTAGTAATCTTTGAGGTCTCTCATGCTGAGTGATGCCCAAAAGGTCTTTATGTTAATATTGGGTTTGATAGGAAATGAGTAAAAGGAAGTTAACAATTCTTTGAATCAGGAGAAGGTGCCTCTGGGAATTAGCTGAGCGACAATAAGGTTTTCCAAACTACTACTGAGACATGATGGTCAAAATACAAGGAGTTATTAACAAGAGTGCAAAGATCCCTCTTGACAGTGTCTGATTAGAGACCATCTTGGATATATGGTATGATGTTGGAATGTTTGATTTACCATAATAAACTATAGTATATTTTTTACATTTAGTTTGAGACTGTTATTTTTGCACAAGGTGTTAACATAGTCTAACCTTTGTTGGACATGTTGTGAATCAGTGGAGGAATGAATAACAGCCCCCAATTTATGAACATCTGAAAGTTTAAATAACCATAGGCCAGGAATATTGGCTTGAGAAATAGATGCCAAATAGGAGATGACCTAATCATGAATCCTGCAGTACACTACCTGTAATCCTTTTGCTTTCAGAAATGACACTTGTGATCTAACCATACGATCTGTGTCAAACTACCAGTTAGCTATCTAAACCACACAGGCTCTGCCTGGCATTCAGTTTAGCTATCCAAGGCATATCATATGGATTTATGTTCAGATTTAAAAGTCATTTGTGTGAGGAATAGTGTTAAACACCTTGGCCTGGAACAGATAAGCTGTAAGTACTGCATAACTGCTATCTGCTACTTCAGTGCCATTTTTGAAGAAATTTATAGGGTTAAAGAAATAAGACCTAGGGTCCAGGGTTAAAACATTTTCAATGTCCAAGTTAATGAAATATGAGATGATATGTTCTATAAGTTTACATATGATACTAGTGAGACCAATGCATCAACAGTTACCAGGGTCCATGGTTGGGCCACCTTTGTGTAATAGCATACAAGAATGTAACCCGTGGAAAGGCTTAGATTAAGAAGGTAAAGTAGGAATTTAAAGAAACCACAAAGATAAATCATATTTGGTACTTGTAATTGAGCGACTTGGTATGTTAGCAGAACCACTGGACATCTGTTCTTAGCTTCTGTGGCTTGATTATAGTGCTAGCTGTATTTATGGAACTAGTGGAATAGTTATAAATTTGAGGGGAGTAAATGTTGCACTACATTTTTCATCTAGGATTTTATCTATTTCCTTTGGTTCAGAGTGGATATTATTATTGTACACTAGCTGCAAACATAGATGGTTGTTATTTCTTAACTTCCTGACATAAAGAAAGAGTTGTAGTTAGTTTTGGTTTCAGTTGCAGTTTTAAGTTTATACTCAACTTTAAGCTTCCTACTTGTACCTTTAAGCTCTTTGCTCACATTCTTAAATGTGCTCTTTAGATGAGTAGGATAGAACCCCTTATAAGCATTACATGATTTCTTTCTGTTGTGCAGTTTATTTATATGTGTATTCTAACACAGAGGTTTGTTTTTAAATTTCCCCTTATAGTTGGTGTGGATAGGGACCACATTAAAAATATGATCCTTTGAGTGGGAGTAAAAGTCAGAGGCACAGGCTGTAGCTTTAATAATGAAGTCCATCAGAGGAGGATTTACAGTAGTATTAATTTAGTTAATCAGGTAATGGAATAAAGTTTACTGTGGATACATCCCTAAACACAGGCATTTGGAGTGGAAGTACCACCAGTTTTAAAGGAAATGGCTACTGATTTATGGTCTGATTTAGCAATGTAAGGTGATACACATGGAGGTTTGCAAGAAGGAGCCATATTTATGAGGTCAAACAGGTATTTAGGGTCAGAATAGGATGCCTAGCCAATGTTAAGGAAGCAGTGGGCATGCTGTCATTTGCAGTGTTGATCTACCAGATTATTGATGGCTAGCTGAACCTCTCCATTAAGAAGGTGCTGAGATTAATGAAGATTTCAACTAAGGTATTATGATAGCTATTATTATCAATAAATGACATAGATGGTGTTCTATATCTAGCAATGAAATGGTAATTGAGCTTACTTAGGGTGATTTGCACATCTAAGACTTCAAATTTGGAGTTTTGAGGAATCAGCTGTGAGGTGATAGCAGAGGAGAGCGAGACCATTTGGAACTCAGGGTGAGATCGTCATTTGCCCCCACCCCTCCCCGACCTCTGCATACAGAGCAAATGTTTTTTTTTCTTTGAACAGGGATGGGGGAAAAAGTTTTGACAACACCTTTTCACAAAAAACAAGATTCCAAGAGGCTCAAAAGCTTGTCCAAACAGGAGGTTTTATTGAAAATGTAATGCATTTTCAGAGTTTATCATTTAGTTATCATGATGCATAACCAAACATAGCATTGCTTTAACAATTTAAAGAACCTACAAAATTAGCTTCCCTTAACATGTTAAAAATAAAACATGACTAACTAACATCATATTTTTCTGCATGAAGTTTTAAAACACTATTGGACACAATCATTAGTTCCAGAGAGTTGTGTACCATTTAACAGTTGTTATTAAAGCTGTCAGTAGGTATTAACTGCAGATGTAATTGGAGGCGTCATTCGGATGTAATGAGTTAACAAAAAGTATTTCCTGTGGCTTTATACACTTTGAATTGATTATACATTTTTGAAATGTCAATGACCTTCACATTGTTGGTTCTGCCATGTTGGAGGATGTTTACACATCCACATCATAAGTGCACTTTTCTTGCCTTGAGAGAAGCAAACTCATCAGATACATTTTGAAAGCTGACTCTGCTGGTCAGATTATTTTCAATAGATAGTACAGCTAGATTTGGTAATCTTTCTTGCCTAATACTGAATCTCAAGTATGCCTTTATTAACTGCAACTTAGTGAAGCTATGTTCATAGGATGCAGTTGCGAGAGGCAAAGTCAAAAACAGATTGACTGCAAGTTCAATGTTTGGATAAGATTCTTCTAAACCTGACCTGTGAATAAATTTAAACAAGGACAGTGGTGTGGCTTTATTAAAGTCTGACAGTGCAGGTGCATGAAATTTGAAGCTTTGAACCTCTTGTAGAAATTCAGTGGCATCAAAGTCCTCCTAATACTTCAATACCAACTCAGCAGCAGCCATAGCTGAAAAAGAAGAGTCTGACAGGAAGTTGAAATCAGATGCTATTTCTCATACTGATTCATATCGCCACTTCAAACATGAAATCAAAGTATTTAGGACTGTGTTGAATTGCAGTTGAAAGTTTTACTCATGTAAGAGCAAGTGTCCTTCATCAGTAGAATCTCAGATTACAGTCTTTTTTTCTTCCCCCTCTTTTCCTGACATGTGGTCTGCATATTCTTTAACTTTTTCTATAATGTTATCTCTACCATCGTTGTGCATTTGCTGCATTACATCAGCAAGACCCCAATAAAATCTGAGGCGGTATCAAATGGAAATCCTGCACTTGAGAGATGCTGACTCACACAATCAACTGGGCTGAGTATTTTGTCCCACATTATTAGACAGCATATAAATCAGAAACTCCGGCTGAGCAGCAAAACCAACCGCTTCGTAGAACTTTAAAAATGGTCGTACACTGAAAACTTAATATCCTTTAATTCCAAAAACGGACAGCCACAATAAATCCACAGCACCACAGTGAAAGTACAACAAAATTAATGTTTCGTTGTACTTTTACTGTGGTGCTGTGGATTTATTGTGGCTGTCCGTTTCTGGAATTAAAGGATATTAAGTTTTCAGTGTACGACCATTTTTAAAGTTCTACGAAGTGGTTGTTTTTGCTGCTCAGCCGGAGTTTCTGTTTTTTTAGTCCTTATCGTGGTGTTTTTGTTCTGAGACAGCATATAAATGCTAAGTCAGTTTGTTTGATTAGGGTCTGGTCTACATCAGTAATGTCAACAGCAAGTAGTATGATCATCTGCTGCAACTGCAAGGTTTTCATGACCTCAGGTAGATGAAGAAAAAGTGAAGGTACTGTTTTGAACATTGAAGACCATCTTGTCTCACTGTGAACTTTCAGTGGTATTTTTAGGGCTTTGGACAGCAAGTGCCATCTACGTGTGGAATACATCAACAGCTGCACTGCTTTTTTAAATTTTCATTTGAGGTAAATGATCAAGCCATTGGATATCTGGATATGGCACTTAGAAAGGATACCAATGGGTGTTTGGTGTCTAAAATATATAGGAAACCCATGTAGTCAACTTTTTTTTACATTTTGAAAGTTATCATCCTCTCCAGCAGAAAAAGGCAGTTTTAAAAGGACAGTTGGTTCAGGCAGCACGAATGACATCATAATATGAAGATTTTGTGGAAGAATTTTTTTTGTTAAAATCCATGTTTTTGGGACATGGATATCCTGAAGCCTTTGTTGATTCATCCATAGATGAAGCCATGATTAAAAGACAGAATAATGCATATATGTGCCTATTTTAAAGTCACAGCTGACACCTCCAAGTAGCCTGGGGGAGTCATTATTTAATGGGGGGCCCGCAGTAATGACATGAATAAGTGGAACAGTTTTGGCTTGATTGACAAGTACAAGAGTTCCTTTATCACCACTTTTTCTTTAACTCAAGCAGAGGTTAAAAGAATAATTATGAAAAATTGGATAAGTATTAGGAAGGATCATGAGTTGGCTACTAAGTTAGGAGAAAGCCAACAATAGTTTTCAAGAGAGGTAAAAACGTAAAAGATTTCTTGGAAATGCCTGTTATTTCTTCCTCAGACAATCTAGAGTTAACCATGATGTGGGTTTTGTAGAGCTTGCCCCTATATAAAATATACTCAGGCATTTGTTATCAGTGGGAATATGTATCAAATGCAAGATGATTATAACTGTAATACAGAGTGGTGTATGCAGCCCTAGGCTTGCAGCACTTTTTATGTGGGCAGGACAGAAAGGGCGTTAAAAGATTATGTGTATACCATTTATAAAGTACAAGAAACTAATGTTTTGGCACATTAAATTGGATTCTACACATTGTTTTTAATTTGTTGTTTTGGAGAAGTTGATTGAAAATCCAAGGCGTGGCCATTTGTGGTTGCATTTGGATAAAAAGGAATTGCTGTGGCAACTGAAATGTAATGCAAGTGTGAGTCCAGGCTTAAATGAGTTGATAATCTGTTCATCCAGTTTTAAAGCTTGATAATCAATTCATCCAGTTTTTAAGCTTAAAGCATTTCAGAGATGAGTGTTTTATATGCATATATTTTTGTTAATAATTATTTTAATGGTTGTTTAGTTATTTTTTTCATCTTTTTTAAGCATGTGTTTAAGTGTTTCTGTTAGTATTATGTGATGCATCATACGATGCTTATAATTGTGTGTGGGCTCTTTAAATGTGATACATTGGAAGTCACATGATGATGGGATGTGTTTTAAATATGGTGGAGTTTGCAAGTCTATTTCATCCAATGAAGTCTGTTTATCACAGAAGAAAGTGCTAATCATGGTTGTTTTAGTGAATAAAGGTGGATTAGTTGCCATTTCTGGGTCCTGCCTCTTTTTATTGTGGACTTTACTTGTGGAAACTACAAAAAAGTGAATAGCTTCTATACTGTACCAAAAATGTTTTTTCAAACACCTTTATTGAATTATCACTTGCGACATAGGCAAATTTACATTCATATAAATTAATCAAACTATATTAACATAGCAAACATTATATTTCACATATATTGTGATATACCATATAACCTAAGCAGTATTACATAAATTATTCAATTCCTGCCTTTTTTAAAACAAGAAACATCTTTATTAAACTATCACTTATTACATAGGCAATTATACATTTATATAAATGAAAACAAAACAAACCAACAGACTCCTAGTTGCAAACATTTTACTTCACAAATCATACTGACACACTCCCAGTTGCAAACATTATACGTCCCTTATAATCTACCCAATATTTCTCACTCAGACATTACAAAGCCCATTTAAGTCCTGCTGCCTTTTAAACCTCATTCCTCCTTTGTATGTACTGTTCCCACAGTTCCCACTGTTTCCTATGTAGTTTGCTCCCACCCTTTTCTAAAGATCTCAATTACAGTTGTTTTATCTGTGTTACTATATTCACTGCTTCCAGTATAGTTGGTTTAGATTTTGATTTCCATTTTCTAGTAATTGCTTTTTTTGGCAGCCACAATTATTAGACACAGCAAGGTCTTACTATGTCTAGGCAATTCTGATTCTTGATGTAAATACCTTACTGTATACACCTGTCTTGTAATTATGTTTTCTTCCTGAGAAATGTAACTCTTGCTTTTCTGAGAAATGTCTGAAATTCACTTGTTAACATAAACGTACTGTGATCGAACTTTTCTCTCTGGGCCTCCTCTGAAAATAGGCTCTGCCCTTTCAGACTTTTAAAATTAACAAACACAAACCAACAACTAAATAAATAAATAAATGCAGGAAAGGCTTTTATATTTACAACCTAAAAGCAAGACAAGTGTTTCAGATGTCATATCCCTCAGAAAATGCATCTGAATGTGAAACAGTCTACCAACTTTTATAATAGCAATATTTCAAACTTTGCATGTGATCTGACCCACCCCCCACCAACTTCAAGTTGCTAAATGTCAGACATTTGAGTTTATTAGACATCATATCTTTCAGAGAGGGCGGCCACAGTTGTGCAGCGGTTAGCGTTGCCTCCTCACAGTAAGAAGTTCTCCGGTTTAATCCTTGGCTGGGGTGCCTTCTGTGTGGAGTCTGCATGTCCTCCCTGTGGTAATGTGGGTTTTCTCCGGGTGCTCCAGTTTCCTCCCACATCCCAAAGACATGCTGTAGGTGGATTGGACACTCTAAATTGGCCCTAGGTGTGAGTGCGTGCATGTGTGTGCCTTCTGTGGAAGATTGGGCGCCGGGCTGGCAACTCAACACTGTAAAACTCCACTGCCAATCATGAGTGGACAGGTGATCCACTGTGGCAACTCTTAACCGGGAAAAGCTGAAAGAAGAAGAAGAAGACATCATATCCTTCAGAAAATGTGCAATTATGTGTTTATTTTAAAACATTCATCTTTCATTTTCAATCACTTCACACACACCTTATTAAAAAAATCATTGTGTTCTCATTTAGTTCACATTGTCATTATAGAGAAATTGATCTTCCAAGAAGGTGGAGTGGCCTTTTTTCATGCATTTAGGCCTCACAACACTAGTTGGCACATAGTCCTATAATGCCCACCGTGGCATACTTAGCCTTACTACTTACTTACAGGATCTCCAATCAATTATAACAAACAACAAACCACCAAAGAGGCTAATACAAAACAATAAAAGGCCAGAAAGAACCAAAGAGAAAATTTATTATACCATGACCCCCCATTAATATTCCAAAACGTGCACGCTGATTGGCCAGCGTGCACGCTGTAAATCGACTTATACTAATGGAAAAAGGTCCAGTCACCCGGACTTTTTCCATTAGTATAAGTCTTTTTTTAAAACACTGTCTTGCTATGTTGAAAGAGTTTAACACAGCGACACAGGTTTAAAAAAAGCAACGGAGATCTCCGTTGCTTATTTTAAAGCTGTATCGCTATGTTAAACCCATTTAACACAGCGAGACAGGTTTAAAAAAAAAAGCAACGGAGAAAGCAAGATCTCTGTTGCTTTTTACTCTGTTTTGCTATGTTAAATGGGTTTAACATAGCGAGACAGCTTTAAAATAAGCAACGGACATCTCTGTTGCTTATTTTAAAGCTGTCTTACTATGTTAAACCCATTTAACATAGCGAAACAGTAAAAAGCAACAGAGATCTTGCTTTCTCCATTGCTTTTGGCCACAGCTCTGATGTACTGCGTGGGCATGCGCAGTACATCAGAACTGCCGCGGATACCAGACAGCTGCGGAAGGGCAGCAAAGAGGCATTATATAATGCCATTATTTAAGAAAAGTAATTGTTTCTTTTCTTAAATAATGTCATAGTATAATAGCAATAACCCACTTCTGGGTGTGGGTAATGTGGGATTTACCCACGGTTGTCTTTGTTTGGTACCTCGGGCTTCGCCCTCGGGACCAAACCATGCCAACCATGGGTAAATCCCGCATTACCCACACCCAGGCGTGGGTTATTGCTATATTAATGCACTCTAGCACCTCTGCTATACAATAGCCTTCAATGAGTGAAGCAAAGCACAATTAACAGCTTTATATAATCCAATCACTTCATTAATTCAACCATTAAACAATCAAAATATTAAATAATAAAATAATTACCTAACACAAAAATAATTAAAATTAAAACTCTCCAGTTACATTCAGTGTTCAGACCTTTGGGAATCAGTGTCATGCTTAAGAATAAAAATTGATTCTTTATATAACAACTTCTGTTTAATATCTATTTAATTTGCACACTTAAAATTCACTTTCTGTGAAATAGTACCTTTTAAACCCATAGGATCAGAGTTATGCTGCAACTTAAAATGCTAAAAAATAGGGCTTTCAACCCTACAATTCCTCATATGTCTCTCACATGTTCTTGTAATCTTAACTTGAACATTCTAATACTCTTCCCCACATAAAAGAGGCCACATGGACATTTTAATGCATGAACAAGACTCTCTGTATTACAACTATATCTCTCATTGGGTTTAAAAAAGAGCCATTAACCTTATAAAAAGCATCAACTGTAAACTTGCAGCTGGAACAACTACCACATGGGAAAGTTCCAAAATAAGAAGGATCCATGCAAATTGATGAAGCTGGCATGAAAAATGCATAATGTACAAGCATGTCCTTCAAATTTCTCCCACGTTTAATCAATCAATTATAACTTCAGTTTGCCATGTGTTCTTGAAAAGGGTAAATTTATTGGAATATTTTACCAATTAGATGTAGCTCTCAAGGTGAATTTGTAGGAATGCATTTCAGAAACAGAAACCATTTCTTTACTACAGAAAAATATATAAATACCAAAAATACACCCAGACTAGAACAGCACCCTAGGTGTCCGCCTAGTTGGCATTTGCCTAAGGCCAGCAATGGCAGTCAGTTCCTCCTGACTTAACTGATCACTCAAACTACTCCCTGAATGTTCATGCCACAGGACTAACAATACCTACTAAAACAGTTCAAATGTTACCATCTATCTAAATGACGTGTCACAAACATTTTTCAAAATGCATAGTACCTTTCTTTACCCGTTCCCTCCAATATACCTGATACACCCGATTAATTCACTCCTCCTAAACTGTGATTGAACTTATCAGACCATTAGTACTGCTCTAAACCCACTGACTGCACATGATCACCTATTTCTTTGTTGTCTCTATTAACTCCCTTAGCTTAGCAAGTACTTCAGCATTTCTACTTTTCCTACTTTAGCTCTACTCTCCCTTTTATATTCTAATTATGTAATTGTCCATATATGTGGTTTGTTAGAACTTCTACGTATAAAGTTTTTCAGAGGGTCTATGCTTACTGAAATGTTAATTACCTTTGTTATGGAAGAAGATGCTATCGTGCAGCAACAGAGTTCCTAAAAAGATAATGCAAAGACTAAATATTTTTTAATGTAAAGACAAGATAGCACTCACAACAAGCTCCGTGCACACAAGAAAATAAATAATACCAAGTCCAAAAAGTCAAAACTGTTGCACGGAAAAGCAGGACTCTTGAAAAGCAATGTCCATGTATATTCAAAAATGCTGCCTGTAATGGCACACCATCAACTGTTCTTTAAATTCAAAAGTCAGTTACAAAAAGTCACAACTTGCTATTCAGCACTGTCAGGAACTTCCAATTGCATCAGTTAACTTCACCGAACAATAACTTGTAGACATTCAAGTACACTAATCCAAGCGTTCAGCGAAGTTTAAAGAAAAAGAAAAGTTTATTTTCCGTGCAACAGTTTTGACTTTTTGGACTTGGAAATATTTTTTAATGTCTATTTCTGCAGCCAGGGTCTCCATTCTATATGCATAAAATGTCACATTCAGCAGTTACTTTATTTTTTCACTGCCCTTTTTCACATTCAAAACACATGGCAAATGAAAATTACCATGCCTCATCCAGATATTACCTTATAACATCAATTTACCAGTTCAGAGTTCAGCACAATCAATTTAGGTTAGAGAGTTCACGTTTTCAGCGGGTAAAACGTATGCATGGTATTTTAACACAAGCAGAACCATTTGTGAAACTAGGATCCTGACTGGTCCGGCCATGTAGGTACAATTTCTCTGTTGTACATTAATGAGCAATGAATGGCATCATAATGAATTCCATGAAATCCTTCCTTCCATGTGAATAAATTTGTAGTATTCTTATTCTAAATTCACTGTCCCCCCCCCCCCCCATGATCCACCACAGTATGTACAAGTACTGTTCAAAAAAGCATCAGAGGAAAAATTCTACAGTACAAATTATATGCAGGAAGTAACCAATGCAAATGGAAAATAACTGACACACATTAGAGAAAAGACTGCAAAGCAAATGTACAATGATCTTTTTGTAACCAAACCATCTTCAGAAAACCCTAAATAACATTCAACGAACAGATAAAAACAGCCTTGATGAATTAAGAACTTATATCTCCCCTCACCCATTACACAGTGTAACATTCATTGAAAGTCGAAGTTCAATGAGTAAAAATAAGAAACTAATAATAGATAAAAACAGTCTTGATGAATTAAGAACTTAATCTATCCACCCCTTAAAACAGCTAATAAAATCCACACCTGCCCTATATAACAAAAACAGATACCCAATAACCAGTGTTGGTAATAAATGTAGGAGGGTACCCCAAGAAATCTTTCCCATGTGCCATACTTCATTAGAAATCAGACACTTCTATTTGGAATCAGGGACAGAAATAAACAGACTGGGGCACTTTCATTACTGTTCACCTGGCAGACTAAGAAAATGTAAATTAATATAAATTTTTCTAAAGTGAAGACGTTTATTATAATTCTAATATTGTCATTATTAAGTGCAATTCACCACCTGTTTCTCCAAAAAAGGTAATTTGGTTATGTGCAAAGCCAAACTGCATTCATGCATTACATTTTAATTTGACACACCGGTCCACCAAAAGTCCTGCCTACCACACAATTTATATCCAGATTGTGGGCAGGGTTTTCTTAGAGGTTCATAGGTGTTTACTAGGCTAATGACCACAAGGACCTTTTTAAGCCTAGCCATGCATCCCAAATCTCTGATGAGTTCTAATATCCTTGATAAGTGTAAACATGGGCCTGGGAGATGAACCATTTACAGGTTACCTGTTTGCATCAGAAGCTTAGGTGCCAAACCAGGGATGAATTTCTGTTTTTCCATCCAATTGTCCAAGTTGCACTTGAATTGGATTAGGGAGGAACTCTGCTTTACATGGATGGAGAGCCTGTTCCATAGACAGGGTAGTCTCTGGGATACATACTTATCTCTCCAGCAAGTCCAGTCTTTAGAATGGGTAATTCTGGTACTGTATGCTTTGTGGATATGCAGGAGGTCCATCAGAGTGGGGTCTGACAATGCCCTGTATGCCAGGCATAGATCTCGCCTCAAAAGTCTGTAGAAGACAGAATACAGGGATAGGGCCTTGAGGCGGACTGCATAGGACATATTACTTATGCCCTGTATTCTTTTAATGAGGAACCTCTGTGGATGTTCCATTTGTTGGATATGCCTGGTTAGGTACATACCAAAGGGGGCATTGTATTCAGTGATAGGTCTGATGCATGCCGAATACAGTAGAACAATGACTTCCTTTGGACTTAGATGCCATATCTTTGTTTATAAGTTGTGCAACATAGAATGATTTCCTCACCACTGTAGATACGTGATGATTAAAGGTTGGATTACTATCTACATGTGTCCCTAAGTCCCTGACTACTGGTTCAGCTCTAAGGGTGTGTTGTCAAAATGATAGTTACCAGGGATGGATGACTTCCCAAAGGAAATTATTATGCATTTCTTGGCATTTTGTTTTAGTCCATGACTCTGACACCAGTTGTTTGTCTGTGTCAGCCCCTCCTGGAGATCATTTGTGTCAGTGTGAGATTCAATGACAGCTCCTAATTTGTAATCATCTGCAAATTTTGTCAGCCAGAGACCACTGACATTGGCCTTGACTTCTGAGAAGTAAATGCCAAAAAGGAGTGGTCCAAGGACTGATCCCTTAGGGACTCCACTTGTAACTGGCCTCTTTGTAGAGGTGGACTCCCCAGTTCTAACTTCCTGGGTCCTGTGAGGCAGTTGGCTATCCACCGAGTGACATACAGGTTTGTACCTAAGCTCTTGAGTTTGTCAACAATGCCCGAGTGGGATATTGTGTCAAATGCCTTGGCCAGGTCAAGGTAGGCAGTGTGGATGATTTTGTCCTCATCCATTGCTTTGGTGACTTTCTCAAAGAAGTCCACCAGGTTGAGTAGCCATGATCTGCCCTTTAAGAAACCAAACTGGGTTGGGTTCAGTGTCTGGAGGTTTACTATACCTCTTTTGATCATCTCCATGATAATTCTTTCCATGGATTTACATATAAGACTAGTGAGACTTATGGGTCTGTAGTTTCCAGGGTCTGTAGATAGCCCACCTTTGTGCAAAGGGATGACTGTTGTCATTCTCCATTCATAAGGCACAAAGCCTGTTTGGAGGTTACAGTTAAATAGTAATTCTAGAAGCCTTGATAGGTCATGTTTCATACCATTTAGAAGGCATCCTGGAATATTGTCTGGGCCCATTAATGCAGTGTTCTTGGTGTTAGAGAGAGCATTAAGGACCTGTTCTCTAGTGATAGTATGGGGAGTTATATTAAATGATATGTCCTGAGGGAAGGTTGAGGAGGAGAGAGGAGTAAAGTTGGAGATGAAATTTATCAGCCAGGAAGTTTGCTATGTCTTCTGGCTCAGTATAGGTGGTAAATACATTCAGAAATAATAATCAGACAGGGACCATTCAGGGACCCTTAAAATATTAGCACTGTGTAACCTGAGCCATTGAAAGAATAACAGAATGTGAACTGAAATATATTTTTCTGAAGTAAAGAAAAAGTCTGTGTAATAATAACAATACTTCATTTCTATCTAATCGTTGTCATTATATATTAAGTGTAATTTTCATCACCTGTTTTTCAAAAAAGGTAATTGTGTAAACAAAGCCATTAAGTCAATAAGCCAGCCTACTACATTGATTTGCATTACATTTTAATTTGACACATCCATCAGTCCAGTCAGGCCATCGAACCTATCAACTGTCCAGATTTCTGCAGAATGTCCAGACTTTTGTCATATTTTTTGTCTGTTTCTCATAATATTTATGATTTTCCAGCAAAGCTCTAGTGACTGAAGTCAATAAATAATAACAGATAGACACATCCTATCCAGAAAAAATGCATGCTAACACAAAATCTGTTAATTCTACCAGGCTGCAGCTTTCTAACTTTATAGGAGCAATATTTAAAAACTGACCGTATTTTTTGGACTTTTTCCTATCACCATCATTGTGAACACAGCACTAAATAATGGCGGTATCTGCCACAGTAAATCATCATTACCTACCCTTTCTATATTATTCTTAGGATACTATCCTGATTTTTTGTCATCATAAGTGTAGATCTGTATAAATCCCCTGTATAGACTGTGCTGATATTTGCAGCTTCCAGAGTAAATGAACTGAGTCACCTCTTATTGTTTATGGATTTGTTCTGTTGCTTTGACTCTTTCCATATGCCTCATAGTCCCTCTTATTACTTTGCCCCTATTTAAGTATACATTAGTGACTAGTGAGGGTTTTCTGTGGACTAAGTTTCTGTTACTGCAACTTTTTAAAAATAGCGTTGTTCCATCAAAATTGTAACATCAAGTTACTTCCTCTTGCCTACAGTTTTTAGTTTGTCTTTTTGTAATGCATGCAATGTTTTCTGCATTTTGCACTGAACTCCTTATGTTATTCTCTCTCTCTTGTAAAATGTACTACTTACTGTGATGTTTGAAAGAAGAAGCCACACACACACACACACACACACACACACACACACACACACAAACAAACACACACCTCTCAACTGTCACTGATTTTCAGAGAAGTCCCTGATTTTGACTCTTATTTTAGTTTTGTCCCTCTTAATCCTTCCTAAAACTAAAACTGGTGACTTTTAGAAAAAGGTGCCCAGGGATTCAATATAGCATACAGAGTGTTTTTTCACCATGTTCGCATCATGGCACGATGTGCACATGGCCGTGGAAAAATTTTAATTCAGTAAGCACTGTGTAGAGGCGCACACCCCCTGCAGAAACGAGTTAAACACCATGACATGCTAATTGCTGCAAAAGCAGCTGAATAGCATGCTAATCCGTCCAGAAGACATTGTGGAGCAATTCAACAAGCTAGAAAGGAACCATGTAGGCTCTGTGCTTGTGTTCCGTCTGTATTCCATAACTTTTGGAATACAGCCATGGAAAGGAGTCTACATGGATAGATTTCAATGTAATAATTAGTTAAGTGCAGTATAATATATACAGGGAATAGTTCATAACACTATTGTTTATTATATTATAGCTGAGCAGTGAATGGACCCTTGCTATTATTAAGTTAACCATTTATGGAGACATCAATATCACAGTTTCTTAACTGCAGTATGAGAAAAATCAATGCAACAAGAAACAAAACAATTCAATAACTGCAATACAATAGGTGCAACAGTTTCTTGAACAGTGCATTTAAAAGAGAAACAGAATTATCTTAAAAGTGCTGTATAAACGTAAAATAGAGAGTAATAGGTGATTGTGTGAGAATGATAACATGGTTATTTGACCAAAGCTGTCAAGAAGGAAGTATTTGTACAGTGCTGTAAGGAAGAAAATACAATGCAGAAGGTATGGATTTGTACAGAAGTGACCCTAATATGTGACAGCAGGTTGTATGCAACAAAAGGAGAGTAACAAAAGCAACAGAAATCTTTTCTTTGTGCCAGAACAGAAATGCAGCTTTGCTCCCCCACCCAAATGAACAGCACACATTGTTAAGTAATGCATTGCAGACAGCTAAAAGTGTAAGTGTGTGCTAATCAAAATAAATATAAAAAATGCTATGTCAGCATATGCAGTATGTAGCTGATGAAATGCAAGCATATCCATCTAAAAAGCAGTACTCCTCTGTGCAAGGAGATAAATCCCAAAGTAATACCCTCTCTTCTGTATTCAACATTTTCCGTAGCTACACGGTTGCCAATGGTGTAGATTCAGGACTATCAGCATGCTGAAGATGCAAATGAGGCCTGAACTCATTAGCATTGCTGAATCCCAATAAACTGAATCCGTATATAAATGTAAACATAGTGTAGACACTTCCCCAGTGTTTGTGTTTATGAGATGGCAACAGTGAATGCTTACATCTGAAGTCATTCTTCACACAACCAACTGCAACAGAATGTACACTGATATCAATCCATAAACTGTTATTTTCACCTTTATTATTATATTTGGAAGTAATGCACTTAGTGATCACACAACCTGTTAAGATTATTGCTTGCAAATATACATTCCTGTCTTACCTTTCTGTGTTTCCTGGTGATTCATCAGTTGTCTAACTAGTACTCTGAGACATGCAGTCTGTAAGCCATGCTATATCAATGGCCTTAAAATGTGTGAGGATATTGACTGGCAATAATGTGATATGCATTTGCCAACACTTGAAGGGCAGGTTGGATGGCAAAAACAAGCATAGACTGCACTTTGTTTTGGGGGGGACAAAGATGAGTTATTGTTATGGCACAAACAAGAATGGGCTGTTCTTTGGGGAGCAAAGATGAGTTACTGTTATGGCACATACAAAGGTACAACAGTTCTGTTGAGGAGGGGCAAAGCTGAGTTACTGTTATGGTACATGCAAGCATAGACTGTTCTTTTGGCGGAAAAGGTGAGTTACTGTTATGGCACAAACAAGAATGGACTGTTCTTTTCAGGGGAGCAAAGATGGGTTACTGTTATGGCACAGACAGGGATATGTTGCTCTTCTTACTCTCCTTGTTTTGCATCATGTCTGCTTTTTGAGGTTGTGAGCATTGTGAAGTCAGAAACTGCAGTGTGTATCATTAATTTCTAACTTTTCTCATCAATGATTTTCCAGTACAAACATATGATGCTGAACTGAGGGCATGCAGTGATCATCAATACTTTTGAGAGTTATGACTGTGTATATCTTTGATGCCTGAGGCCTACTCTAATGGACACACATAACTCAAATAAGTCTCTGCTGTCACATGTTACAGTAATATTTGTACAAATCTCCCATGTTTTACTTGATTACTGTAACAAGCGATGCAATACAAGGATATGCCATAATATTATTAAAGAATACACTCCAGGTGCAGGACTTACCTTGTAAATGCAGCCATTGCCACAGTGTTAGTCCAGGGTTGACTCTGTCTGATGCAAGCAGTACACAGAAAATACATGGAGAGGTAATGGTTGTATAAGTTGCCTGGCATCAATTTTACTATATGCATGTTAGTAGGAGGAAGGTTTTAGGCCCCTATGTGAGTGAGTGTGCTATGCGTTGTCTCTTAGCCAGTGCAAGGACATACTGAACATGCCTATGTCTGCCTACATCCACAGCAGCTGGTGGTTCCCTCTCTGACTCCTCATCTGCCTGTGGTTGTAGTGACCTTGCCAATTGGTGGTGGGATGTGTGCCCCTTCCCCTTGCTAATCCTGCTGCAGCTGTTTCTTCAGGATTATGTTGTGTAGTATGGCACATACTGTGAAGATTTCTGTACATGTCCATGGATTGTACTGCAGGACTCCCCCAGAGGTATCTAAGCCCTGGAACAATGACATCAGCAGCCCAAACACACACTGTATGGCATTTCTGGTTTGAGCATGTGCCTCATTATGGAGTTCTTCCATGAGTGTGTGTGCATTTCTGATCTGTGTCATCAGCCACTGTTCCAGTGCATAACCTGCATCCCCCAGTAGATGACTCTTTGACATATCCCCTCAGCAAACATCTAGTACAGTTAGGAGGTATGCCAGATATGTGAGTCGTGGTAACTGCCAGGGTTGTCAGCACACATGTTCAAGATGATTCCCTTGACATTACACATGACTTGGCAGTTGATAGAGTGTTAGCCATTTCTGTTAATGTAGAGCCCATACTGTCAGATGGTGCCTTAATTTCTACATGTGTGCAATCTATGGCACCCAGTACTCCAGGGTAGTATGGTGCCTGGTAGAACTGTTGCATATTTCTGCCCCTCACCTCAGACCTACAGGAAAAATATATGTGCTCACTGTCATGTTGGAGACTAGCATTCAGGAATTGGTGGAAGATCTATGATGCTGATGCCTGTGTCACCCCCAGCATGTCGACTGTTGGTCTATGAACGTTAGCTGTAGCTAATATTCTAAGAGCTACACATATGTTAATTTTCACTGGGATAGGCTCCCTTTGGTTGGCTCTGGCTCTGAGCTGAGGGCAGCAGAGGTTGCAGAGTTCCTGTAGTGTGTCCCTGCCCACCCTGTAGCACTCTATAATTTCCATATCATGTAGGTTGTGATAACTCTTCTCAGGCTAGGCCTATTGGCATCAGCAGCATCATTGACTTTAGCTTCTAGCACATACAAATGGATAAAAGCAACAGCACCCCTTAACATTTTGTCTGTATAGACCTTCTGTGTCTGTACTCCAAAAGTGTTGATATCCACAGGAAAAACCAGTATGGAGTCTACATGTATGCTTTATACCTTGTTGAATAGCTCCATTGTGGTGGATTGGATGATCAGCATGCAATTCAGCTGCTTATGCTATAATTTGCATCTATGAAACACAGACAAAGACTGATGCAACCTATTAATAATCTACATTATTACAAAAAAGTAAATGTAGCTAGCCAAACTGATGGTTAGAAGAGTTGTCTATGTTGGGAAGACTGTAAAAATGCTTTTTTTCAGGATATATCGGTACAGAGGAGTACTGAAATTCAGCACATATGCTCCCATTTTGTCACCTATATACTGCATAGTCTAGAATGTATTTAAGAATAGTGTGAAGCAAAGGCTTTTACACTTTTATCTGTATGGATTAGTTAGAAGTGTACTGATTTCATGTGACTGTTTGTCAAACCATTTCAGGGGTACACATGATTCACAATACATGAAAATGGAAAGCTGTGTGATAAATATATACAAATGTGTCAGGAACAGGTCCTTTGATAGCACGTTTAGCATTTCAAAGAGGTTTTGTTAGCAAAATGTGTCATTTGTCTGTTCATTTGGGGTGGGCAAGGATGAGTTACTTTTATGGCACAAACAGGACTTGACTATTCTCCAGTGGGTAATACTAAGTGCCTATCTTTTCTGTTTTATCTGGAAACAGTTAATCTGTAGTTATGTGATACTTATGTGTATTATACTTCTGTTGTCTTTTAGGACACCTACAAGTATGTCACTCAGGCGTGTCAATCCACAGAGCCCCCCCCTTCACTGATGCTGAAAACCAAGTCATAGTCGATGAGTTTTGGCAACATGTTGCTTTCTCCTGGAAAGCAGACAGGGAGATATGGCCTGTATGATGGGAATATGGCAGCAAATTGTTCATGATGTCAATGCCGTGGTCAGCCATGGTAGAACATATGAGCAGGTGTGACACAGGGCCACTGACATGATAACATCTGCAAGAAGGCAACCAGCTGCAGTGGGCTGTGAACAAATGTTTACCAGGAGGGGACCTGCTAGGGGAACCACCACTAACCCCCAATAAAGAGTTCCTGGTCAATCTGAGAGATCTACACAGCTCCAATGAGAGTGCAGTACAGCATGTCCTGGATATGGGCACACCTTCCAAGACAGCAAGCATGTCCCAGGAGGAGCTTCCAGGTAAGCTTTGATATCTCAAAAATTGAATACTGTTATATAGTAAAACAATTGAAATTAATAAGTTAATTCTGTATCACATGTTTTTTTTTTTGGGGGGGATGAATATTGTTACAGTTATAATCTTAGTTTGAAGTTGTCAGCCACATTCTTGTTCAAAGTACTGTTAATGCACATATACAGGGGTAACTGTATTACCCCCCGTGTTACTGTTAATTGTGATGATGTTGCCCCTACCTCTTGCTTAACTTCTACCAGGACTGTCTGGAGTACAGTGCAGTATGTCTTCTGCAGATGGTAAGCCAAATATTTTTATGTCAGTACTGCTGAGCAATTTAAAGAAATATTGTAATTTTTGATATTGATCTCAGGCCTGTTGTGTGTATTGTCATATCATCTGTAATTGTGGCAGCACTGTTAGTTTGTTAGCATATATTGCACTATAGTAGTGGAGGTATTAATGTATTCCTGTGTTTCTTGATTTTTATCACAGGTGATCATGACTGTGGGAGTGTGGGCCCTGTGCCACCTGATGTCAATGTATCCGCAGACTCTAATGATGATGGTGGCCAAACTGAGTCACAGTTGGGGGTGCATAGGTTGAATCTGACAGAGGCTGACATAAAGCCATCCCTTGCATTTCCATCGGACACAGCTAGTAAGCCTACACCTACCTAGTCCACTGAGTCTACAGACATTGGACAGGTGGAGAATGAGGACATTAATCATAAGTGTGGCTACTGTGGTTTTAGTGCCTGTTGAGTCTGTCCATCTCCAAAGTATGGGCAAGGTGCCACACATGAGGACTGATAGGGGTGCTTGGAGGGGGCCTGCTGTTCCTCCTCCACCTGGTGCAGGTGTCATTTCCTGTGCCACTCAGCATATGTTTAGGGATGTCATGGAGGCACAGCTATGCTCCCATAGATGCTTTAGACAAATTCTCAGGGCTGTGGATGTGGCACAGTCTGACATGCATGACTGCCTCCATCATGTTGCAGATTCACTGGATCGGTTGACTGACATGGACTGGGGATATCTGTCATGGAATGAGAAGTGTCTGTGATAGAATGTCTGGGATGCTGGGAGGGGAATGGCAACCTCATGGGCCTAGGTTAGCCACATCATCTGCTGTCAGCCAATGTGGCCATGACCAATCACGCTCACATAGTAGCAGTAGTTCCACTCCTCCATCAGTGAGTCTGCTGTCCACTCCCAGACCTGGCAGGCTGCGGGGTCATGGTCCTGTGAGTCCCTGTGAAGGGAGCTTGTCTAGTAGACATCAGTCACATTCAGATAGAAGCACTGCATAAGATTCCTGGCAGAGACAGTTCTCGTGGTCGGGGATGACAATGATGAACTACCACCTCTACCATACATGGCTTACACCTGTCAAACAGACCAAGTTGTAGAGCTAGCACAGAGCTTGGCTGTGTTCATGCAGTCGCTCACACACCAATTTCACCTGGAGGACCTCTAAAGACACACAAGCAACAGTTACTCAGTTTGCCTCATTGGCCATTTGTTGTATCCCAATGTCTGCTTTCTTCTCCTTCCTACTCACACATACTCACCGACCTTCTGTGTTGGCCAAGGCTTCCTGACCCCCCCCACAACACCCTGTGCAAGTGATAACTGTGCCATATCCCTGTTTTCTACCTTTTAGATTGAGGGATACAAAAGCTGTGTCTGATTCTCAGGGTGCATAGCTTTGTTGAACTGGTCATTGTACCTTTGACTTATATTGACCTTGAAAAGTTAGACAGTTGATAATCAATATTTCATAATGTGATAGTGAATGCTCTTGTATGGGTGTTGAGGTCAGAAACTGCAATGTGTATCATTACTTTTGAACTTCTCTCTTTAATGATCTTCTAGGACAAATGGCTGGTGCACAACATTAGTCATGCCATCATATTCAGATCTTAGGATTGTATGACAGCACTGTAGTCAAACCTCATCAGAACAGTAATACAGTATAATTATCTCTCTTGCATGTACCTCTACAGACACATGCAGCAGCTGGAGAGACCACAGGGCATTCTCAGGAAGATAATACATGGCCCACAAACCATGCCATGATGTATGTGGATAGATTAAAAACCATGTCACTGTCATCTGAATGGTATAGGATGAGGTGATGTCTGCCTGGCCTCCAGGCCAGTGTTTGACCATACCCTAGTGGGATGACTGCATATCCAAAAAATTGATATAGCTGATGATATCAGCAGTGTCTGTTGAGAATATGGCAATGAGTGTCCCACATGCTGTGGTAAAATGCTTTCTGTAATGTCAAGCAACATCACACACACACACACACACACACACACACACACACACACACACACACACACACACACACACACACACACACACACACACAGTTGACTACAGTGAGAATAGAACCATTATCTAAGTACACAGACTACCATACTTAATGCAAGTGCCACAGCACAAGTCTGACTTTTACAAGACTCCAGCTGAACGTATTGTACATGACATCAGCAGGACATGTCTAGACAAGATGTTGTCAGGCCTGCACAGGTTCATAGCTTCATAGGTTCATACAAGGCTACTACCATAATGGCCCTAGTTTCATAGGAGCTTACTAGGCTACTAGGCCTTTTCAAGCCTAGCGAAATTGTACCACTGTTCCCTTATAGACCAAGATATGTAGTCCATATTTATGAATCCATGATCAGCACTAGTTGTCCCTATATAAGGGTGACACAGGTGAAACAGTCTGGGTAATTTTACAACTTCCCATCTAATTGTCTAAGTTATGCTTAAATAGGGTCATTGAGGAGGCCAGTTTCACATGAATTGAGAGTTTGTTCCATAACAGTGGCAAACTCTGAGAGACTTATCTGTTTCTCCAGTGTGTCCTGTTAATATTACAGGCTAGTTTAAGGTCCTTACAGTGAGTGAGTCTTGTCCCATTTGATTTACGGAGATGGAACATTTGCATTAAGGCAGGGTTCTACCGTGCTCTGTAGGCCAGGCAAAAGTCGCTTCAATGCAGACTATACAATACAGTCTGTCCATGTAGGTCTTGTGTTGAAGTTCTTGGATTTTCTTGGTGAGAAACCTCCTAGATTTCTCCAGCTGCTGCAGGTGTCTGGTGAGGCACACGCAAAAGGGCGCATTGTACTCTATTATTGGTCTGATGAGGGATGAGTACAGTGGATTGATAACATACTTAGTCTTGGATGCTATGCCCTTACTTATGAGGTATGGAATGTAAAGGGCCTTCCTTACCACTGTGGACACATGATGATCAAAGTTGACATTATTATCAACCTGCATTCCCAATTCTGTCACTGTTGGGTTGGAACTTGGGAGGGGGTATTATTAATAGTGTAATTTGCAGTGCATGTTTTTGGGGTTAAGTTTGAGTCTGTGGCTTTGGCAACAATCATTTATGTATGTAAGCCCATTTGGTAGTTTGTTGACATCATTTGGGGATTCAATGATTGGACACAGTTTACAGTATCTGCAAACTTGGTGATCCACAGGCCATCTGTTATTGCGTGAATTTCAGAGAAATAGATTCCAAACAATAGGAGGTTCAGCATAGACTCTTGTGGAACACCACGGGTAACAGGTTTGCTGATAGAGGTGAAATCCCCAACTATGACTGTATGCATTCTGTTGGTGAGCCACTTGCCTACCTGTCTAATGACATATGGATTAATCTCCAGCTGGATGAGTTTATCATGGATGCCTGAGTAGGGGATTGTGTCAAAGCCCTTGGCCAAGTTGAGATAGGGAGTCTGTACTGATTTGCCTTCATCCAAGACTTTGGTGATACTCTTGAAGAAGTCCACTAGGATTAACAGGCATGATCCTCGCTTAACAAGCCAAAGTGGGTTGGGTCAAGGGTTTGAAGTTCACTAATGTCCTTGTTGATAAGATCCAAAATGATTGTCTCCATGGCCTTACAGACAAGGCTGGTCAGGCTTATGGGTGTATAGTTCCTCGGGTCAGTTGAGGGACCCCCCTCTGTTGCAAGCATATTACAGTTGATGTGTTCCCTGCTCCTGGGACAATGCCAGTACTTAGACTGTGGTTGAAGAGAGTACTCAGTGGTTCTGCTAACTCTTGCCTTAGACTGTTTAGTAATCAGCCTGGAATGTTATCTGCTTCTATAGAGGCTGTGTTTTTGGCATTTATGAGTGCAGTTATGACCTGTTATTTGAAGTTAATAGGTAGAGAACTGTTGACAAGTATGTTGTGGGTATGATTGGTAGAGCGAGGGGTGTGAAACTGTTGCCAAACCTGTCTGCTAACAGCTTGGCTATGTCCAAAGGTTCAGTATGAGTAGTACCGTCCACTCTGAATTTGGTGAAAAGCTAGGCCTTTCCTTTTAACTTACAGACAGCTAAAGAATGCCATTTGATTATCCTTAGCTATGGATGCTAATGTAGTTTTGTAATTAGCTTTAGAAGACTTTACAAGATGTGTAATTTGCTTGTTCAAGCTATGGAGGGTGTTCTTCTGCTGAGACTGTTCCCTCTTATTCCTGCACATCAGTTTATTTCTTTTATTGTATAATCTATTTATGGTAGATGTTCCCCCAGGGCAGCTTTTTTTCATGAGCAAGTTTTGATCCATTCAGGTACAGCTAAGTCTATACATTTGTAAAGGTGTTTATTTGGGAGTCTTTAGTGTCAGTGGTGGCAGTAGGTTTGAAACTATATATGCCAATGCTTAGGAGGCTATAGTTTGCTTTGCAGAGATTTTTCCACCTTTTGAATCCAGAGGGGGGGGGGGTCATGTACAATTGCTACATTGAATGTGGCTGATTTATAGTCAGACCTTACCAAGGAGGGTCTTACACATGGGGTGTTGAAGCAATCTGCCATGTCGGTGAGTACTAGGTCAAGGACATTCAAGCCTCTTATGGGGGTGCAGACTAACTTTTCCAGAGCATTTATGTTTACAAAGTGTAAGAATCTTAGATTGAGCATTTTTGAGCTCATATATCTATCCCAATCGATGGAAGGATAGTTAAAAAGTTACCCATGCCTGGGGTGTTTGGCTGTATTATGAGTGACTCAAGTAGTTCCAGGACCTAAAGCTAACAATGATGTGGAGGGAGGATTTTACTGCAGTTAGCTGGAGTTGGAGTAACTCTAGGGAGTCATATTGCTTAATCAGTCTTGAGGTGTACTTGTCTTTTATGAAGATAGATACACCTCCTCCTTTGGTTCTTTCACGTTCATTTTGTGACCTGAATGTGTGAAGGCATTATAGCCATTCATGGCTGGAGTACTCTCTGTGGCCTTAAACCATGTCTCTGTGACTGCACAAACATTGTAATTTTCCTAAGTAAAAAGTGCCTCCATTGAGTGTAGTTTCTGATTTAGACTCCTAGCATTAAGCAGCATAACCCTGACTTTGTCTTTTGAGGATATGTTTACATTAGGAACTTTGTTCTTATGACATTGCCTAAAAAAGTCACTAGGGGGAGGACAAGTACCTTGGCCAGTAACCAAAAGGCAAGAAGTGACAGATGAAAACAATCCCTGGCAAAGCAGCAGGGTTTGTCGACCACATCATCCTAGCCTGACAACTACTGGATCCCCCTGGAGTGACACCAGTAGCTAAGCCAATTATTGAAGTTGATAATTCTTTTGTTTGTACTGAGGCATCATCCTGGGTGAAGGTAGAATGCTGCTTAGGGCTACGGACATATCTGTCTGGGACACATAATCTGGCAGGTCAGTCATATCTCTCTTCATATAGTCTAGTCAGGTATGTCACAAATCATGTACTCCAACATGGAATATGAAAAAGGTGTAAATGGGGTTGTTGTTGAGAGACTTGAGTGCATGCATGGCTTTGCAGATCCTGTACTGTGACCTTTTCCTTCTACAATTTGGTGAGGGGGACATCTGTGTGTCTCACTATGGATTCACCTATGACCAAAACATTGGTTTTCAGGTCTTTTGCCTTAAGGGCCTAGTAGGTGACACACTGATATGTTTATTTTTTTGTGTAGTGGGTTCCATTGGGACTGTAATGTGTGCAGAAGGTTTGCATTTGCGAGGTCTCTGCTCTTTTGGTAAGCTTCTAATGACTACCCCTGCATATGTGGGGTTATGTGCTGTGCACTTGATCTGTTGAGGAGGCGAACTGTCTATGTTGATAACATGTTTGATATCTGATTTGTTGTTACCCGAGATAAAGAGAGAGCATTTATTCTAGATTCATTGTATAGTTGCATCTCACATATTGTATTTGTAAGTTTTAAGAGTACATGGTTGTGAGTATACATGAGGCAATAGAATCCTAGCTTTGTAAAAATACAAGTACCCTTATTAAGCATATTTAGATGGTCATTGTTAGCAGAGTGATTTTGTAAGCAGCAACAAATGGGCCTGTCCCTGAGGGACATAGGTGCCAGCCCAGAGGTGACTTTACAATCACGCAACCAGTAGTGAAGGTTGTGCTTGAACAGGGTCATTAAGGAGCACTGCTTCACAGGCAGTGAGAGGCTATAACAGAGGAATGTGTCACTGGGGGATATATCTCTTCTCCTCTGCATGTTCTGTTTATGTCACAGGCTAATTTTGGAACCCTGGCCCAAGTTATTCCTGTTCCATTTGATTTGCAGATGTTCAGCATTTCCAGTAAGGCAGGGTCTGAGATTTCTCTGTAGGTCAGACATAGGTCACCTCTTAGCAGCTTTCAGGAAACTGAGTACAGTGACAGGCCTTGTAGTGTTTCCATGTATGTGATGTTTGGAGAACCTACATTCTCCCAGTCAAAAACCTCTATTTTTTTCTCCAGTTGATGCAGTTGTCTGGTGAGGTACAGACATAAGGGAGCCCTGTACTCAATTAGTGGTCTAATAAGGGTGGAGTACAACAGAGCTATGACCTCCCTGATCTTGGATGTGATGTCCATATGTATGCTGTGCGCAATGCAGAATGTGTGTCTCATCATTATGGACACAGTGATGAAGGTATAGATTGCTATGAACACGTGCTCATAAGTAATAGAACACTGTGTTTGAGCTGAGAGGGGTGCTATGTATATCATAATTAGTAGAGGTACTTCTTTGCCAAAGGGTACAATGAGGCATTGTTTGCTGTAGGCTTCAGTCTGTGAGTTTGGCAACCAATCATTTGTCTCTGTCAGCCCCTTCTGTAATATGTTACCATCACTGATGGAATCTATATGAGTGTGTCCAATTAACAGTCTTCTGCAAACACAGTAAACTAAAGGCCGCCTACAATTGCCTGCACTTCAGGGAAGTAGTTTCCACACAGTTGATGGCCCAGCAGAGATCCTTGGGGTATTGCATTGGTAAGTGCCTAGTGGGGGGATGTAGCCCCAACTTTGAGAGTGTGTGTTCTGTTGGTGAGCCAGTTGGTTATCCATCTAGTACTTGAGTACTTGAGCTTGCATCACTGGGTTTCTGCATAGCAGGACTGTTGTCAATTGTTTAACATAGAACTCCACTTTTCAAATGGACAACATTACAAACTCACATTTCTGCATTTATTTGTAGATTGTGTGCCTTTGTCACCATTCAATTGTGTGTGTTAGCTTCTCCTGTACTATGCTATTACTATTAGTGGACTCAGTGATTGCACCCAATATGCAAGAATCAGCAAACTTGGTAAGCCAAAGGCCATATACTTTAACCTGAACTGTTGAGAAAGACAGTTCAGACAGTGAAGGGCCAAGAACAGATCTCTGGGGTTTGCCAGTGGTGACAGCTCTACTGGTACAAGCTGATTCACCAACTGTGACATGATGTGTTTTATCAGAGAGCCAATTGTTTACACATCACCTGATGTAAGGTTTAATCTCCAGTCTGGGGGTTTTCTCAATGACAGCTGTGTGTGTGATTGTATCAAAACCCTAGGCCAGATCACATTAGGCAGTATGACCTGTTTTACCTTCCTCCAGGCCTATCACATGGAATCAATGTGCTGTGACATCACAGATCACATGTGGCATGACCCTCTACATGCAACGTCCCAATATGGTGGAATACACAGTTGAACACACCCTCCACATGGCCTATGTTCCCATACAAGGGTGTACATCAACATACATCCACCTGAGTTGGGGAGACAGCACCTGATGCATGTATGTACAGAGATGTCCTGACTCACCTCAACTGTGAGGTAGACCAACATGTCATCATGGACCTCTTCTACATGTACAAAAGTAATATTCCAGATGCATGCAGCAGACCTGTTTATGTTGTTACTGCTACATCGGGTTCGTTACATCTGACAGATGTCCTCAAAGATGTCATTGAGTGCATGCTGATGACAACAGTATCATCTTGTGGAACTTGCACAGGTCAAGGCACTTGACAAAAATCCACACTGAGGTATTCAATCAACACTGTCATATGTGGCCATGAACTACATCACCAAATGGGTAGACTAGTGTATGAAATAAGTGGCAACTCACTATGTTGAAATGTGTGATGAAAAATATATCTTAGGTCCAGTGATCAGATCAGTACATCAGGGGTGTCTGCCAGGCCCTTGCCTGCCCCTTAGTTAAGTGATGGACATCACAGATGACTTACACATGCTGTAACCAAACAGCTGCCTGAAGGACTACAGCTTGTGGGCAATCATTAACTCTAACTGTGATAGTATAATGCACACAGTATCAACACATACCAGAGACTGCTGCCACAACCATGACAACACCTCCATTGACAAGACATATGGAATAATGTGTTGACATCAGGAAACAGTAACACCACCCAAGGATAATGCAGACATCACACTGTATAATTAGACCAATAGATATGAGACCCGTGTTCTGGGTAGATGGTAAGTGGTAGATCCACCAGCATGTGGTCATGGTGCTGACTATTGCCTTGACTGTAACACAAGTTCTGGGTATGTGAAGGACATGCACATCAGAGGCAATAATACCTTCATAGCTCCCAGCCTTCATCACACCAATAACTGTGTACAGTGCATCCTTCTTCATGTACCTCCTTACACATCTTCCAGTGATGTGTAACCGAAGTGAACCACCTTTGTCACAGTGCGCTGTCACACAGCTTATTGTCCTTTCTGGGGAATATACATGACTGTCTGATGGTGTGGAACACTAATCAAGTTGTTACTCTAGATACATGTGTACTACCTGTTCACCTTATGCACACACTGCATGCATAGGTGTTTGGCAACATTAATGTCATGTATATAACTTGTGACAGTGTGAATTGTACCATTGATATATGTCATACACAGAAGGCAATGAGCCTGTAGTGCTCATACTGTCACATACAGGTATAGCAGTGTCCCTCCTAACACCTGCAGATATTACAGTACCAGGACAGTGTGTGTAGTTACCCTCATAGAATGTGAATGTATCATACTAGTTGTCTAGTGTGTGTGCAGGCTTATCACTCCACATCACACGTTATGTCTGAGGTATGAGATTAGTGGTGGTATTATTCAGATATTGTCCATGATTGTGGTTGGTTCTTGCAATACTTGCCATGATCCTTTACATATGGCCACTATGCTGGAGACCTCTGCTGGGAGTACACGCATATTCAGGTATATCCATTTGCACAGCTTCCCAATATGCACCCTACCTCAGCTGTATGTCAGATCCCTGATAGATGTCCTCTGCGTTATTCATGTAAGGGTGTTTATTTCACACACACACACATCCTCCTCATTGTATGTCACTTTGTGTGACAGCCACAGACAATACATTTTCACTGTACAGTCTATACTGTACCATATGGATATGCGCTTGGTGTTGCTGCTACAACCATCTTTCATCTACATGCCCTCCTCAGTTGTACATGAGGTAGTTTCACCTGTACTCTTTCCGTGTTCATTCCTACAATTCATCTGTGTGTCCCTATTCAATACACACACTTCCCATGGGTGATCATTTTACATGGCGGTCCCATGTCCTGTTACAGATCACTAACACAGCTTCAGTACAGAATGGCAGGAATGAGATATTACAATACTCTGCACTGTAGGTACACTGTCCTGTGCTGTGTTTGGACCATATACTTCACATTCATACTGCTCAAGTGTCCAGATATTCTCAGGATGTCCAGATGTTTTCCTTATCATATATGTGGCTTTCTGCCATATCACTGGGTTAATCTCTGGACTGATGTGACTCAATATTGCAGACATTTGGGTGCATACCTCTCAACTGTCCTGATCTGTGCAGAATGTCCAGTTTTTGTCTCATATTTGTGATCCTTTCCTCATAGCATGTTGTCTTCCCGGTAAATCATTGGCATATCATTGCAGAGTGCAGTCAGTAACTGATGACTGACATTTGAGTTTCAAACTTCATGCTCTTCAGAAAGTTCATGCTAATGAGGATATTCTATCAACTTCATAAGTTTAGACATGGAATATTAACAATCTGGTCATATTGCTGGCCCTTTGCCACCCCCCATTTTATGGCTTTGTCCACATTTTTCGCTCTAAGAGGTTGAGAGTGTTACATTCAAGCACATTCCCATGTGACATCTATGTCAAATATGTCCCTATTACTGGTTATTTCCCCTCTTGTTAAGTTGGCCTCTGTGTAGATATGTTGCACTAACAGAATGACAGTCTTTACAAAATATTGCCAGGAATGTTGCCCACTACTCTAGACACATAGCAATCCAATTTTAAAGTTAGTCAGGTGTAACATTTTAATACACTTAAATATATTCAAGAATCATGTGGTATTCATTTCAGAAAATCTGAAACTGCTGTGCATACCCCACAAAATAACAAAGTCCTCAACCCTGCGAAGACTAGTATTGTGGAATAATCCATTAATCAGATTAGCTTGTTTAGTCCCCGCTTCATTATGTCCTTTCCTTTTCCTCTTTTCTGTTGTGGTATACTGCCATACTTAGAATACAGTGATCCACCATGATCCAGTCTGTGAAGCACTCCCTTGAAACTCCAGAAGTATTTACCTCCATTTCAGAAATGTACCTCCTTTCCTTTCTCCACAGTGGTTTCTGAAATCTTAAATTCCTTCTCAGTCCTTGCACTGGCACAGTAGACAACTACTGCTAATCAACAATACATCTCCTTTGCTCAGTACAAATACTCATTCTGTTAACAGTACTACTCCTCAATGACTGCTTCCTCTTATCACCTCCTGTTATAGAGTCATGCTGCCTGGCCAGATAAGCACTGTTTCTTAGAGGTGGTTTACTATGTTTATCTCCCTTTTCTGAAGATTGCACACTTTTTGAGTGTTTCTGGGGACTGTCAGTTTTTTACTTGCCATATCTGTTTTTCTGACTGACTGAACATCTGGTTTCCCCTCAGCTATACTTGCTTTGTTTGCTTCTCAGGCTATCTCCTTATAAACAATAATATGTTCCTGTTTCTTCCAGTGCTGGTATCCTTCTACCAACTATATGAATTATTTTAACCCTAAAGGAATAATTTATGGCTTTTGTCCATATTTCTTGCTCTAAGAATTTGAGAAGTTTGTGTACAGCCCTGGTGATTATTGTGGCATTCCACACAAATCTTCTCACAGTATGTACTCTCCTTTACACAGAATTGATATCTGTGTTCACTTATAAGGTTTCATGGCCAACAATACTGTTGCAAGCTGTGAAACCTAGCTTAGGCGCTTTGCACCTCATTAATATGCATTGCGTGCTGCCATATGCTGTGCACTGTTGCGGTAACATGTAAACTCTGTGTAGCCTCTGTGTGAAGCCTGAACAGAGTTTACTGAATTTGCCAGGTAGTGAATTGCACTTAACAAATAATTACAATACTTAGAGTTATAGACTTTTTTTCTTCAAAAAATGGATATTAATTCACACTCTTATTCTGTCAATGTCTCAAGTTAATTTTACTAATATGTTAAAAGTGTCCCTGATTGTGCCTGATTATTTCTGGATTTGTCTCTGATTCTGTTGAGAGTTGTCCCTTATTTGTTGAGACCTGTGCATAGATACATACATGCACTCCACCCAAACACACACAGATCACAAACGCTTTTAAGACTTGCAGAAGGAACACTGTCAAATAGCTGCCAAACCATACCATCGACTTTCTTGTTAGAATGTACTTTTTCTCTGTTATTAATGATAATAATAACCTTAACTAAGATTATATATATAAAAATAAGTAATTGCTTTCCCTAAAAAAATGTTGACACTCATCCTAAAATAAAAATGTGACTTTTTATTTTAATATAGAAAGACAAAAACAACAATTGTTATTACAATAAAGTACTGTGCTGCCATTATAGATGCTAACACAAATCCTGTTATACTTCTAGAAAATGTGAATGTTTATTATAATCAACAATGGTACACAAAAACATAACACAAAACCAAGCAATTAAGCAGTGCAGATAATAATACAGGCATTAATACAGGCAGCAATATTATAAACAATTGTAAAGATCATTCCAGGTATATTTAACAAAAGGGGACTAGTGGAAGAAATCCAGAAAGGACACAAAAGTTTTTTTTTTTTTGATAAGGAGTTACTTACCTTGCAAGACTGGGATTGTGGAAAACCACTGTCTCTTTTTTCCTGGATGTGTAAAGTGAGTCCCTACTAGCAAAAACTTATATGTGGCTATCTGTAGCTCTTGAAACTAAAGCATTGTTGAATGCTTTCTAGTGTCTACATTTTCCTGATATTTGTTATTGCATTGGTTTATTTAGTTTCTTTGTGAAGAACCATTTCAATGAAGTCCTGCTGGGTGTTTTTTTTTTTTTTTTTTATTAAAGCTTAACATTGTTATATATATATTCAGTTTATAACTTCTAATGTACTGCTGTAACTAGGTGCTGGCTGAAACAAAAAGACTCTTATTTTTTAAAATCTATTAAAAGGATAGCTAGCACCTATTACATACTATATTTTTAAAGTAAAAAGCTCTGCATCATTTCCTGTGCAGTTTTCTTAATATAACAATTAAACATAAATATCCAAAGCTGAGTATACAAAAGCAGTATTTTATCTACCCCAGAGTGTCCTTAACAATTCAGATAACAACATAAACTTTGATGAGGCTCACTCTCTCAAAACAAAGCAAACAGAAAGGCAGGGAGCAGCAGGTGGTGTCTGGAACTGGAACTTGCAGCCAAGAATGGTTAACAAGCCTTTCATTTAATTTGTTTTTTTTTTTTTTTTTTAGGTAACATGCCCTCAGCAAGTGATTTATTTAAACAAAATCAAAAAAATAAAACAAATCGCTTGTCTTCCTGTGGGCACTACTCCATGCCAAAGATAAAGTCCTCTGATTGCCTTCTCTGTATTTTAATGCAGAGTTAATGGGTGTTTTTCTTTAATTAAAGATAACATATTTTATATATATATATATATATATATATATATATATATATATATATATATATATATATATATATACTCTCTCTCTCTCTCTCTATATATATATATATATATATATATATATATATATATATGTGTGTGTGTGTGTGTGTGTATCCAGTATAATAAGTTCTAATGCACTGCTATAACTAGGTACCAGCTGTAAAAAAAGGCTCTTATTTTTTAAGAAAATTATTAAAAGGGTAGCAAGCAGCTATTACACATTGTGTTTTAAAGTAAAGAGGTCTGCATCATTTTGTATGCCTTTTTCTTTCTTTTTTTTGTAAAATCTCTTTATTAACTATTTTAGTATAATACAAAAAAGATAACAAGCATATAATAAGTCAAAATACAGATAAACTATGTATAACAAATAACTATTTACAGATATGCCTTATGTCCAACAAAGAAGAGAGGGTAACAGAGTTAAGCTAATATGAGGTTAAATAATGTGTCCCAATATTCAGTAAAGTGTGTGTGAAGTTTTTTAGTGTAGATCATATATTTGTGAGCAAGTAAGCGTTTGATAGCAAATTGTTTAAATCCACCCCATGAGAGTAGAGATCTGTCCTTCCAGTTAAGAGTGATGTCGAATTTGATAAGGGTAAAGAGTATTATTAAGATTCATATCTGTAGTTTGGACAATCCTGTAGGAGGGATATGTAATAGTGTGAATTGCCAAGACAGAGTCTTTTTCTCATATCCCATCTTTTCCAGTTGTACTCTAAGGGAGTACCAAAGTCTGTAAGAGCATTTGCAGCTCCAAAAAATGTGGAGCAGGTCAGCTTTGTGGTTAATACATTGTGGACAGAGAGAAGAAGAATAGGGATAGATTTTAGATAGTATAGATGGAGTGAGGTACACATTATTTAAAATCATAATTTGGGTGTAGTTAAGTTTTTAATAGGAATACGTTTTGAGGAAAGCGGAGTATCTTGGGAGATTTGGTTAGGAGAGATGGAAGGATCTTGGTCTTTCCAATAGATTGAAAAGATTAACTCATTTTGGGCTCAGATAGAAAGAATACATTTATGTGAATTAGAGATCATTTTCTTCTTAAGAAAAAGTAGGTTCCATATGGATTTGCCGGGTTTTATGTCATTGAAAATTAGTGAGGTATCTTCCAAAGCATTATGACAAAGGTCAATGATTTGTCTCAAGATTATCATATAGCTTTTGGGTAGGGACATGCGTAGTCTTATATCAGTTATAGAACTATTTTTAAAATGAAAGAAGTCAGCTATAGTTAACTCTCTAATAAGAGGGTATTTATCTAGATTGATCATTTTGTTGTTCATTTTAAGGTTGGGATTGAGATGAAGTGGTTGCAAGGTATTGAAAGCATTAGACAGTTTCAGTGATTTGAAAATATTTTGAAGGATAGCTATTTTATGTTTAATAGGTATGCATAACTTAATGTTTTTTAGGTTTTCTGTATTGAGGAAGGGGAGAGCTTTGGTAAAATTGAATGTTCTGATATAATTATAATAGAGTTTTGCCTGTGTAGGGGACCAGAGAGATGAATCAGGAGCATAATCATATGTTGTTAAGATGCTGTTACTATTGATAATATCGTAATAGAGTTTAAAATCAGGTAGATTTAAACCACCATTGTCTTTGGGAATAGTTAGTCTTCTATAAGTAATTCTGATTGATTTGGGGGAATTATAGAAATTTAGAGATAGAGGAGTGAAGGAATTTAAAACATTTGTTATGGATAGTTATGTTAGAAGTGTTGAAGACATATAGAAGATGGGGTACAATGTTCATTTTGATTGTGGCAACTTTAGCAAGAAATTGGAGGTGTAAAGTTGCCCAGCTATTTAAATCCAGTTGGATGTTAGATCAAAGTTTGAAAATGTTGTTCAAGTAGATTTGCTTTGGGTCTTGATGGAAGGAGATACCTAAGTATTGTAAAGATTAATTTTAATTTGGGTGGGAGGAGGGCAAATAGAAAGTCGACAAAAAGGGTTAAGGGGAAAATGGTTGATTTCTCTAAATTTAGTTTGTGGTTGGACAATCTCAAGTATTTATCAATTGAGGCTAGTATTTTTTGAAGATCAGAATTAGGGAGGGAGTAATAAAGGTTAAGGTCATCAGCAAAAGCTGAAAATGCAATTTTAGTATTAAAGAGAGTGGGAATACAATGAAATGTTTTATTGGGTGATTAGCAAGAATAAAGGTTCAGTATAAAGGTTAAATAGGTAGGGAGACATTGGGCATCCTTGTCTAGCTCCATTTTTAATATCAGTTTGGGAAGAAAGATTGTTGTTGGTTTGTAAGACAGTATGGGTGTTATAGTATAGAGTTCTAATGGTTTGTATGAAAGCTGGGGGAAAACTGAACCTGGGTAGAGTGGATAGAAGAAATTCAACACTAAGTCTGTTGAAGGCTTTAGAGGCATCAATAGCCAGAGTATATATGGGGTTGCAGGTATTGGTAGGAGAGTTAACAAGGCATCAAGAAGGAGAGTGTGGTTAAAAGTCTGCCTGTTTTGAGTGAATCCTGATTGTTCTGTAGAAATAATGGAAGGGATAATAAGTTTAATTCTGTTAGCTAAGATAGATGCGTAGATCTTCATGTCAAGGTTAGTAAGAGCAATAGGCCTATAGTTCCAATGGTTTTTAAGATCAGAGTTAGATTTAGGTATAAAGATAATTTTTAGAGGCATTTAAGTGTAAGTCATTTATTCCATTGTGAGTGATATAGATAAATAGATGGAGAAGAAAGAAAGATATTTTTTGAACAAATGGGCTCTGTAAACTTCTGTGGTAAGGCCATCAGGACCAGGGACTTTATTAGGCTTAAGCTTGTTGATAGTCGTAACTATTTCTTGTTGGGTAATACGGGATGATAGTAATGTTTGTTGTTCAGGATTGAGTTTAAGAAAATTTAGTTGGTTTAAAAAAGCTTCTATATCTGGTTTATTTGATGAAAGCTTGAGGGAACTATATGAACCAGTGTAGATTTGCTCAAAAATTTCAATTATATCTTGAGTGTTATGGTTGATTTTACCATGATAGGATAGTTTGGTTATACTAGGGGAGAGTTTGTTTTGGTTAATTAATCTAGCAAGGAATTTTGAAGGGATGTGGGACCATTCAGAATAGTTTGTTAGAGTCCTTATTTCTTGAAGTGATACGTTTTTATTGTTGACATCAAAAAGCTTTTTCTGTAAGTGGGTTAATTGTTTTTCAGATTCAAGATTAAAATTTAATTGGAGGTGTGTCTCAAGAGTAGTAATTTTGCTTTTAATAGAAGATTCGTGGAGGAGATCTATGTTTTTGTAATAACAGGGTTTATTAATAAAAGTGCCTCTAATCAAGGATTTGATGTAAGCTCAGTAAATGTAAAAGGGTAATTGGTTAAGTTCATGAGAGTTCAAAGCTTGGTCAAGGATTGAATACATTTCTTGTAATATCTCAATATTGTTAAGTAAATTAGGATTTAATGACTAGTTATGGCCTCTGTTTTTAGTAAGAAGGTCTTTGGACTAGTCAATAGTTAATGATCAGAGAGAAGTCTGGGTTCAGTATGAAATAAGATGTCAAAGTTTAGAAGACTATTAGAGACTAGAAACAAATCCAACCTGGACCACATCTCGTGGCAGTGGGAGTAAAACGTGACTTTATTATTGGGGGTTTTATTGGGCTGGGCGGTATAAGGATCAAATAAGTAGAAGTTCCATTATGGCTAAAGAAGCATAGCTATTGTGTTTGGTTTTAATGTTTGTTCTGTGGTCAGTGGATCCTGAACAGAATTCCAGCCTCCACCTAGAATATATGAATAGTTGGGAAAGGAGGAGAGGATTTTATAAATTGTCATGATAAATTCATGCTGTTTGATACAAGGGTTGTATAAGTTTAAAGGTAAAAATAGGTTTGTCAAGATGTGGACAACTGAATGTTATGTAGCACTACCTACCATCAGAATCTGTGTCATAACGTTTGATATCCTGAGGGACATTTTCCTTTACTATGATAGCTACTCCTGTGCTGTTCATATTTTTGCCAGAGGCTACGATGGACTTAATCCATTTTTTCTTGAGAGCAGATTTCCATTGGTCAGGTAGCAAATGTGTTTCCTGTACAAGATTTATGTTAGCTTTAGATTTAAAGACCAAGTGAAAAAATAGTTTCCTTTTCTTTTCTAGTTGAATCCCCCTAACATTCCATGAATCAATTGTCCACATAGAAATATAGTATTTGTAGCTAAGTTAGTAAGAGGGAGAGGGGAAAATATGAGAGGAAATAATTTAGTGTGGAGGGAACAAAGGTGTAAGTCTCTTCCTGCAATTACCTTGTGCCTAATCACAAAACTAATTAGTCTAGAAGAGAAAGGGAAGGTAGGTGGTAGAGATCTAAAATTAAGTAACACTGAAAAGATCAGTTAGTAAGTGATCTCTTAATGTTGTATTTCTAATAACATGTATTCCAAAATTAAAATATAAAATACATAGAGTATAGTTAGCATAACTTCCTAATGCATCAACTGCAAAATTTCTAGCTCTCGGTAAGATTAGGAGCATAAGGTAGAGAACAGGAGCTGGGTGTGAGTTTGGTATATCTCTTTTGAGATATAATTCATAGACTAAATAAATGTCACAACCCATGGTGAGTTGCATGAAAATAAAATAGAGATAGACTTATTTTCCATATTGTGGAATCATTTCTCCACAGATAAGCAGGGTAAACAGGATAATAAAAACATAAAATTTCTGCATAAGATGAGACTAAAAACATGCAAAGTTATTAGCAATTCACAGTTGTCAGTTTCTGTCAGATAATACAAAATACTGTAAATGTTTAACAGATACAACATAGATATTTGTTTTTAAAAGCTGGTTCTACTAACAGATAGTTAATTGATTTTATAAGCTGGTTTTGCTGACAGCCCCCCAAACAAAGTAATGGTAGAAAATGCAGTCATGGGGGATGTATTACAAACAATGTTCAAAAAGATACCCAAAGTATAGATATTTACAGCTGGCCATATTCAGTCTCCCATTCTATGTACATTTAAAGAAAGAAACCATGATAGTAGCATATATCAGAGATCAAACATTAGTTAATGTTATCAGATATAATTTTGTCAGAGTCCCAGTTCATAAAAGAAGAGACTGCCATGAGATAGCAGACCAGCAATGTAAGTGTGTGAGCATTCTTCTTCATAAAATAAATGGTTACTCCACAGCACTTCCGTGAACCAAGCCCAAAAACAAAAAAAAAAAAAAAAAAAACAAAACAAAAAAAAGAAATGTATCAGCTTGGTAAGGCATTCCTCCGTAATTGGATGGTGCTTTATTTCTGTGTTTTACATCCTCTTGGCTTTCGGTATAAAAGCATTATGGTATGTATGTGCCAAGGAGCCATGGCCAAACTTCTATTTAGTTAATGTTTCCTTTGTATGAAAATGGTTGGAAACCACTGGTAAACCCAGACAGAAATAGTATCGAAGTGTTTGTGGAAGAGGCAGTGCATTTGACTTTAAGCTGCATTAAACAGCGATTCTAAAGTTAACTAAGTTAAGCAGGAGTGGCATCTGTGGTAACAGGACATGTATATATTGTTAAGCTGAGTGGACTAAGCTATGCTAATTACAATAAACTCCTTAAATCAGCAGCAGATAAAACTAGATGCAGCCCAGAAAAATTACACAAGTAAAGCATCAGAACTAACTATGTACTTAGCTGTGCAGCTGCTGACAAAACTGATGAAATGCCCAGTAAACAAGCAGAAGCAGTATTGCGTCTAAACAGAAAAAAAGCAACAGCGATGATCCAAGGATGTTGATAGTAGTAATTCTGATGATTTGTTGGGAGATTTCCTCATATATAAAAAAAAAATAATTGATAATACAGTGTTGTTTAATGCTAAAGAGGGACTAAAAGAAGTGATCAGCTTAAATCCATTGATGTAGATCGTGTTTTAGTGCTAAATCTCTTTAAGAGAGTGTTGCAGTCTGGGTAGGAAGGTCAGGGTTGAAATGGAGTGATTAGGGCCTACCCAGGGCCAGGGAATATTTGGAGGTGGTGGAAAGGAAAAAAATAACATCTCCCACATGGAGCAAATCATTTTGGACATTCAAACTGCTGCTGTCAAACCACAGCAAGTTCTAAAAATATTTTAAAGCTTTAATACCGCTGATTATGAGGTTCTGAGACATCAACTTGGGCAGCTTGAGTAAATACAAAATATTTATTCACAAGTAATGTAAGCGCTAAGCACTTTCGGTTGACAAAATGCACAACCTTCATCAGACAAAACAATTGAACCCAATTCAAAATTTAAATATAAAACCATAATGACATCATCACATTTTAGATCTAAAATTAAAGAAACAGTCACTTAATATATATATATATATATATATATATATATATATATATATATATTTATATATATATATATAAGTAATACACATTTAAAATGTTTATACATTTAAAAATTTAATAATCTTTTTTAATATAATTTTAATGTCTATCCAAAGATTTAAATTTCAACAAACATTTTAAAGAACACATTTCCTTAAGTCCAGGAAAAGCATAAGCATTTGTTAACATTTGCCACCACAACTCTCTAAGCTCAAGCCTTGTGAATAAATATTTTGGATTTGGATCTAGCCTCCTTGCCTATGTTCATTTTGGAAGTTTGGAGTCTTGTTGTTTTTATTCAGCTTGAATAAATAGATGAGTAAAGAGACATTGGTTTCAGTTTTTACTTGTATTAGCCTCAGGAACAGTTTTAAAAATGTAGCTAAAGACTGATTTAGTTTCTTTTACATTTGAAATTGTGTATTTGGATCCTTCGTGCTGGAAAAAGAGAGTATGGGGGTATTTCATCTGGAACATGATATGGTTTTGTATCAGGTAGCCACAGAAAGGTGATAGTTTCTGTCTTTCCTACTTAATCTGTAATGGCAGGTCTTGGTTAAAAAAGATTTTAGTTCCTTTCCAGGTAACTGATTTCTTTTTTTTTTTTTTGCCAATGTAAGTATTTTGCTGACATTTTGGTAATTAAGACGCTTGACATAGACTAGACATGGTCTGCTGGAGTCTAGAGGGGAGCAAAGAGCTCTGTGAGCTGTCTCAATGATTATTTGTTTAGCTTTGGCAGTGTTTTCCAGCAAGATGGAAAACATATCAAGAAATGAATTCAATAGGTTAGAGTGGTCCACACTTTCTGGCAAACCTCTTAAAATAATATTGTTATGTCTGGACCTTGCTTCCAGGTCCAAAATTTTCTGCTGAAGTTCTTGTATGTATTTTGTGTTCGACGAGGATTCTTTCTGCAGCATTTCAATTTTGACTTCATTGTCAAGGATTTTAGCTTCCATTTTCTCAACCCTGGTTATGATTTGATTGATAGATTCACCAAAGGTTTTTAGTTGATCTGAAAAGTTTTAAATAGCCAGCTGAAAAGTTTGTAGTGCTAGTTTAAGTTCCTCTAGGTTTGTAAGTTCAGATTTGTTTTTGCTGGACATTTTACTAGGTCCTTGCTGCTTACCCATTCTAGGTCTCTTAGATAAAGTGTCCTTTTCTGGAGAAGCAATCAGTGAAAATTTAGCTTTGGAGGTTTGGATGTCCATGGATTCAGATTCATTTGGCATTTTTGGTATCTTTCTGTTATTTTAGGCTGAGAATTGTTGCAGCAATAAGCACATGGCAGAGATCAAGCAAAGCACATGCACCGGAGTCTTCACAGGATCCGAGGTAATCTGCTTATTTTCAGAGTTCTGCTTCCAATCTCAAGTAGTTAAATAGTTTAGATTTATTTATCATTTGTTAACCAGGAAAGCCCAACTTGGAATGATGCCAGTTTTCAGTGGAGGCCCGGGGAGAAAAGCTCCAGATGTATGTCTTTGTAATGTGGGAGGAAACCAAAGTATCCAGAGGAAACCCACATGAATGGAGGGAGGACATGCAGACTCCGTACAGAAGGCACTCTAGCCAAGAATCGAACCAGAGAACCTCTTGCTGTGAAGTGACAATGCTACCACTGTGCCACTGCAACCACTGTGCCACTGCACCATCAAGTATGTTATCAAAATAGGTATTTTGAGTATAAAAAATGAACTTTCTACCTTAGAAGTTAGAGATTAATGTTAGATAGAGCTTAGAAACAGCAGCATCTATAGGACGGTGGCCATCTTCTTAATATAATAACATATATATTATACATATTGCTATGCACATATTGTATAATGTGGCCACTCCTTTTATGTTGCATAGTTTGTAAGTATGGGCATGGCATCTTGGTTCAAAGAGGTTATTCATTATCTCACTGTACTCTGCCCTTATCAGACCAATCATAGAGTACAATGCTTCTTTCAGTATGTATCTGACCAGGTGTATGCAGCAACTAGAGTGACCTTAGAGGTTTCATACAAAAAGAATACAAGGCATAACAAACCTACCTTATGCAGAGCACCTTAAAGCCCTTTTCCTCTAATCAGTCTCCTATAGATTGCTGAGGGATAATCTATGCCTCACTTACAAGGGATCCCCAAACCCCACACTTATGAATCTCCTGCATATTCATAAGTCAAAAAGTACAAGAAGCACAAGGTCTAAGGACCTGAATTTTGTCTGTGACTTAGAATATGTTGGAGAGACAGATGTGTCCCAGAGACTGCCCCTCCTATGGAACTAGCTTCTCATCAATGTGAATATGAGTTTGTCTATTATCCAGTTTAAGCACAACTTAGACCAGTGGATGGGAAATAGGAAGTTTACACTGGGCCTGTCACCCATGCCCTAATGGACAGAGGTAACTATATATATATATATATATATATATATATATATATATATATATATATATTACATACACAGGACATTATTATAAAATCCCTACTGGACAGAGGTAGCTCTCTCTCTCTCTGTCTCTCTCTCTATATATATATATATATATATATATATATATATATATATATATATCTACAGGACATTATTATTCTTTCTGGAAAACTTAACTTGGCTTAGAAAGGCATCCCTGGGTCACTAGTCTAGTAACAATCCATGAACCTATGAATTTATGAGTAATAATTGAACATAAATATCTAAAGCAATGAATTGCAATTTTTTATTACATGGTTTCCTCATATCATTTCTTCAGACCTACCTGTAATTTTTGGGGCAAATCAGTATTGATCTAAGATACCATCACTCAGTAGTGTAGCAAAGATGGGGTGAGAAGAGCAATTGCACTAATCTGTCTAGGGTGCAATCCATAGCAATAAAGAAATAAAAAAGTATTTATAATATATATATATATATATATACATACACATATATATATATATATATATATATATATATATATATATATATTTATTTATTTTTAACTTCATTTACGGTAATCAGAAAGTAAGCATCCTAAAAGGACATCCAAGACTCTTCAGCATGCCTTCCACCATGTTTTATATCCCTATACATGTGCAGCACCTCAAAGATCTGTGATTGGCTGTGCAGGTGAAAGTGTGCAATAGAGAAGGCAATCAGAGGACTTTATCTTTGGCACAGTGCCCATAGAAAGGCAACATTTTTGTTAAAACTTCTGGCACACTCCTTAATGTGTTTTGAATTAAACTTAACTTGATTGGAATGTCCAGCAGATAGCTTTTGTCTAAATGGGCACTGTGGGGCAGCAAAGAATTAACCATAATGCAAAAATCATGATTTGAGAGGTGTATACCATCCTTGGGAAGCAGGAAGGCTCATCAGCCATCTTATCTCAAGCTGACATATACTGGATCCCCCTATAATCAGTTATTATTAAAGTCAATTGTCTTGTTTTCAAATGTCTGCATCATTCTGGATGATGACAAACTATCATTCATGACTAAAGTTTTCCTGCCTCGGACATATTCATAGTAACTTCAATCATATCCTTATGCATGTCCATATGGGAAGACCATTTGAGATAATTCACATCCACTTAGACCACTACCATTCTATAAGTGCAATTTTCAGAATGGAGGGATTGAAAAGGCATCATTACCTCTCAGATATTGGCTATGTAAGGAATGCTAACCATGACTGAATCCAGCTTGGAGAGATTGGTGTGTGTGTGTTTGTGTGTGTGTGTGTGTGTGTGTGTGTGTGTGTGTGTGTGTGTGTGTGTGTGTGTGTGTGTGTGTGTGTGTGTGTGTGTGTGTGTGTGTGTGTGTGTGTGTGTGTGTGTGTGTGTGTGTGTGTGTGTGTGTGTGTGTGTGTGTGTGTGTGTGTGTGTGTGTGTGTGTGTGTGTGTGTGTGTGTGTGTGTGTGTGTGTGTGTGTGTGTGCACATATGCGTGTAGCTGACAAAAGAGTCATCTATTACTAAAACATTACAGTTAATGAATGCAGCCTCAGTGGGCTTCTATGGCTTGGGGTTTGCACCATTGTGACACTTAGATGTATATTTACTGATTATGGGTCTCTGGGGTAAAACTGAAGCTGCAAATGTGTGAACTACTGGCTGAGGTTTCTTAGTCTATAGTCTCAGAGGCTTATGCAGAATTATCTTGACATCCTCAGCATTTGTTGGTGTAGTAGAGCTGCTCTAGGTTGTAGGTGTGTGTGTGTGTGTGTGTGTGTGTGTGTGTGTGTGTGTGTGTGTGTGTGTGTGTGTGTGTGTGTGTGTGTGTGTGTGTGTGTGTGTGTATGTGTGTGTGTGCAGGTGTGTGTACTGAATGGGTTTTGAGGTAAGAAGGTATCTTCCAAGTTGAATAATTACTTACACCTCTCACATATAAAATCATTGTCAAGTAACAATAAAGAGTTTGCTGTAAGTATGGAACAATTGCTACACTACCTCAAAATACCTACTACACTACCACAGGCAGGCTACAGGTGGAGCAAGAGCTGACTGTGAGTGCAGTCAAAGGGTATGAGAAAGCAGGATAGCTTAATAACCTACTATTGGTATAAGACGGAAGGGGGTAATGGTTTGGAGTATACACTGATGATAAAATGGAATGTGACTAAGGGATACAAGAATATGACACATGGCTCTAGGTACAATAAGTTGTAGACTCTGGATACAATAAGTAGTAGAGGGAGTATTTACAAAAGTGAAAACAAATGCTAAAGCGGCAGCAATATCTTGCAACAGTAATCAGTAACAAATGGAAAGTTTAAAGGAAAATTCCACTTTCTCCTACAGTTTAACTCTAAGGTTGCTTTTCTCTCTACAGTATGGTTCCTGTATAAGGTAGGTATGAGAAACCTGCTTGTACTTTATAAAACTTTCGTTTCCTCACCTTGGAATCAAAGGAAAGGAAAGGAAAGACCATACACTTTTTTAAGCTCAACTTCTCACATAATTTGTAGAGAAATTTGTATATGCCTGCCTGTCTTAACACAGATATTGAGAAATCTGTAGTTTTCCCTGTCAGGTACTGTTGAAAGCCTTATACAGGTAATTAGTCCTGCTGATGTCAGAAGCTCAGCAGCTGCTGTAAAAATAAAGAGGTGTGAAACTGTTTTCTACTGTCTTTATTGCAGATTGGAAGATAATTTATATTGATTCACAGATGCTTCTAATGTAGCCATGCCTTTCTTTCATAGCAAAACAGAGCAATTAGATCAAACAATGGTTCAGAGGCAGTTCTCACCTTCTTTGACAAATTTACATAAACAGAATAATAGTATTAAATTCCAAGCTTTAAACTTTAAATGTTTCTTGTTTATACTCCTTTACATTTTATGATCACTTAAATGTAGCATCAAAGATGTCTGTGACATTTAGAAAAACCCAGAAAATATTTTTTCTTGTAATTTTTGTGAAATATCAACACATTTTCATGCCCTCCCACCACAATAGGACAAAACTGCCCAAATGAGGACTTCTCTACAGGAAGTAAGACAGGGTGGTAAACCCTATCAGCTAGGTGCCATGATATTGTTTATAAGTAGGTCTTTTATTCTTTGTTTTGACATCCTTCCAGAGGATGATGCTTATCTGGTGCACAGATCCTTGTGAAGAGACGTCTACTGTCTGAGGTAGACCTTATACAAGTGGAGTGAATGAGCATTTTCCTAGTCAACAAAGGAAGTGTGACAGTTGATGGCGACCATGATATACAGCTCAATTTACTTTAGCTTACATAGGATACGTGCCCTTTCATTAAAACATTAGGAAAGGGAAATCTGAAATACTTCATCTATCTATGTAAAAAATAAATGAATGAAAATAAAAATCTTTCCACTGCTGAACTGAATTACTTTCAACTCCTTCCTTTCCTTTCAAGTTGCAGCTGTCACTTATACATTAGACTGCATTGATCCCCCAGAGAAGTGACAGTTTTGACTCCTGAGGGAAAAGTGTGGAGAGAGGGACATACTTTAAACAAAAGCCTACAATTTAGCTACTTTTTAAGTTGCAGCTGTGTAACTCCTTAGCATACTGTAAAACAAGCCCTTAGACACACAAGAATGAGGACCATTTAAGAAATAAAAAAGCAGTCCTGATACATTGCACTAATCCCATTATATATCAATGTTATGGGAATACACCACTACTTCCTTATATCTAGCATAACTCATATAAAGCAGACTTGAAATGGATTGTGGGGAAAGAGAAAAGCTAAAAAAAAAAAACAAGATCATATTGATATGTCAAGGCTCACTGGCAGCCATTTTGCAACAAACATATTAAAATTCTATAAAAAGTAGTTAGAGTGATGTTTAGTTGCTAAAATAGCTCAAACAACAAAGATAGACTGAAAAAATAGATTTTTTTAGTTCTAAGGTGGAGTTTTCTTTTAAATCGGATAGTCTAACTCAATAGTTTCAAATGCAGTAATTGACAGCAAGATCTTAAAGTTCCCTAAAAGTACTCAATACAAACAGCAATGATCAAAAAGTGAGATAAAGTATAATTAGCAGCTGAAATAAAAGGTTCATTTACTCTTTGCCTAACTGTCAGCAGCAATAAGCAATGGATCCAGTTGTAGAAACTGAAGCAAATATTTAAAACACAGTAATGATAGAACAAGCACCAAAAATAGATAGGGTAATCCAATATTTCCTTGTGAAATACCACTGCTCAGTAGTTTTAAATGCTGTAACATTAAAGCAATTAGCAACAATCAATGCAGCAATACCTCTTCTTCTTCTTCTTTTGGCTGCTCCCGTTAGGGGTCACCACAGCGGATCATCTGTTTCCATTTCTTCCTGTCCTCTGCATCTTGCTCTGTCACACCAATCACCTGCATGTCCTCTCTCACCACATCCATGAACCTTATCTTAGGCCTTCCTCTTTTCCTGTTACCTGGCAGCTACATCCTTAGCATCTTTTTCCCAATATACTCTGCATTCCTCCTCAGCACATGTCCAAACCAATGTAATCTTGCCTCTCTGGCTTTGTCGCCAAACCTTCCAATCTGGGCTGACCCTCTAATATACTTATTCCTAATCCTGTCCACACTCATCACACCCAGTGCAAATCTTAATATCTTTAACCCTGCCACGTCCAGCTCTGACTCCCGCCTTTTTGTCAATGCCACTGTCTCCAACCCATATAACATAGCTGGTCTCACTATACTCTTGTAGACCTTCCCATTCACTCTTACTGGTACTCGTCTGTCACAAATCACTTCTGACACTCTTCTCCACCCACTCCATCCTGCCTGTACTCTCTTCTACACCTCTTTTCCACACTCACCATTACTCTGAACTGTTGTCAAAAAGTGCATTCAATAATTAAGATTGCAAGTTCACTTTGTTTTCTTTCTATCTGGCAACAGCACAAAATTACCTGAAGTAGCATTAGCCACAGAACAGTGTTAATTACCTTAGATGTTACCACTAGTGTGCAACAGAGCAACAACTAGACACAAGACATAACAAAAACTGGAAATGCGATCCTAGAAAAGGAAAAGAACAGATTGTAGAGAAAAAAAAACAACAAAACGGTTCTAATTTCAGTGGTAGAACCAGATAAAGTGTAGTCAGTAAGTTAATAAGTTAATAAGCAGACAACAGTCTTCACTGTTCTAAATGAACAATACATTCTAGAAAGCTAGCTTATGTGCAAACAATCAGATGAACAATAAAAAGACAACAATTTATACTCTGTAATACGAAAAAGTAGAAAATTGTATGGAGATAGCTAATTTGAATGCAACCAGTCAAGCAAGTAACACATGGAAACCACTTAAACTGTAATGCAATCTTACTTGAGTGCACTTAGTCAGATAAACAACAGTAGACAATGACTTTAATCATAATATAGTATGCCAACAAATGCAAAATTGTTAAATTAGCACGGTACTTAAACTAAGTTCATGCTTTGATTGCTTACACAAATGGACAGTGTTCACTCCCTTTGTCTAGAAGAGCTATGTAGGATACCCAGGGGAGAATTTAGATTGTAGGTACAATTATGACAATTGCTATCAGCATTACTTTGTTTAACTTGTAGAGGATCCTTAGTACATAGGCTTGGAATGAGGTGGATTGGGCACATAACTCTGTAATGAGCGTTATTATTTATATGTTGCTGTAGGTTGAAGTCCTTGCTATGATGGGCGTTTGAGGAAACATTGATTCTGTTGAGGTATCAGAGGTCACATAAGGCAGGATCTTATACAGCACAACATACTGTATTTATAAAGTAGCTGAAAGTATGTTAAAATGTCAGCCAACATGGGAAAGGAGAAAGGATATTTTTTCAATAAGTGTGACTGCAAGTAGGGGCATATGAAACAGGCAAGGAAGGGGTGGCATTTATTAGAGAAAACTGGTAAAGACCAAGGTATTGGGGCAAATTGCTTATGAGGCAAAGGCAACTGAGTGGGATGAGGCTAAGAGGAAACTGGGTTTGCAGGTTAGAGACTGCCTTCCCTACCATGGTTGACATCAGAGAATAGACAAAGACAAGGGGATACGGGAGTGCTAAATGAAAGACCAGCTAACACTGGTAGAGATTTTACTTTAGTCTAGAACAGAACCTGTTATTAAAAGGGGATAACTAGTAGGACATATAAAATATTACATCATAACTATAAGAATCAGTCAGAAGAAATTAGAAATGATTAGGAAAACAGAATGGAAATAAGCATACAAAGGAATAGTGAAAAGGCATCTGTATGGCTCCAAAATATGCAATAAAAAGTCCAGGATGTTTAGGATTTTGCATGTTAGTGTTTGCACAACTATTTTTATACATTAAGCAGACTTCAGAGAATTTTTTTTTCAGGTAAATACCAATTGTTGGAGGCATGATAGAAAAGAGAGAAGTAATTCAGAAAATGATGTTTGGGAATGCAACAAGTTGGCAGATTTAAAAAATTCTCTACATTGTATTTTGTCAGAAATGTTGGGGAAGCAAATAATTATAACTAAAAATTTTTATTGTTTTGAGCTTGGGCGACAGGATATGAATTGCCTAGACAGATGAAGGTCTTGCTAAGTTTTATGCTTTTGGCTGACAAAAAAGTGATTACTAGAAAATGGAAATTAAAAAAAGCCAATTTTGACTGAGGCATTGAATATTGCAAAGGAGATAAAAAATGGAAGCAGGTTCTTTAGAAAATGGAAGAAACAGATTACATAGAAACAAATGGAATTTGTGGGAACAATACATGCCAAATAATGTTCAGGAAGAGGACAGAAAATTAAGGGGAGAGAGGACTTGAGCAATATATGTAATGGATTAAATAATAATTCTTAATAAAGAAAACGTGTATAAATCAGGAAACAAGTGAAAATGTTTTACAGTGGTTTGTTTTCTTTTAATAACTGTATGTGCATCAATGTCAGTGTTAGCATTATGTGAAATTAATAAAGCTGTTTAAAAAACAAGGCAAAAGTCACCATAAAGGAATCTGTAGAGGCCGGAATACAAGGATAGTGCTGCCATTTTGTCTGTGTGGGTAACTAGTCAATATGAAACTAGTAATCTTTTTAGTTAAGAATTTCTGAGGCCTGTCAAGCTGAAAAATCTGCTTTGAGATGTGCATGCCAAAAAGAAATTTATATTCATTAATGTGCTTTATCAGGGATGAGTAATGGGGAACCAAGACATCTCTACCTCCAGAGGAAATGCCTTTTGAAATTAGTTGGGCCAAACAGAAATATTTCAAAACTACTGTAGAGACATATCGGTCAAAGTCAAATGATTATAGGTTGTCATTCAGGTGGCTAGAATAGTATGTCATTTATATTAAAGGAAGTGGGAAATGTTTATAAAATGCTACCACACTATATTTCTTAGCATTTACCATAAGCTTATGAGTTGATATAGTCCAGTCCTTGCTGAAATATCAGGAAATTAAATTATATTAAAACATAGTTTGCAGGCATCAACAAAGTAAGATAAACATAGGACTGGAACCTTGAATGGCTATTAGAGAAATAGATAGTGAAAAGGAGGATACACAGTACTGAGTTTTGTAGGACATAGCTGGTAACATTTTAACATTCAAATGAAGATCCTGTAACATTCACTATGTAGAATCTGCAGTTCAACTGATTACTTCTCCCATGGACAGTGTAATAATTTACATTAACTCTAGTAAGTTCAAAAATAATGCCTGTATGGGGGATTGCATTGATAAGATACAGTCAGGTAGTGTGAACTGAGTGACGATTGTCAGTGTCTTTAATGACATTTTTAATAAGGCTGCAAGGTTCATGAGACAGGATCTACCCTTGATAAAGTGAGACTGGATTAGGTCAATGGCCACTAATCTGGTACAGCCTGCACCAGTGTGATAAGAATACAAGCTAATAACATGAGGGACCTTTCCTTATACATGCCATACCGACTTGGTATGAATGATTGTACTGAATAATTATCAGTTTGCAGCAGATCGGACAGCCACACTGTTTGCAGTCCAGCCGATCTTGTGTAACCTGAATGATTCTGTGGAATCCATGATCAAAGAAATGTTCATGGAAGTAAACAAGTTCAGAGCACTGGCAGCATCTTCTGAACAAAATCAGGCAGTGGGAGTGGCATGATATTTGTTGGGGCAGTGCGGCACAACAGATGAAGCACAGCAGGACTTAATACATGTCTGTTTCATGCAGACACCAATAATGATGAAAAGACTTGCATTGTTGTCTCTGTTCTGTTGTCTTGTTCCAAAAATTAGTTGTCTTTCCAAATGGATCATTTTATTTATGGGTAGAACTGCTTGCTTTTATACAAAAATTGTTGGACTAGACAAGTTGGACATGCATCTGACTTTTCTACATACTTCATGCCTGGGAGCAGGTGCACAGACATTCTCTTTAATAATGTATGATTAAAAAACAATCAACTACAAATTAAAAAAAAGCAGCTGTCTTCACTATGCTGTGAATGAGACCTCAGCTGCCCAGCTTACGGTCATCTGAGTGCACACAACAAGGTACAGCAGAATTATTGCTGACAATAAATAAGAACAAAATGAATCACAGTCAGTGCATTCACCTTTTCAAGAAACCTACATTTTCCCCATTTTACTGATATGTCCGGGGAAAATTCAAAAGTTCTGGAAGCTGCAGACAAAACAACTAGCATGGATGAAATGAAGTGAGATACATACATAGGAACTGTTTCCATTGTGCAATATGATCCATTTGTCTCTCTGTTTATTTCTACATTATTTTCTGTACATAGCATATGCTTCTTAACTTGTTTATCATTCTAATATTCAGTCAAAGCTAAAAAAAGACTTCCATATAGTATAATTAATGAGAACAAAAGAAACTTATAGAAAATTGAGTCCACAAGTATTCATTTGTGACATGTGAGCATAACACCTGCTGAGTTTGTGTGTATGATTATGCGGTTTACTATTAAAAAGTTGAACGGCACTACGTCGACTTTACTATAGTCGAACACGAAAGTTCGAAAATAGTAATGTCGACTTCAGAAAAACAATTTAGGACTGTGTTTTAACATGGGTCCAGGTAGGGTAGTTCAGAATAATATTGAACACCTACCTCGACCCATGTTAAAACAATTCATAGATTGTTTTTCTGAAGTCAACATTACTATTTTCGAACTTCCGTGTTCGACTATAGTAAAGTCGACGTAGTGCCGTTCGACATTTTAATAGTAAACCGATTATGCATATAGGCATGATTATGTAAAAATCTATATGGCAGAGTTCACCATCTCCTAAGAAATAATTAGTGTTTTCAAAATAAGCCATTTGAAATTGTTGCTGCTCTGATAAAGAAGGCAGAAATGGGCTGGTCTAAGAACTTTTGTTTGAAATCTGAAAAAATGAAAATGGATGACAGTAAACAGACATTCTACAAAATGTCTTCATCTCAACGAAAGAGGCACATTATAGTTCATGTTTTTTTCTTAGAATGAGGTTACTCTAAAGTAGCTGTAAAAATTCCCAACAGATGTAGCCAGGTGATATACTATTGCATTTCTGAAAACTTAATGGACTACATGCGGGCAGATTCAATAAACCCTATATAGTCTCCTAACACCATGTGTGCATCATATTCAGTAAGCAGCTATACGCGGTGTGTAGAACCGTGCGACCACGGTAAACACTGTGGCATGATAATTACAACATAAACAACTGTATTGCATAATCAACCAATCCAAGATGGAGGAGCTATTCAACAACCTATACAACAACCATGTAGACTCAGTGCTGCTTTTCCCTGTGAATTCCAAAACCTACTGGAATTCAGCCATGGAAAAGAGTCTACACAAAAACAATGTTAGGGGCTGCTGTTGCTTTAATTCATATGTATGTGCAACAGGCTGAAGTCTATGCTGCTGCTGTTGCTGCTAACAGACAAGTCCAAGAATGAAAAGAGTTTTCAGACCCCGTTTAACTTATCACAATCTGCACGAGTTAGAAATTGTAGAGTGCTGCAGGGTGGATAGAGACACACTACAGGAACTCTGCAATTTCTGTTGTCTTCAACTCAGATTGTGAGCAAACTGAGGAGAACCTATACCAGTGGAGACAAAGGTATGTGTAGCACTTAGAATTTTAACTACAGATCCTCCATCAGTTCCTAAATGCTGTGCTCCAAATTGCCACTGACAACATATATTTTGCCTGTACACGTGAAGATATGGCCATAAACATGCAGGGGTTCTACCCTGCAGCACACTACCCTGAAGTACTGGTGACATAAACTGTACACATAGAAATTAAGGCATCACCCAGAGAGCAGGGAAGCCTCTACATAAATAGAAAGGGCTTCCACTCTTTTAACTGCCAAGTCATGTATAATGTTAAGGGACTCATCTTGAATGTGTGTGCTGGCAACCCAGGCAGTTACCAAGATTCACATATCTGGCACATCTCCCTACTGTATCAAATGTTCACTAGGGGTGATATCCCACTGGGTCATTTACTAGGCGATGCGGGTTATGCACTGGAACCGTGGCTGATGATGCCCATCAGAAATGCACACACACCTGCTGAAAAACACCATAATGAGGCATATGCTCAAACCAGAAATATCATAGAGCATGTGTGTCGGCTGCTGAAGTCACTGTTCCAGTGCTTGGATACATCTGGGGGGAGCCCTGCAGTACAATTCACATACATGTACTGAAATATTCACTGTCTGTGCCATACTTCACCACATCATCCTGAGATAGCAGCTTCTGCAGGATCAACGAGGGGAAGCAGAAAACATCCCACCATCAATGGCAAGGTCACCACAGCCACACACAGGTGAGCAGCTGCTGTGGGTGTAGGCAGACACAGGTGTGCTCAATATGCCCTCACATTGGCTAAGGGGCAATAAATAACACACTCACTCATGACCTAAGGGCTAAACCCTTCATCCTACTCACATAAAGATAACAACATTGATGCCAGGCAATGCTCACAACTTTTACCTACCCATGTAGTGTACTCCTAGCATCAGACAAATTCAGCCCTGAATTAAAACTGTAGCAACTACTGGATTTACAAGGTAAGTGTTGGACTTGGAGTGTACTGTGTAATAATATGAATGAATGGCATATCCTTGCATGTTGTTACTTGGTAATGTAAGCAAGTAAAAGGTGGGTGATTTGCACAGCAATGACTTTACCATGTAACAGCAGAGACCTTTGTGAATACATGTGTCCTCTATCAAGTAATAGGCCTTAGGCATCAACGATTCACACATTCATACCTCTCAAAAGTACTGATGGTCACTGAATGTCCTCAGTTTGGCCACATATTTTTGCACTGGAGAATCATTAAAGAGAGAAGTTAGAAAGTAATGAGACACATTTCAGTTTCAGACTTCACAGCCCTCAGAAGATTATTAAAAATACTGATGCAAAAAATGTTTTGATTCTATCAACAGTAACCTTCTCAGAGCAAAATATATCAAAAGTACAATCAGCAAAATAACATCACAAATGCACATATACTAAGCACTAAGTCAGCTATGCACCATAATCATCAGACACAAATTTTATGTATCCCTGAATCCAGAAAATAGAAAACAAGGATATGGCACAGTTATCATCACTTGCACAGGGTTTTTTGTGTGTGTGGGGAGGGGGGGGCAGGAAGCCTAGGCTGTCCCAAAAGGTAGGTGAGTGTATGTAAGTAAGAAAGAGAAGCATGCAGACATTCAAATAAAGTAACAAATGGGCAGTGAGACAAAATGAGCTTTAAGCTTGACTGCTGAACCATGTAATTGGTGTGTGTGTGTGTGTGTGTGTGTGTGTGTGTGTGTGTGTGTGCGTGTGTGTGCGTGTGTGTGCGTGTGTGTGTGTGTGTGTGTGTGTGTGTGTGTGTGTGTGTGTGTGTGTGTGTGTGTGTGTGTGTGTCTGTATGGACCCTCCAGGTGAAACTGATGTGTGACTTTCTACAGGAACATAGCCAAGCTCTGTGCTAGCTCTATATCTTGGTATGTCAGACAGGTGTGAGCCATGCATGGTAAAGATGGCGGTTCATTGTTGTTGTACCTGACCATGAGAACTGGCTCTGGCAGGAATTGCACTGGCACATCCACACCCACTCCCACAGTCAAATCCACTGTGGCTACCTGGACATGACTGATGTCTGCTGGATAAGCTTCCCTCATGAGGATACCCAAGACCATGACACCATGGCCTGCCATGTCTGGGTATGGACACCTCAACCACTGATGGAGCAGTGGAAATAGTGCCACTATGGCACTGTGATCAGGCATGGTCACATCAGCTAACATCAGATGATGTGGGTGACCTATGCCCACAAGGATGCCATCCCCTCCCAGCAGATGTTCCATCACAGACAATGCCCATTCCATTGTGTCATTCATCCAATCCATTGAATCAGCAACATGGTGGATTCAGTCATGCTTGTTAGCGTATGCCACATCTATAACCCTAAGCATTTCTCTGGAGGACCTATTGGAACATGCCTGCACCTCCATGATGGCCCTAAAATACATCAAGTGGCACAGGAAGACACACCTAGATCAGGTGGAGGATGGAAAGCATACCCCCTCTGAGCACTGTTAACAACCCTCCTCTGTGGCACCTTGCCTACACTTTGGATGCAGCCATAGTCAGCAGGCACTCAAGCCGCAGTAAGCACACTGCTCTGATCGAATGTCTCACTCTCCACCTGTCCAATATCTGAGGGATCAATGGAATCAGTGGTGGCTGGTGACTTCAAATTAAAGGGGGGCTGCAGGAGACAGCTGAATGGGTGGGGACAATGTGAAGGGGTGTGGCCAACTAGAAAGGGGTGGAGCTATGCTCAAAACCACAACAGCTGAAACTTTAATTAAATACTCTGCCCTGGGTGCCAAACCATTATTACTAGAGTCCAATCAAGAGAAAATGAAGTATGGAAGAAAAAATATTTCAATTTATTGACTACATGACAGCTTACTTAATATCTAGAGGGAAACAAAAAAGTTGTGAGGCATGCAAAAATAAATTACTTTTTAAATACATTACTGGAATAACAGTCAAAATCAAGTATAAAAAAACAACCTTCTCCTTGCACTGCAATTCTAATTATAATTTATATTCAGCTTTATAAAAGTACCAAGTTACATGCTGAAAGTAACAGTCTCTGTGATAGCCCCACTTGTAAAAAATGTTTCTTATCCAAAAAAGACCTGCTGCCTGACAACAACTATATACTTGTTTCATTGGGAAAACATGATCAAAGTAAAAAATGAAGAGCAAACAAGAAATGAGCTCAGGATAAATTGCTTGAAGGATTACTGCCCAGGTAATGGACCACACATGATACACTGGCATTCTGTTAAGATTATGGATAAAGTCTGCAATGATGACTGCAAATCTCCAACAAATGTAATGAGCTTCTGAAAATACCATAATCCTGTCCTTTACTACAAATACTGTCATATGCATTTCAATACCTAAGGCTTGTACATTACCTAGTTATGTAAATATTCTTTGCATGGCAACAACAAAAAGGCTTTCAGTGTTGGTAATTATTTAACAGTATGCTTACTAAAGGTTACTTGCATCTTACAATTTCAGACAAGCTTACCTGATGGTCATTAAAGCATTGCTACTTAAACACAGAACAAGAGGGCACTGTGACAGCATGCATTTTCTGAATAATAAGAAGCATAAATCAACAGAATAAAAATATGACAGAAAACCAGAACATTCTGCAAAATCAAGGACAGATGCAAAGCCACTGTCGTACTTGTGTCTACCTTGGATGGAGGAATACTCTGCACACTTACACTGCATAACTGCTCCTTGCCTTGCATGGATACATCCAGAGTCACTACATGGGGGAGTGGGGTGCAACAAGTATGTCACAGTTTGAAATGTCTCTGACTATGATGGCCCTGACACATTTGTTATACCTCTCAACCTCAGAGCAAGACATCTGGACAAAGCCATACATATAAGTGGGACACAGGCCCATAAATAAGGACAAATTTTTAAATATTGCTCTTATAAACTTAGAAAGATAATAGAATAGTAGTAGTAGGTATTGTGTTAGTATGAATTTTCTGAAGGGTATGAAATCTGAAACTCAAATGTCTGTCATTATTTTCTAATGTCAATCTCTAATGATTTGCTACTAATTTGCCAGAAAACCACAATTCTATGAAAAATGGACCAAAAATGTGATAGAAAAATATAAAATTGCTGCATAATATAGCTGGGAACCTGTCAAAGAAGGGACACTTTTTTAATATTAGTACTGTCAACTTGAGCAGCTGACAAAATAAGAGAATCTACATGCATTTCTGAAATAAAAGTAATCTATAACTCTGATCATTACAGTTATTTATAATTGTAAACCCTCCACGTTTTCTCCCAAAATTGCAATTTTGTGGAGGGATTATTAGGGGGAGAGCAACATTTTGAACCAAAATTGGGAACAGTTGAGAGGTTTGGATATTCCTAATTCCATAAAGTGATTTATTTGCACGTACCTCTCAACCTCTTAATGCAGAAAATATGGACAAGGCCAAATATATTGGGGAAACATACAAACAGTCAAAAATTGCTCTTATATAAACTTAGACAGTTGATAGAATAACAGGTCTTGCTTTAGCATGCATTTTTCTGAAAGTTATGAAGTCTGAAACTCAATGTCTGTCATTATTTAGTGACTTAATTCCTAAATGGTTTGCCAGAAAACCACAAATTTTATGAGGAACAAACCAAAAATAAGAAGCAAAAATCTATTAATTCTGCAAAAATCTGGAAAGTTGAGAGGTATAGTTCATACGGGGCTGTCTTTGAGTTTACTGCCCTTCCCCCTTCACAAAATCATGGTCGAATGGAGCCTCCCCCTGCAGCCATTCCAATGTCCCACTCTTTGTTTTTTTCTCCCCATTTACCATAAACACTATAATGTGCATACTGCTTTACTTCTGTGATGATTTGGATTTCATTTGAAAGTTTTATTTTGCATTTTACAGCACAAGCACTAATAGACATCTAGTAAACAAAACAATGCAGTCTCACAGTGAAAATAGACTTCACATTAAAACTTCTCTGCCCTTGAAACTCATTAATTGAAACAGCATTGAAACCCACATTCAAAGAAAATACATTTTGCCTGTGGCAGATAAAGATTAACTTTGGGCTGTTTTCAAACCATAGGCCCCCTTGCACGTGAAACATACATGTGCTCTTTGATACACCTTCCTGGTTGTATTAAATTATATTCCTTGTGCAATATAGTACAGTTGTTAGATGTTAGGTGTTTTAAATTTATTGTTTTGAACATTTTCCAGTAAACAATGAAACAAAATGCACGCACCAATAATGACAAAACTGTCCAATTCAGAACATTTCCATCATAAAAGTCTACTCAAACTTCTACAGTCCACTAGTATCAGTAAATATGCACAATCTCTGAAGAAGTAAAAGTCATCTAAATAATTCCACATTAAAGAGATCTGCAACTAATGAAGAGGTTGCTGCTAGCAAACAACTTTATATTTCATTGTTTCATCTAGAAATAAAGTGCTTGTTGCCCTTGAGGAATAAATTCCCTGTATTACATTAAAAAAATGATAAGCTAGTAATACTGTAATAGGGAAAGGATGACAAACTGATAACAGGTTCATAGTTACTAGGTATCTTCACCAAAAAGGACTGCAGCATCCACCCCCTTTACAACGCAGTACAGTATCAGCAATGCATCTCCATACTGTGGGAGTAGAACCTTCTGCATCAAAAGCAAGTACACTACTGGTTGTGCTGTTAACAATGCAAGCATACTCAGCATAAGCTGCACTAAACTTTTGTTCCACAGCAGCTCTCAGTTCCTTGTAAAATCTACTTGACACTCAGCTGTATCTCTGATCTTTGCAGCACAAGAAACCTGGAAAAAGCCAAAATTTATGGGGGGAGGGGGGACAAAAGCCCAAAAAACAGGGACACATTTTAAACATTGCTTGTATAATGTTGGAAAGTTGCTAGAATAAAATGATGTGATACCACCATACATTTCACAGTCAAACTTGAACCCAGGACACTGTGCAAAACAGTCAGAGCAACATACCACTATGCCAAATCAGCTGTTTTGTGAAAGAGAGGAAGACTGAAACTAAAATGGGTACCATTTATTGAATTCAGTTCTCACCATAGCTGTCAACCTCTTAGCACAAAACACTTGAACAAAGCCAGTAATAGGGGAATACAGCCCCCAAACATATCCAGTGAATTCAGTTTTCACCATAGCTCTCAACCTTAGCACAAAAAATCTGGATGAAGCCAATACAAATTTCTAATATCCATCTTAAAAAAACTTGCTAGAATAAAATGTTTTGTGTTGCCATGTCCTTGCTGAAGAATATGAAGTCTGAAATTCAAATGCCTGTCATTTTTATTTATTTTACATTTGTTAACCAGGATAGTCTGACTTGAGACAAAAGCCAATTTTCAGCAGAGGCTCAGGGAGAAACAGTTCAGACACGTCTTTGTAAAATGGGAGGACACAAGAGCACATGGAGGAAACAAGTTTCTTCACACATTACACATTTTTTGCAAGTCTGACGCAACATCAAGAACCTCTCTGTAGTCATACTCAACCAACAACCACGACTGTAAAGTGTATTGAAAATGAACTTTAAGTGAATATCCATATTTCTAAAACTTTTAAATGATCTGATGAATAAAGGAATATCCGAGGGCTATATTTTAAAACAAGACTTGATCAATGAAAGGGGCAAGTGAGAATGCTGACTGCCTCAACAGGGAACATGAGTGAACAGGGCAAGCTGGTAATTCTTAAGATTACAAGATTTTCAAATGGCCAAAGTAGGACACTGCGTATAGAAATAACACTTTTTTGCTGAGCACCTTATAGACTCAAATGATATAAATAGCTTACTTTTGCCACATCTGTATAGAAGCGTGAAGAGTCAGCTGTGTGAAGTTTCAGACAGACACACTCACACACACACACATCCTTATTCAGTTCCCTACCTGAAATTAAGTTCTCGAGTCCATCTGCTTGCACACACACTGAAAACAGAGTACAACAGCTTTCGTTTCAGTTCCCTACCCGAAACAAGTCCATCCGCAGCAGCGCAAGCTAAATGACATCTAGTTCCTGCATCTGTAACAGTCCCACTCCTAGGGTAGGTTTCCCCACGAGAATAGGCTCCAGCCTGCAGACATTGCAGTCTGGACATCTTCTGTTCTGTGCGGTCGTCGCCGCATAGACTTCTGGGCATCTGCAGGACAGAGATGCCTTTCCTCCTATCCAGAATGCTGACAAAGCAGTCTGGAGTTCTGTGAGTTCCCAATCAGTGCAATCACTCATGCACGGAGTTCTGGGACTCATGAATATTTATTTTGTTCCTTATTTTCTCACAATTTTTTTTTTATTTTGTTTTTTGTCTTTCCACAGCTGGGGGTCTGCAGTCCTATAGCATGAGCCACCCCTAACTGGAGTGGGTTGGAGTAGGCCTACTGGCAGCATCTGATGAAATTACAGGGGATGGCTGAATGTCAACCTCAGTGTCGGATTTAACCTCTGCACCCCCAGACTGTGCATCTGTTTGGCCACCATCATCATCATCAGAGTGTAGTGGTAATTGTATCAAGGTTTTAAATGTAAGTAAGCAGCACACATTTCACAGTGTCTGTCCAGTAACATTCAACCTCCCCTTCATTTCTTGACAACTGTATATTACTGCCATTTAACATCCTCACACACTTTAAGGGTAATAATAGAAAATGCCTTACAGACTGAATGTCTCAGATTACTGGTCATATAAGACAGGAATGGGCAACAAACACAGAGAGATAAGATAGAAGCTGCATTTATGCAAGCAATATTCATAAATGGTTGTGTGATCACTGCTTCTGAAATTAATACATGTACAAACAACAGTCATGTATTTTGTTAGTACTGTGGATGATGTTGCAGTTAGTTGTATGCACAATTATTTTAGTTCTCTGCTGCAAAGCTGCTTGTGTGGCAAAGAGGGATAAAACACCCTTATTGTGTTTTGAAGGTCCATTGCAGTGAGAGTTCAAATCTAGACCTGTGTAAAAATATTTCATATGTACCAACATAAATGTGATAGTGTTGTTTATTTAATAGATTTCCTTTTCTTCATTTTACCTAATTTTACCTTTTGTGTGTTTTTCTTTCTTTTCTTCTTTAACACCAGTGTTTGCATGGTGTGTGTCTTAGCTTAAATAAGAGAAACGGAGAACAAAAATAAACGCCATGTTTAGCTGTGCTTATCTCAATTGCGTGATGCTTAGCAGTGTGCAAACATGGACTAGTGGCCTAACAGGAAGCAGACAGAACACCTGCAGACAGGGCATATACAGTGTTAGGTAAAAAAAAGATGCATTGTTGCATTTTTTGCTTTCCATCACGCAAAGCAGATGAGCAACATTGCACGGCGGTTAGTAAGGTTCCCCAATACCTGCAGACATCAAACACCTGCAGACGGGATGCAGACATTCAGCAATTTAAAACAGATACATTTTATTAATTCTGTTGGGTGTTGAGCAAACAAGCTAATTGGTGTTGCGAGGCAGTTAACACACAGAACTTAAGAATGAATAGGGAATTATGCAACTGTCATTTAACTATTCCTGTGGCAGCAAATATAAGTGTAGGGCTGTAATACAAATAGTCCTGGGTTCTAGTACAGGAAGTGCAGCATATTTTACTGTTGTGACAGACCAGTTTATAGTAATGAATATAAAAATATGCAAGTGTTATTTCAATAGTCCTATGTCAACAGATGTAAGTGTAAGGCTACCATACACATGGTCCTGGGTTGTAATACAGGAAATTCCAGGCATTTTTATTTTTGTTCCATTTCGCATTATATCCAATCTCACTTATAACACTTTATACATAATTATAACTATTGGAGTTGTTATGAAATATATATATGAGGTATAAGACATCCTTACTGTGTTTTGAGGGTTCAGATGTATGACTGAGGCTATACTCTCTATGGGTCTATGTTCAGTCATCAAACAGAAAAAACACCGAATGGCATTACATTGAAAATGCCATTCATCGAAACTCTGTGGCCCCCACACCCCTCACTAATTATATATACCAACTCCGAGATCACTCTACAGTGGGAAAAGGGCAAATTTCCTGATCCTTACGATAATGCAATCTTACTCAAATGGCTCAATAAACAGCATGTTTGATGAAATATGCCATTCAATGCCTTTTTCTTTTGATGGCTGAACATGGACCCACTGTCTATTATGTTTCTGTAAATATAATTCTGCTATCTGGACTTGGATGGTTTTCACACTTAAATAAGACACATACACAACTGAATCTATATACAAGAGCCTTGTCAGGTCACACACACATACATGGTTACAATCTCAAACTTTCAGCTGTATTTCTGAATCATTCATGACTATGCCTGAGAAGCACTTCTTCTGTGGCACTGTGGAAGAAAATATTTGTCCCTTATGCATAGGTTTGAAGCGCATACTGTAAAAATCAATTTTATCAGTGTATAAAACCAAAACAAAAATGTGTCAGATCATGAACTTTATGCTCCCAGTGCATGTCTGCAAAGTTAAATAAACCTTCCAATTTAAAAATTGCTTTGCTCCCTGTTTGGCACTATTACTTTCCACTTTACATCATGCAAAAACAGTTAGCATCATTGCTCAGGTTTGCACATTACTAGTAAATGTGATAACAGAAATTAGCGAGGGATTATTTGCTATTGCTCTACTTTTGGGATTGTACATGTCTGGCATTAGACAGGAAGGTGCCCAATTTGGGATGCAGAAGTGGGATATTCAGGAGTCTAGAATATTTATTGGAATTCTGGTAAAGTGCCACAGCTAAAGACTTTTGCAGAGAGGGCTATTCTGGCTGCCAGTAGAAGTCTGTGGCTTGGAGTAGTCTGGCCAAGGCTACATCCAATGCAACTGACATCCCATGCACTGGAAAACAGTGTAGATAGCACTTCAATGACATAAAAAGGCACAATAGGGATACACACAACCAGTGGTTGGATGGGTTTTAAACTAACAACATCCCACAGTTGTGTAAGTATGCTAATAAAGAGAATTTATAATACATAGAAAGTGAAATATAGGGGATGGCCATGGTGGTGCAGTGGTTAGCATTGCTGCCTCACAGCAAGAGGTTCTCCGGTTTGATACTCAGCTGGAGTGCCTTCTGTGCGGCATCTGCATGTCCACCCTGTGGTCGTGTGGGTTTCCTCAGGGTGCTCCGATTTCCTCCCACATCCCAAAGACATGCAGTAGGTGGATTGGACACTGTAAATTGGCCCTAGGTGTGAGTGTGTGTGTGCCTTCTGTGGAAGGCTGGACACCAGGCTGGCAACTCGACACCGTAAAACTCCACTGCCAATCATGAGCGGACAGATAATCCACTGTGGCAACCCCTAACTGGGAAAAGCCAAAAGAAGAAGAAGTAGAAAGGTAAATATAGTCAAGACTGGTATGCACAATACTCTTCTGTTATTTTCTTTTCACATCTTAATCCTGAAATTGAGTTGAATTGCTAGGCTCATGCTGATCATTTGGAGAGACTGAGGGAAGCAATTGGTATGTATGCAGCATAAGAGAATTATTACTGTAGCTTTAAAAGCTAAAGATAGATTTTTTTTGTTTTCTGTACAGTAGTAGCAAAGTGAGCATGCATATCCTAACTGTAAAAGAAAGTATGCATGAATAAGTCTGTAGCACAAACCAACTTTATGAGTCAAGTGTAAGATTATAGTCAGAGGTTGTGGATTCAATTACCACAAGTAATAACTATACAATACTGCATTTCTTTTATAATATTACATAAGTTAAACTCTAAACAAGTGGCCTAAATGCTCTGCTGGTAACTGTAGTCTGTATAATTGGAGCAAGCATATGTGCAATATATGCACATTGCTAGGATTACTTTGAGTAATCTGTAATTATAGTTTGTAGTTGTTAGGACATATACTTAATTATAATAGTTCAGATAAAATAGTTGTATAATTATGATAATGCATTGTATGTCATCACATATGATGGTACTAATTTTATCTCTTTTTTCCACTCACCCAATCCTTATCTCTTATTTTTATTTTCAATTATGTGTCATCAAACTGTCTCCATGTCATCCATCTGTAACAAATCACTTCACTGGTCCCTGCTCCACTGGCTCCAACGCAGATGCCCAGCACATCTGGGACTCAACCTGGCAGTACTGCTTCTGCTGCCCCTACATTATGTGCACCTTTAGGTAGCACTACCCCAGCAGCTATTTCTCTGGTACTTTCCGGGAGTACTAGCAGAGGTGGGGATTTCATCACCCACTAGGAGATGCCAGGGCTGGTGCTTAGGGTCATGCACAGCACCATTGGTATAAGTCTTTGCCAGATGAAGAGCTATTCTCCCTCATGGTTGTTAGCAGAAGACATCAAGACCTCCAGCAGCCAGTGAAGTAAGGGTTAGTGATGACAGTCCTGTGGGTGAGGACTAGATCCTCACTGTCTCCATGTTTGATGGGCATGAGCTTGCATTGTCCCCTCCCTCACCCCAATTATGATGTCCCCCAAGCTTTAGTGGTCCTCACCGTTCCTGTGTCTTGTCTTGTTTGTCCTGTTTGTTTGCATTTGCTTCTTCCCCTACCCAACTTACCTGACCCAGAAATACCAATGTTCCTTAACTAGAATTCTTTTCTCACTGAAATAAAAGAAAAAAACAAAAATGGGCACTTGTACCCACAAAAAAATATTGCCCTATACATAGCTCTCCATTTTGCACACATGTGCCCTTGACACACCTCATTTGGTCCAATTGGCTAAACAACAGGACTGCATTGTTGTCACCCCTCTTTGTGGAGGTGCCAGTCCAAATTCAGCTAATATTCTGTACATATTTTCAGTTTACACTGCTTGGATAGTACCCTACACACCTGCAGAGTTTCAGCCTCCTAGCTTTTTTCCTCTTGGAGAAAAACTACTTTTCAGGGCTATTTTTTTAGCTAAAAACAATAAACGGTCATACTGAAACTGGCAGTTAAGCCAGAACCAGGATTGCCTTAAAGAAATAGATAACTATGGTTATTTACTACCTCTGTCCTGCACATTCCTATACTGGTTTTCCTTTTTTTCTTCCCCCTGCTTGCCCCCATTTCACCACTTTCCTATCTACTCCATTTTAACACCTACAATCTGGTCAAAAATAGATTCACACACAACACATAAGTACCAAAAAAAAAAAAAAAACAATGGAGCCCTTCACTTATTTGACTCTATGTTTATGCACCAATGCCAAGTGATGGTGAATGTCTATTTCCTGGTGTGCTCAGCTTCATGCAATGCTGCTTAAACATGCTGTGCTATGTCAAAATACAGTAACACATGGTGAAGGTAGAATAAAGTAAAATTTTATTGCATTATCAATACTTATTTAAAGGTATTACATATACCTGGATTTGAGCCCTATATCACCTGGGGTCAAAAAGAATGGGTCAGCTAAGCAGCAGGTGTGTTTCATACGCTCAGTACTAACTCTCATAATTGTAGCAATGAGCCTCACATTTGTGCACTGCTGAATTATGAGCAAACAGGGAAAGCAGTAGAAATGTGTATCCCGTATACGCAGACATTTTGCCAGCCATAACGCAAACTTGCTGTCACCATTGTGCTATGCATAGTAAATAATAATATGTATTAATTTTGTTTACTGGCCATTTAGTTCTTCATGCCATGAAACTACATGTGGAAACACAAAAAAATGAAGGCCCTGTCTAAGAATATGTCACATATTTACAGTGTAGCCAAGTGTTAACCTCCTCCATGTACTTCAACCATGGTCTCTCAGTACTGTTCACAAATATATCAACTATACTACATAAATGAATAATAAATGTTGTGTGATATACCATGCACATCTTAGAATGACAATACACATTCAGATTTTCAAATACTTGTAGTAAAGTGGACAGCTGTTTGCATATAGTTTGTAAAGCTGCCTCTTAAAGTATAGCTGCACATTGGAACGCAACCACAACATACTACACATTGCACACTCATCCCTCTGGTAACATGCAGAACTTGAAATAGCATGGCAGTTGCACATGCCTACACATCCATTTCATGCAGTCCTCCCAACATCTTCTCTCCGACATCCAGTGCTGATATCTTCTACCATAAATTGTCCTGCAGCCTTGTAAAAGTCAGATTTGTATCTTGGCACTTACATAAATTACTAAGCTCTCTAGTCTATATGCTTAGGAAGGGGTTCTATTCTTACTGCAGTCAACTGTAGTGTGTGTGTATGTGCACTTGCTTGACATTAGATAAAGCATTTTGCACCAGCATGTAGGACACTGCTATTAGCATTTTCTTCTCACCAGACACTGCTGATGTCATCACCTATAAACTGATGTCTGACACCCTTCAAGTCAGACTTGTGCTGTGGCACTTGCCTTAAATGCAGAGTTCTGTATTCAGTGTACTTAGGTAGGGGTTCTGTTCTCACTGCAGTCAAATGGTGTGTGTGTGTGTGTGTGTGTGTGTGTGTGTGTGTGTGTGTGTGTGTGTGTGTGTGTGTGTGTGTGTGTGTGTGTTTGTGCACTTGCTTGACATTAAGAAGAGCATTTTACACCAGCATGTGGGACAATGCTTTTAGCACTTTCCGATCACCAGACATTGCCAATATCATCACATATAAACTGTTCTCTGACACTCTTGAAGTCAGACTTGAGCTGTGGCTCTTGCCTTAAATACAGAGTTCTGTAGTCAGTGTACTTAGGTAGGGGTTCTGTTCTCACTGCAGTTAGCTGGTGTGCATGTGTGTTTGTGCAATTGCTTGACATTAGAGAGAGCATTTTGCATCAACATGTGCAACACTATTAGCATTTTCTCCTTACTAGACACTGCTGTTGTCATCAGCTATACCTGATTTGCAGATGGGCAGTATTCCCATCAGGGCAGGATCAGAGACTGGCTTGTATGCCAGGCACATGTGACCTCATCTTGTAGGATACAGATTACAATAACAGGGCTTTGTATTTTCTGAGTGAGAAATCATGGAGTTTTCTATATGGACCCTTGTAATATTCCAGCTCTGTGAAACAGATGTATGCGAGTTGCTAATGCTACATCCATGTCTTTTACATCTGTTAGATGTCCTGAAAGAGGTCATCAAGGGCATGCATGATGAGAACACTATCATCATGTGGAACTTGACCAGGCCAAGGCATTTGACACAAATCCACACTGAGCTATTCACTCAACACCATCAGATGTAGCCATAAACACCTATTTCACCAAGTGGGTAGACCACTGGATTACATAAGTAGCATCAAAATATGTTGAAATGTGTGATGCAACATATATCTCTGGTCCAGGAATCAGGTCCATGCATTAGAGGTGTCTGATAGGCCCTTTCCTGTACATTATTTAAGTCACAGACTTCAAGAATGATATACACATGCTGTGTCCAAACACCTGTCTGGAGGACTACAGATTGTGAGCAATCAATTACTCCAACTGTGATATTAGTATAATACAGAGAGTAACAACACATACCAAAGTTTATTGCCACAGCCATGACAACACATGAGATGAAGCAAAAACATGGGGGGGGGGGGATTTGTTACATTATGAAAACAAATGTAGACCAAAACGAAAGAACGAACTCCAAAACTAATAACAAATGTGAAGCAGGAACCAGTACTAGATAGTACGTACTAGATAGTACCACAGCAAACTTTATTTTTTAATGCTTATGGCCATAAGCCATTGACTTCATCAGAAAATGAGATTCCATTGCATAAATAACTTAGTCACCCCCATCACATGATCACAAATGCAATTCCCATAGGTTCTTATAAAACTTAAAAACATTTGGTCTACTATGCATAGACTTCTAATAAATAAATAAATGACATATCTACCACCATTATTATTAAAATCAAATACATTAATTCCCACCATAATATGAAAATGAATAATGTACAAACCAAGGATAATGTAGACATTACACTCTATAAGCAGTTCAATTGCCATGTGACCTGTGCCTTGGGGTAGATGGTATGTGGAACATCCACCAGCATGTGGCCACAGTGCTAAGTATTTCCTTGTATGTAACACAACTACTATGTGCAGGACGTCCACATCAAACACCACAGTTCACAGCCTTCATCACACCAATAACTGAGTACAATGCACCTCTCTACACATTTTGCAGTAATGTGTAACTGAAGTGCAACACCCTTGCCATAGTGAGCTATCACACATCTTATTGGCCATATCTAGGTATACTTTTTGCTGCATAAACATTACTGTCTGATGGTGTGGAACCCCCATCAAGGTGCTACACCATATACATGTGTGATACCTGATGCACACAGTATATACATAGATATTTGGCGAAATTGATGCTATGGGTTACATTTATGGCAGTGTGGGATGGGCCAGATACCTATATATATATATATATATATACACACACACACACACACACACACATATACAGTGGATATAAAAAGTTTACACACCCCTATTAAAATGCCAGGTTTTTGTGATATATAAAAATGAGACCACAATAAATAATTTCAAAACTTTTCTCACCTTTAATGTGACCTATAACCTGTACAATTCATTGAAAAACAAACAAATCTGTTAGGGGAAAAATATAAAAAATAAAAAAAAATGCAATAAGCTAGTTGCATAAGTGTGCCTTGCTGAAGCACCTTTTGATTATCTACTGTATCTATATATCAGGTTTATATCAGATTATCGAAAGTTGACAATATCGAAGCACAAAACTTTGAACTTGCAACTTTGAAATCTGACAACATCGAACGTGAAAAAAAAAAACCCACTAAACACCCAAAACACAAAAACTGCTCTATGCAGGGGGCAAGCCCCCCCACACCCCCCACTACTTAAATATACCAACTCCGAGATCGCACTACAGTAAAGAAATGAGCTAGCAAGTACGACTGGTGCTCGGCAACCAAGCTAGTGTGAACAATATTGAGAAAAAAGCCAGCACCTCGAGTAGTTCCAATACTTATATTTTATTATACAAGAACTAGACCGGTTTCAGCTATTCAAGCTTTCATCAGTAGTTAAAAAACACAAAATGAGAGCTGCTCCTTATATACCCTATAAGAGAGCTATGACATCATTTCCTATCTAGGAAGAAAAAATCATTAATTATGTTATAAATAATGATGAAAAATAATACATATATTAATAGCATACAATAAAAGTGCATAGATTGTTGTTGTCCATCTGAGACTGTACCAAACCACCAATATTATCAATTATTGCAAAATAAAAATAAAATAAAATATTACCTTGATGTTGTGAAGTGAATGTGCAAAGATTATAGTTGTCCATCTGAGGCTGTACCAAATCATCAATAATATCAATTATGGAAAAATAAAATAAAATATTACCTTAATGTTGTGAAGTGGATGAATACTGTACGAAGAAAAAGGAGGTTAGCATAATAATACATAATTATTGATAATAATATCCATAATAAGTGTTTGGTCACACTATAAACAGATGTTTTGTTGGGTAAGAAAAAGCTGAGAATTATGGGTATAATTAAAATTTGTGAAAAATTCACATTTTGTCATTGAGCCCTGGTGGGAAGAGTCCACCCAATTTAACTATCCATCTTTTCTCTTTATTGTTAAGAATCTCATGCCATCCTGCTTTAAATGCCCTATTACCAATGATGTTGTCAATGATACAAAAAGAAAATTTGGCCGTAGGATGCTTCAAAGTGTGTCTGTATAATGCGTTTGTTGATCTGCAATTCCTGATATCTCCCAAATGTTCTGATATCCTGATATGGAATTGTCTGGATGTTTGACCTACATAGAATGCCTGGCACGTGCATGTAGCTAGATAGATGATCCAGTCAGAACTGCAGTTCCCAAAGATTTTTATATCATGTACCTGGCCAGTATTCTTGCTTGTGAAGCTTTTAGTTTTGAATATGTATCCACAAAAGCTACAGTGGCCACAGGGATATGTGCCCACTAATTTGTCCCCTGTTAAAGTTCTCTGCGTATCAGGGTTGTCATGCATGATACTCCTTTTATAATGTGAAAAATGGGAACCTAATGTTCTGCCCTTCCTATAAGAGAAATAACAACGTTCTCCTAAATAGCCCTCCAAAAGAGGGTGGGATGTAAGTATATTCCAATGTGTATTGATAATGTTGATAAGATTGTGACTATTTCATCCACATGTGGTGATAAATCTACATATATCTGGATTGTTAGATCTGGCTTTTTTCTTGTAAACTAGTAGTGAGTCCCTGGGTTGCATTTTGCTCCATTGTACCGCAGAACTGATGGTATCCCAATGGTATCCTCTAGCCAAGAATCTGCTAGTCAATTCCTCATGATGTATATTTAGATCCTGTTCCGTGGAACATATTCTTTTAATTCTCAGAAACTGAGATTTTGGGATGTTCTTAATAATGTGTTTCGGATGGAGACTGTTGGCATGTAATAATGTGTTATATTGGGGAAACTTACGATGAACTGATGTTTTGAGTGTATGATCCGGTTGTCGTTGTAAATGGACATCCAGAAAATGAATTTCATTCAAGTTATATTCCACAGTGAATTCAGTCCCCCACATATTTCCATTGAGATGTTCCATGAATTCTTGTAGATAGTCCGGGCCTCCTTTCCATACAAGCCAACAGTCATCCAAGTATCTCCTCCAGATGTCAATTTCAGGTAGATACACATTATGCAATTCATCATAAATTATATGTTCCTCAATGTACCCCATGTACAAATCTGCATAAATGGGTGCAAAAGAGGCCCCCATTGCTGTACCTTGTATCTGCCAGTAACAGTCTTGTTGAAAGTAAAATACATTTTTAGTTAGGACATGTTCGGCCATGCATACAAGTAATGTGTTCATTCCAGGGGGATAGATATTGGCTTTGTTCAACCAAAAATCCAGGGCCATCAGACCTGCCCAGTGTGGAATGCTAGTATACAATGATTTAACATCCAAGGTGCATAATAGCCATCCAGGTTCAAGTTGTGATTCAGAAACAATTTGTAGGAATTCCGTTGTATCCTGAATTCTGGCTCTGATACATGATAATAATGGTTTCAGTTTTTCAGTCAAAAACATAGACAGAGGTTCTGTCAGGGATCCAATGCCAGACACAATCGGTCTTCCTGGTGGTTTGTCGATGGATTTGTGAATTTTAGGCAACAGATATAGGTATTGTTTAGCAGGATCCTTGACCATGAGATGTTTTCTAGTGTTGATGGAAATAATCCCAGTGTCAACTGCTTCTTGTAGAAACTCATCAATTTCTTGTTTAAAGGAGGGTGTGGGGTCAGTGCTCATTTTCATGTAATGATGATGGTTGGACAATTGTCCATTAGCCTCATCCCGATAATAATCGGCATCCAAGACAACAACTGCACCCCCTTTGTCAGCAGAAAGTATAACTATATCCTTGTTGTTTTTAAGTTTGGTCAGAGCAAGTTGTTCTCTATAAGATATATTGTTTCTAATGTTGTCAGATCTATTGGAATGAAAATGTAAATCTTTCATGACAGCCTGTTGGAATACTGCAACATATTTATCCATGGGGGGATTGAAAGTAGATTTATGGAATCTAAATTCAGAAGAACTTTGAGAGAGATTGGGGTTATCCTGTTGTTTGAAAAATAAGTTTAGATTAATTTTTCTACAGAACTCTAATATGTCAGCAACATGTGAGCTTTCGTCAATGAAAAAACCAGGAATAAAACCCAGACCTTTATTCAATATAGAATATTCATCAGATGACAAAGTATATTTAGAGATATTTAACACATTTTGATTAAGTTCAACTATTTCACTACTGACTGAAAGAGTTCCTCTAGACTTGTGACCCCGATGCTTTCTCCCTCCCCTGTGTGTCCTACCCCTAAAGGGCTGACCATACTTCTACCTCTTTTGTTATTTGGCGATTCAGCCATGCTGGTTGATTCATTATCTGTTGTGGAGGACTCCTCACCAAAGGTGTTGCTTGAGGATCCTGATTTTTTGAGAATTGATCTTGGTCTTTTTTTACGTACAAAGTTAAAACTTTTGGTCCCCTGGGCGAATCTCACACCTTTATGGGATTCAAATTGTCTACCTCTGCTGTAATCCTCTTTATCCCTAGCAAACTTATGTAATTTTTTGGATTTAAGATTATTCTCCAATGTGGTCAGTTCTTTGGATAGTTTGTTCAGACTACTCTGAAATTGTGAATGATTTTCAAATTGTTTTAAATTGTTACATGTTTTTTCAACATCCAGGGTATTGGCATGAACTGTCCTTTCATAAAAGGAAGCCAGTACGTTAACTAATGCCATAGTGGCTTCTTGCTGTGCTATTTGCCAATCCCTGATTAATATGTCGTCCGGTACACCAACAAGTGGCTGAATTTTTGATCTCACTCCTCTTGGTGAAATCTTTTGGGTTTGATAAGCCTTGAATAACTTATGGTGCCAAATGTTGGTTCTTAAGGTTTTGATTTGTTTATCTAGCTTATTAAATTCAGACACACAACCGTCAACTGGTTCCAATATGGGTAACTCAGTGGTATTCGAGGAACTGATACCAATACCGAATACCTTAAGGTCATCCTTATCAGCACAAAGGCTGGATAATAATTTCCCAAGGTCCATGACTATTGGTTGTTGAGTTGAAAAATTTAAGCTAGGTGTATTGAACAATTCAAATTAGAGAGAAATGAATGTAGAAGTCTGAACAAAGCACCAATACACGGTTTGAAAAACTTGACAAAAAATATATATATAAAGTGTGTTAGAGATTCACTCTAGGGTACCAAAAGTTTCTATATAATATAAATGAGATGAAATACTCAAAAAATCAGGATAAACACCTAGTACAAGTATTTAGAACAAGAATGTAGTTGCAAAAGCAGACTTGTATAATAATGCTACCTCCAGAGATTCATACGTTATGTAAAAAATAAGAATCTCAAAGTATATGAGACAAATATGCCTGGATAGTGAATAGTTCTATCCTAGCGGGGCAACTTCAGAATAATCAATAATGTGGATTCAACAACAATTGAGATACTAATGTTTTTAGGGGTGTCTCCATCAGGATGGTATTATAAACCCTGACCATGTATTACCTGCTTCAAAAAGGTTATACCTAAGTTGGTGGTTGTTGGTATGTTAATATGTAGTATATATGTGCACAAAAAAGTGAGCACAAAAACAAGGATGTACAATCAATGCTGCATCTATATATGGTATTGTTCAGAACAAACTTGATCTGAGCAAAAATAGAAACAATAAGCTCACTTGTAGTTGTAACACTAGAATATTAGGCAACCTTAATATTTATAAATAATTCAAAAAACATGTTATTGTCAGTGTAGATCTAAAGATTATATGGTCAAAAGTAAATACACAATCCTGAGATTATTCCATACAGAGGGACAAAGGCCCAACATGATATGTTTACATTTGATCCCACAGTATAGTTATATATAGTAATCTAAGGAAAATAATAACCAGATGCCATGCCACTTTGTAATTAAGTAAAAAAATCAAAATCCGTGCCAACCATGGTATATAACCTAAATACAATAGAAGAAATCCACCATTCATGTATATATATCTCTCTTGGTCTACCTTGATCCTAATAAATTCTTATAAATGGCCTAAAAAACTGTGATCATATAGAAGTTTGGTTAAAGCCTAGGTTATAGTTTCCATAAAAAATCACTTCACATGACATAGAAACATAACCTTACATATGTAGAATATCTTACAAAAACATTTCAAAAGACATAATGCCCACTCTGAATTGGAAATTTTGATTAATGATATTCCTGTAAGTCCAACATTCCTGATATGAACCAACAAAATGGAAAAATAATATGTCCAATTATGTAAATGTTATATAAATAAGTATTATTCTGGCATAATAATGCCCGCAAAATCCAATCGCAGGAGAAGTCACAATTGCGACCCAAACTGTCCCAAAGTAATTGTAAACTAAGGATTCAAACAGTTTTCTTAAAATGTTCAGACACAAGCAATCCCTTGAAATTCCTCCGAAGTGATAAACCAGATCATGCCCTTCACAAAAAATGTGTCGTTGAAAAAACGCTAATTCACAGTAAGAAAACAGAGTGTAGTATGCATAGGCCCAAAATGCACACACTTCCTGAAATCGGAGAAACAGTGGATATAAAGCGATAACCAATTGGTCTGTTAGGTTGAAACAAAAAACAGATTGTTCCGGTCCCACCAAGTTTAATAGACCTTCTATGCTAGCCCCAAAAGAATCAGCGCATTGACACACTCAGATAGTATTATCGAAGGGCCAGCAGCACGCAAATGCGTAAATGTTGTTAATAATAAAAAGAAATGTCAAAAATAGAGTCAAAAGATGCACATGGAATCTCACCAAATATTTTCCAGTATTAATTAGACGAATGCGTGTATCCCAACATTCTCTGTAAGGATAATATCTCAGTGGCAACACAAATATAAATCCAAAGAGAGATATTCCCTGGCCCCAAAAGAAGGTGCACTTTAATACACTCAGATGGTATTATCCGTATGCGAGCAGCAACGCGAGTGCATAATAAGTAATGTCCAGAAATAGAATAAAGTCAAAAATGCACATAAAGTCTCACCAAATCCCTTTAAAGTTGTGTTGAAAAGATGCATGTGTACCAACAATCGCTCAGATGATGATATCGAAATAGCGACACAAGCATGGATCCAAAAAGGGTGTTCGGTAGATTGCAGACCTTGTAACTGGTGGAGATACAAAGAAAATATCCACAAATGGAAATCCAAATGGTACACGATGGTAGACAACAGTAGAATGGTACAAAAAAAGGGTATAATTCCAGAAGCAGTATATATGTGTACGCCAACCTTCCGTGAGGAGCCCTCCTCAGCAGACAAGGAATCAACCAAAATGGCGTGAATTGAAGCGGAACCACAAGAACGCCAACAGCCAGCACAACAAGGAGTGTTCAGTAAAGAAATGAGCTAGCAAGTACGACTGGTGCTCGGCAACCACAGTGCAGTAAAGGGAAA